>NW_015622543.1:3770618-3808677 GCF_000835495.1 Cladophialophora immunda
TTCCTGTAGCGTGATAATCTCGCGTTGTATGAGAGAAATAGAGATAGTTAAGGTGTATTTTAGTGCTATAGACGAAACACATTCCTCATATAAATTACTAGGCGCTAGCATTATAGCGTACTTTTTTAGTACGTTGGGGGCCAAGTAAATTCGGTATTATATCGAATCTTCGGTTTCAGAACGTTTATTCTTTCGTCAAGGAATAGATTTCACGTATTTTACCATCACTGCCCATCAGCCGTGCTCAGTCCCGTTTCTAGGCCCCGCTGTCATTGCATGCTAACGCCATCTTCATAAGTGTCTCTCTTCATAGACGTGGAAACTTTACGCGACTATCCACGGAGGTACAGTTTTAGGAACCTAAGGTTCGAAACTGGGACTCCCTTGTAGAGACGGTCGATGCAATCTCTCACAATCCACGCCCTCCGTGCATCAGGGAGCGCATCTCCCTTGTTGCATTCGATGGACAAATCTGAACCAAATATCACAAATGAGGGTAGAGTTCTTTGTCGCAACCTATTAATGAAGGAGCAAACTGTCCCCAAGGATTCGATATTCTTCGATGACGTGTTTGAGAAAGCATGCAGGAGGCTCCAAAACAAAAATGATGCTAGGGTAAGCTGAGATATACCTCGACTCATCGTTCCGTCTGCGGAGACCCTGGCCACATTCGGTGCTAAATATCTCGATAAACTGATTGAAAGTGTGAACAGAGGCCGGTACAACTATGTCCCAGCGACCAGTCCCCGACCTCAACCTGACTACTCTGTTGGATTCAACACCCTGCATTCACCGAGACCCAACTTCAGAACCTTCAGCCATTTGTGGGCGAACTTACTGACAACTCCTTCATGGGTAAAGGGTATGTGTCCTTCCCCTTCCCCATTGAAGAGTCGTGGAGCTGTCTAGGCTGGTGAAACGCGAGAAGGAGGTGCACCAGGAGATTTTCGTCTTTTCAATCTCGCACGATCACCGACCAGTGAGAATTTATAGCCATTATCCCGTGATCCGAGGGTCAAAAGACATCGTTCTATCGCCATCCTACTATGAGTTCACCTTTACCGCTCTCGATATATATCGTAGCTAGATCGCTATTTTTGGTTTTTGTTGCGCAGCCTGACTGACGCGAACTTGAGGCTTAGTCGGGCGAGGCAGATTCTTGAGAGCAGTGACATCGATCTCTCCCCGTGCATTAGAAGATATGGTAAGTCTTGGCAGTTGCACCGCCTCGTGCACGTCAGGCAACAAGATGCGCAGATACTCACCACCCCGCTTCTCGATGGATTCTTTATCTACGCTCAATTTCCAGCCCCCCTGATTGTTGAGCAGGTCTAAATGTTTGTGGATTCTTCTATGACCATCTGCGGAAAACTTCGGAGCTATGAGGTAAGTAACTCTCGTTTGTTAAGCCCCCGGGCGGTCAAGATGTTGTGGTTAATTTTCCGATCTGCGTGACAGCGCCAGAACCGCTCGAGAAATCTTCGAAGATGCAAGATTGACTTTCTTGCAATCCCTTTCCCCTGATGAACGCCTTCACTTGACGTCATATACAACGATCGAAGGAATCCTTGCCGGGCTAGACGGGCAGACTCACGCGGTCGCCAATTCAAGGTCGTTTCGAATCGGCGGCAAAGTTCTCACCCTTATCAAAGAATTCGGGGATGGCCTCAAGTCGTATTTCGATATCATCGACATCTTTAATCAGATTGACCCGCAGTACTCAGCAATAGTGTGGGGCTCGCTACGACTTATCATTCAGGTATGTCGCGCCACGATCCTAATTCCCGGTAATTGAGTTCGGGCGCTCATCGAAGGGTCTAGCTTGCAACAAACTTTGCGACATTTCTTGACAAGTTATCTAAAGTCTTGGAGAGACTTCGATTCGCCCTGGCATTCGGTAAGGATGTGCTCGCTGAAGCAACCAAGGTGCAACATTCTCCTTCAGCACAACGAGTTGCCGCTTCGCTTGGCGAAATCTATCGGGCATTACTCTCATTCTTTCGGGATGTGTTTCGGATTTTCCGGAAAAAAGATGGCAGTGAGTGTCCCATTGACACAAGTTCGTCCGTTGTTACTCACAGCTACGTAGGTTCTGGCTCCAAGACAGTCCTCATGGGCAAACTTATGTGGAGACCTTTTGATGAGAGATTCCAGGATACTCTAGCAGCTATGACGATGTACTACACCCGGGTCAAAGACGACCTTCTCCTTATTCTTGCCCAGCAGTCTGGACAGTCTACCGAGCGATTGGCCGAGGAGATAATCAGGGCATCGGGAGCCAACAATCCTGCTCGTGAAGAGCTCAGGGACATCCGAGAGAGCAATTCCAATATATTGAAACAGCTTCAAGGTAAGCCTACTTTTCCTATGAATCATATAACTGGCCCTGTTCGTGTAACTGATTACCATAGACACTGCATTCGACCGCGTACTGAAATGGATTCAGCCACCTGAGTTTAATTCAGAACTCATCCAGTCACGAGACTTACTGGAGAACGACACGACCAATTGGATATATGATGACAAGGCATTCATAGAGTGGATGCATGCAGAATCGACAGCGCCGCCAGGCAGCGTAGAACGTCCCAAGAGCTTCGGCACGAATTCTCTTTGGATCAACGGTATGCTTGAGATCCGGGCACTTTCGGGTCACGCACTTACTCTCACACGGTTCTAGGGAATCCAGGGGTTGGGAAGACTATCCTTGCAGCATCTGTTGTCACCAAGTTACGGAATGGATACTGCGATGGTTATATACTTTACTTCTTCTTTGCAGCAAGCTCGCCGACCAAGACCCAGACAATTTCAGCGCTGCGTGCTCTCCTGGCTCAGCTTTTGCAACATCGGAGATCTGAGCAGCAAATTCTTGACAGATTTCTGTTTATGATGGAGGGCCTCTCGGGGGGTCAGCTTACTTCAACCATAGACGACCTAATGGACCTTTTGCGCATATGCTTAGAGGAGCAAGGCACGACTTGGATGATTATCGACGCAATTGACGAATGCGATGACAACAACAGTCTCCTAAAGCATCTCCTGACTCTATCGGCGATTAAAACTACCAAATTACTCATGCTCAGTCGACCGAATGTTCGGGGACTCATGAAATCAACTTGCAAGCAACTTCGCCTGAGAGAAAATAAGCCGGCATTGTCCCGAGACATTCGGATCTACGTATCGCGTCTGATCAACGAGCTAGTCGACGATGGAGAGCTTGTTGCCGACGAAGACGACATGCCAAACCTAATCGACAGGCTTGTACTTGGCGCTGATGGTATGTTTTTGTGGGCTCGACTGATGATGAGCTATCTCGCGTCACCCCTTCTAAGCCCACACTCAAGAATGCAGACGATTCTCAACGTCGTACTCCCTGAGGGACTTGAAGAGATGTACGACAGAATCTTGCGGGCTATCCTCCGAGGCGGAACCACCCAGCAGCTTCTGGCGCGACGCGTATTTACATGGCTGATGCACTCTGTCGCTCCACTTAGTATTCAGCAACTCCATGATGCCATTGTGGTTGAGGAAGCACAAAACTCAGTGATCCACGAAACAAGCAACTACACTGACTTTGCGCAGACTATTCTGATAGCATGCGGCAGCCTAGTAGAACAGCGTTATGAGGACCCAAGCAAGCCAACAAAAATGGTCGTCAAGTTTATTCACATTTCAGTCGCTGAGTACTTCAACTACCTGGCGTCCAACCCTGAGCAGAATCAATATTTGGTGGTCAAAGGGAGTAGCAAGGCCTTTCTCTGCGACAAACCCCTGGCAAGCATGGTCATTGCCAAGAACTGCTTGCTGTATCTGACCTATCATTTTCCAGCACAGCCTCTTTCAGGACTAGTGACTGAGAATGTTGACCATGACCAGCTCTCCGCGAGCTTTCCCCTCGCTCCTTACGCAGTTTGCTATTGGGCCCAGCACCTTCTCTCATCAACTGAGCCTTCCATCAATAAATCAGACACAGAAAGTGAATTTGTCGTTCTTGCCGAGGTGATTGCGGCGTTCTTGTCGAAGCCTACAGTCCTGACGACATGGATACAGGCATTCTATATCTTCTCAAACCAATTAAATCTGGGCCTGCCGTCAGACGAGTTGGTGACGTGGTCCGACTTTGCTAGGGGGAAGACAGTTCTTTGTCCGGCTCTATCTGACTTCCCCAAACTATGCAGTGATATGCTAGAGTTTGGCCAGGAGTTGTCCACGCTTAAGAAGGAGTGGGCAGACAACCTGCGGAAGTCGCCTGTTCTGATCTGGAATGAGGTGACGGCATTTACGAAGTGTCGGTTTCTCGTCGAGACTGAACTCACAAAAGCTATTCCTTTGGCTGCCGGTGAGCCTGAGACGACCAAGGGGAGCTCAAAACGTCTTTGCTCAATTTCAACCATGTCACCATGTGGCACCTTCATAGCCATTCTCGCAATTTGGCCATCAAGGTATGTCAGCTTGACCCACCGTCAAGAGCTTCACTAAGGCACTTCTAGCCTATTTGAATACGTGTGGGAGGACATGGACGTTCTTGTCACCGCGCATGAGCTTAGGGATATTTGCAGTGGCTGGGTATGCCGTTATGAAGCCTTTTCCACCCACGTCGAACCCAGGCGGCTTTTTGAGATTCAAATTCCTCTTGACTCTGACGAGATATGGCTTCTCATGAGACAATCGCTTATAAGAGATTCCACCGGATGGCGGATAGCGTTCCCGGTTAGTATAAGCGAAGATGCAAGGTCCTTCACTGTCCTTCGAACGCTCTTTCGGATCCAGAGCGAGAAATATCGGTCAGAAATCACATACAAGTCCTTCGCCATCGACACAAATTTCTCGCCGGGGCTCAGGAAAGCCTGGTCCGAGTGCAGATCGATGCCTGACATACAGGGATACCACCGAATCTACACCTATTCGTTCCATTTTGGCGCTGGAGGGCGACTATTCTTCTCAGACTATGAGCACGCAAATTCCAACCACTTCGCCATCTTCAATCAGATATCTACTGCGGGTGAAGTCGAGCTCGTTAGGTTCGCTGTGGGGAATGGAACACAACCACTCATAACCAAGGTCGCCTTCCACTCCAGCGAACCATTAATGGTTCTCATGAATGACTCGGTTCAAGTGTGGAATTACGACGAAAGTACGTATAAGTAGCTACACTACTCCGCTGTTCCTGCATTCAGTTGACTTTAAAACGCTGACTAACTTGACAGACTGCATGAGCAACCTTGTGACACCGAGCTTTCTAATTCGAAGTATCTGCATTTCGTCATGTGGAAGATTCGCTGTGCTCAACGGCGATTCCCAGACTCAGGTCGTCTCATTAGAGGACTTCATCAAATCATCGGTTGCAATGCAGTCATCAACCTCGGAACCACCCGCAACGTCAGCCGCAAGTCAGGAGATCCTCCCCTTTAACATGCACCCAGGCCAAACCCTCAAGTCCTCATCCACCTACGTCGCAGGAAATACTGCTTCTGGGACGGTGTCTGTGGTCGGAAAATCGGGAAGCGTCCATCTCGTGCACAACACCACAAAAGGAGAAGAATCAATCCCCGTCGTTTCTCTGCCCCGACGGCGTGAAATGGTACAGGCGCAAGTAGATCTCAAGCTCCCGGCTTCCTCGGATCCGTTCTACAGCATTGTGATAAACAACGTCGCGCAACCTTGGTACAATTTCTCGCAGCCATCTGACGAGCACTTCCCGCTGTTGGTTCGTCGCGATCCGAGAGTTGTAATGTGGCAAGGCAGAGGAGCAGGGTATAATGGTGAGACTGACGGGGAGTTAAGTAGTGGTGGTCCTTCATATCGCAAGAAGTTGGATTGGAGCAGCCCGGCCGCGTGAATGCCATGGTGGAGAAATTGAGAACTGGACGAAAGGTATTGTCATGCCAAGTATCTCCTATACGAAGATATCAGTGGACTGCCACCTGGGAAGTTGCATGACTGTGGAGGCCATTTTCAATGCAAAGGTTACCGACAGCCTACCAATCTCTGGAACAGGAAGCTCACGGATCTAAAGAAGTTCTATATTAGAGTGCTTGTGATACGAATTTCTTCCACTCAATTAGGGTTTGGTAGCATGGGCGACTTGCTTCCACGTGAAAGTCAGGCCCATCGTTTACCACCACAGAACCGGGGCAAAGTTTGGGATGTGAAGCGGGTGCGCCATTATTTTCTGAGACCTGGGTCAAGCAAATCAGGGCGCACTGGACGCAGAAAGCCACGAAAGACCAATTCATTCGACATTAAAAAAGCTCACCTCCCCATTGAGAGCATCGGTGCCGATTTCATCTCGGCACAGATGGAAGCTCGGCACGGACAGGGACTTCAAAGGGATAGGTCAACGCCGGGAGAAAGAGAATTCGTGGAACGGCGTACAGTATCCCGAATCTGTGCATGCCGTGACGCTGAGAGATTGGGCGCCATCCATGGACAGCTGGCGCAATTCTATGAACAGCGCTCCATTTTCGCATTCCGTTGCACACATGACAGAGGATGTTAACCCATGGGTTTCTCGAACCTTCCAATGCCACGATTTGGGGCACCCCTTCCAAGCGTTTGACACTTCAGAGCACCAGAAACACCACCAAGAGGATTATGTCATACACAAGCATCGGTGCCAATCAAAGAAAGTACATGGACGACAATAATACCCAAGTGAAAGGGATAAGCAGCCAGGACTATATCTAGCAAATCCAGTTCCCATGACGCCGATAGAAGCTGGTGTAAACAAGCAGGCCATAGCTGAAGCGGTTACTGACTCTACCGGAAGAGAGCTTCGGAGCACCAAGCTACGGACCCTGCGTGCTCTGAACAGACTACAGGCTGAGCTCCAAAATGCGAAGCTCTCCGACTTCCCGAAGTTTAAGGAGACATATCATCTCCCATCTTTGAGTGCTGTCATCAAAGAGGCGATTCGCCTCCACACCCCGGTAGGCTTGATTCTCGAACGAGTCGTGCCTCAAGGAGGTGTGATTCTCTCGGAACGCGAAATTTCCTGAGGGTACGATCGTCGGTTGCAACCCGAGACTATGCGCCATAGCGTGGCAACGTCGCTATTACGAATAAAAGAGCCCTCCTCGACGGATAGTCCCAGAGTGGAGCTTTCCATAGACATTGCAACTGCGAAAGATGTTGCGACCTTAGGGGTCGGCATTTGGTTCCAGAACCATGTCTCTCGGCTGCGAGTTGTCGAATACGTCCATCATGCTGAAGTCGAAGTTGCCTCCGTCGAAGTCCCGATGTCCTGAGAGCATGGCCCGAGGATCGGCTCCTTCAAGCGGGTCCGTAGCAGTATTTTGATCTCCATTCAAAGGAGCACGCCCGTTGAAATCCGGAATACTTTGATCAGACCGAACACTGTCACATTCTCCCGTTCCAACTCTCTTTGGAGTTGCAAGGAGTGGAGCCGCACGTTTGCTGACAGAAGGCAAAAACCAAAGACAATACCGGGCAATCAAAGGCAGGTCTATCTCGTCGAGTCCGTCTACATCTTTGACGGCGCACAGCTCTTGTATTCCTGCGAATTTTCAGCGTTTCTTTGTTCGTAAATTGTTAGACAGATACTCACGTTCAGCTATGTAGCCCAACCTCCACAGGTCCCCTGTGCGGGACTGTATGAGCTTCACTACTTCAATTGAAGACGAACCTACATGGGAAGGGATACACGATGATATCCCTGGCACATATGGAGTAAGCATGTAAAATGAGAAAAAGGGATAGGCGGATCGGATTTGATTTAGGGGCCATCGCTGTGCAATCCGTGACAAATCAATCCCTCGCTTTTGAAGAAATGTTGACGCGCTGGCCATTCCAAGAACGTTTCCGGCTTGTTCAACATTATTGAGGGCGAGACTGCCTGTGACAAAGGATGCTGCAGACAGGGCGAGATATGTGCCAATGATCCAGTTACGACGAGCTGCCGATATATTCGCGGAGGCCTGAGAGTCGTTGAGCATGCGAAACGACGGTGGAAGAGCTAGCTTGAAACAACTGATCTCATTCTCCAACCTGTATAGGTCTTCGGGAGTGGTATTCTGTCTTTGCAAGTGTTCTGCTGAGGCTGACAAAATGCTTACGGACAGAAAGTACCGAGCCCATTCGCTGTGGTTAGGAGACTCCCGCAGTCTCGTCCAGGAACCTTCAGATCCTGTCGGAAGGCCTATGGAAGGGACAATCTCGCCCGTGAACCACACTTCGTCGGATACTGGAAGGACCACCGAAAAACTCCGCCGGTCAATGGCGAAAGGCTTCTTTCAGACATGGGATCCGAAGGTATCGAGCTCCCACATAAGCCAACCAACTCTCCGACGCTCTTCCAACTGGATGCAATCTAATTCTTCTTGCTCCTCCGAGTCAATATCAGAGAGGCCGACTTCGTTAGCCATGCGAATGCAGACGCCCACCAGGATCCATGCTTGTGCTAATAGCCCAGATGAATAGCAGTAGTGAGCCAGGGTAATGCATCCTTGCAAATATACCAGGCCGTACGACTCTTGTTCACGAGCCTCAGTATAATAATCCAGTGCTTTCGCGGCGTAAGCCTCTTCCCATTCGCACAAAGGAAATGTTGTCATTGTCTCGGCGGGCAGGAAGCGCGATACCAAGGTAAACATGCTCATCAGCAGGAATGCTTCTTCCACACGGAGACTTGCCAATGCGTTCTCCTCTGCCCCCAATATCTCCAGCAGAAACTGCTGAAAGCGTGGCTTGTGAAGTATAGGGAGCCACGGCTGAACTTTCTCGAAGAACAAATCCACCAGAAGTAGTACCATACTCCATGAGCAGGACCCTGGTCGGGGGTGAGGCGCTGGTTGCGGCTGTTCTGCCCTCCCATGCTCCTGCTCGGATAGCTGTGCGACCGACGCTGCGGCCCCTCGAACTTGATCACCGGGCGGCTGAAAGTCCAAGTCCGTGAAAGTGAAGGATAGACAGTTTTCTTCCGGAGGAGTGACTTGGCTGTAGTCTTTGTCTTTGTCGTCTCGAGGGAGGAAAGTGGGAGGACCAAGTGAAGCGTCAAAGTGTTCTGTTGGGGCTGAGTGTCGGCCCACGTCCTGCGCTGCTGCTGAGCCGTTGTCCTCTTCCAGAAGCTGAATCAGTTTGGCAATGGTGCTGAGGTGTCGGTCGTCTCTGCGCGCTCTCTGCTTAGTGCTAGAATTTCTTATGCTCCTTTTTCGAGACGGATAGACGGTAATCCGTGTTTCCCCTGAAAGCCATGGTTCGTACTAAATGAAAGCTTTGGCAGTCATTCACTTGTTTTACAATTGCTTCGTTTCTAATGGAGAATCGGAAAAATCCTTCTTGCTACTATGGGTCGATTTCAGATCCTTAACGGTATTCACTACGATACCGGTGCAGCAGTGTCGTATGATGAAAACTTCATCTGTCGTTGCATTTGGCTTCACTGTGTTGGTATTCGTCGAACAACTCGAAATTCACGGTAGTTGAGAGGCCGTACGGTTCAATGCACCTGTTAATGGGCTTCCTCGGCCTACGCTTCCACATTTCCACTGCACGTGGCCTCTTTTTTTATTTTTTTTTAGGTCAACCCGTATCACACAAGAGGTATCTTAGAATGTATGCGAATGCGATTCAAAGTGTTTGGAAACTACTCCAGTTTGGTGGCACCACACCCTCTATCGACCTGCTCGGGTGCTTTAAGTAGTTCGGTCAACGGATACGCAGATTAAAAAGAAGCCGGTACGCTGACATGTCACGATTTTAACCCGAATCAAGTTGGCATTCTCTACGGCCAGCAGCTGTGTGAACCCAGCTATCCGTGGCGAGCCTGTGAAGACAGGGGTCGATGATGCCTACACTTGGTCTACCGTTCGTAGAAGCCTTGCCCCCAGCACTACTCATGCCGACTCCTTTTCGAGCGCTAGTCCATCCGGCCTGCGCATGGTGCGACCAGGCCGTAAGCAGATCTTCATATGTTGATCATGCTGATATGCAAACCAGTACTGCCACCAAGTCAGCCAAAGCCTAGATGGGGGCTCGATGAACATACGGTTGTGATACGCCACGGGTTCTTCGGGTCAACCATCTCGACGTCGAAGTAATAGAGGAGCTGAGCGACGAATTTATGAATTTCCACCTAATGATAGACCCATGTTAGTGCGACTGTGTCTCCTGAATCCCTATTTGCCGCGGGTTGAGGTATTCAACTTACCAGAGCGATGTTTTTTCCTACACACATCCTCGGTCCGCTCCCGCCGAATGTCATAAGACTAGTATCCATATAGCCAGCTTTGTCGCGGTCCTCAAGCCAGCGCTCAGGGCGGAACTCATCGGCATCCTCCCCAAAGATATCACAATCTCGATTCTGAGCCATCGGGCTGATGCCCACGATCGTTCCAGCTGGTATGTACTGGCCTCTCACAGTGAAATTATCCGGCGCATGTCGCAGTAGTTGAAACACAATGGACGGCAGAAGGCGCGTGGCTTCCTTCACCACCGCCTGAAGGATGGGGAGTTGTTGGGTTTGGAGGTACGTTATTGGTTCTGCTCCTTTGTTTGCACCGTAGAAGTTGTCGACTTCGTCTTGAACTAAGCGGTAATATTTTGGATATTTACACAGGTAATGCAAACACGATCGCATGCCGATGGAAGTGGTGTCTGCTCCGGCGCCGCTATGCTTGCCATTAGTCAGTAGATCCAAGGCACAAGGTATACCCAAGGTCAGTGCACTTACATGAGGTTCATCGCCTCAATGAGCACTTCATTTAAAGGGGCCGGGCTACCGTCTTTACATTTCATCCGGCAAAAGTGACCAAGCATGTCGTCACGTTCGATGTTGTCCTGGTTCTCCATCCGATCTTTCACCCGATCTCTGCTCCACGTCGCAAATTTCGCAAACACGGGCGGAACTCGCACAATCCAAAGCAAGCCTTGCGTCAACGAATTATTGATAATCCAGGCCTGACCAGGGAAGTGGCCGAGGTTAGAGAGTGTAAAAAAGATGTTGAAGATGTTAGCTCTCAGGTTATTGACGTCTGTCTCGGTCCGCAAATGACCCAGCTGCGTCCCGTATGCCAGCTCACCGACAACATCAAAGGCGAATGCGTTTGTCCACTGGGCCATATCCACGCGCTGGCCGAGTTCTGCTTTTCCCTTCAATCTCCAGAGAAGGAGGTCCAAACAGTCTTGAATGTACTTCTCATACTTCAGTATCGACGACATTGCATAAGCTCCAGCGACCCGTTTTCGAAGGTATGCATGGTACGTCTTGTCCAGTTCGGAGAAAAGCTGTGGTGCCGTGTTAGGAGGATCCCACACTTTGTACCACGCCGTTTTTTTTGCGTTATGGCCATGGCCGTAGAGATGCTTCATGGCGAATTCGTCCACAATGGAGAGCTCGTTGGGTGCTAGGCGAACAATGCGTCCATATTTCTGGTGCAGTTCGAGAACGTCGTCGTGCCACGTTCCTTTCATATACCGGTTACTGCGCCATAAGCCGGACATTTTGGCCAGGAAGGGGCCAGGAAATCCTGACAGTGGATGAAAGAAAACACGGTAAGTCACGAGAAGAAGGTGGGCTGCCAATAAAACCAGAAATGAGGAGAGTAGGGCAAGCCGAGGGTTATCAACCAGCCAGACTGTGACGGAGTGGTGGCTCAGAAGCTGCCATCTGGCATCCAGCTGCTCTTGCAAATTTCGTAGAAACATGGTGTTTTAGAGGAGTGCAGAAAGGACCTTTTCGACAAAGTCCTCGGCAACAAGCATCCATCGCAGAGTCCAACATCTTAACAGGTATATCACCAAGCTACCTACTTTTAATTGTCCCTCTTGGGATGCAAGTTCGGTCCTACCCCGCAATATCTGGACTCTCTTCGACCTCTGACCGCCAATCCTCAAAAAATCAGCACTTGAGATGCGGGATGCAATCTGGGAAGGCCAGGGGCCAAATAGTATGGAGGAGCCATGCTCTGCGCCTGCGTCGCCGCTGAGGAAGAAATGATGGTCCATGTGCAGCCTCCGGGGCACTTCTCGCCCCAGAGTTTCCGCGTTGAGATGAATTCAACCCCGCCACCCACCTCCACATTTGGCGTCCCAGTGACGCTCTGCACAAAGTGATGGAAGCATACACAAGATGCGGATAAGTGACGACATTGGGATACAAACTCTGTTTACACCACATATTTCCCGAAGCAGGAATTGTGGGTTGCTCTTGCAGAGCAGAAACGGGGATGAACCTCGGAGAATGACTCCACCATCCTTGGAGGGGTTGACTGGACATTCGAAGATGGTCTGACACACTTGAAGCGCACAGCGAACAGTCATGGTATGAAATGTTGGCCAGGGATGGATTGATCGTGATCTCAACATTCCAACCTCCTGCCCAAAAGAAAGGATCGCACGAACCGCGCCTCAATCGACATGACCCCGACGGCATCACTGATCCTTGGACTTCTAGTCCTCTTCGTCGGACAGAGTTGGCTTCGCTCCTTGATCAAGAGCAGATCCTATAGACTGCCTACCGTGGTCCCAGGCGTCCCAGTCTTTGGCAACACTTTCCAGATCCCTGCACTTCAGCAAGGACCATGGGCCAAAAAGCTGGCTGAAAAATATGGAGAGATGTGAGCAACATTTGTCCAGACTCTTGAAGCTTCAGTACCGGGCTAGAAGCCAGACTCACATTATGTTGTTGCTAGGTTCACTTGCAAATTTGGTTCTCAGACTTGGGTGTTCTTGAATTCGTCCAGGGTGGTGGCTGACCTCATGGAACGCCGGGCAGCTATTTATTCCTCTCGGCAACCCTTTCCCATGACGCAGGGGATCATGTCGGGAAATTCCAGGATCGTGCTTATGCCCTACAATGAGCAATGGCGAACTCTGCGGAAGATTATGCATCAAATCTTAACTGCTGGAAAGCTCTATATGCCCTTCGAGGATCTAGAGTCGAAACAGCTATTGTGGGACTACCTGGAAAAGCCAGATAGATGGTGGTCAGCCAATGGACGATATGCCAATTCCGTGATCATGAGTGTCATTTTCGGCAGGAGATCCCACCTGGATGATCCTGATGTCGTCGAGCTTTTCGAAACCTTAGAGCTCTTCCTCGAAAACCAACAGCCAGGAGTCAATATCGTAGACGCATTCCCCGTCCTGGACCGACTGCCTAGGCGACTCCAGTGGTGGCGCCCACGCGGTGAGAGAATATTCGAGAAGACTAAGAAGTAAGTCAGTGCATTGGGATGGGGTCTCGCATGATAAGCTTGCCTGAGTTTCGTTGCTAACACGTCACTGAAGGGTCTATCAGAGAGAGGAAGACAAACTCCGTCGAAAGATGCAGGAAGGAACTCAGAAGGAGTGTTTCGCCACGGCCTTCCTTGAAACGAAGGAGGTCGCTGTGATGAGCGACACTCAGAGACTTTTTGTCTTTGGCACTCTCATGGAAGCTGGTAGCGACACTTCGAGAGTCACGTTGGGCCAAATCATTGCTGGAGCAGCCACTTATCCAGACTGGGTCAATCGAGCGAGAGACGAACTGGATAAGGTCTGTGGCCACAACGCCGAGCGGCTACCCCAATGGGAGGATCGCGACCAGCTTCCATACATCACGGCCGTGGTGAAAGAGGGTTTTCGCTGGCGCCCGAATATTGCTGAGATCGGGGCGCCGACTATGCTCATCAAGGATGACGAGTACGAAGGATACAAGTTTCCCGCCGGAACGGTCTTCACCTGGAATGCATGGGCCATCGCCCTGAACCCTGATGAGTATGAAGACCCTGAACGCTTTTGGCCCGACAGGTTTCTAAATGACGAGTTAAACAACCCGCTGAAAGGGCACTGGGCTTTTGGACCAGGTAAGTTAGCCACTGATTCCTTTCGCATATAATTTACTAATCTGGTCTAGGCCGTAGAGTGTGTGCGGGTTGGAAAGTTGGTGAGATGAATGTCTGGATCGCCATCGCTCGCCTGCTTTACTGCTTCGATTTTGCCGAAATGCCGGGCAAACCGATTGATACCATGACGATCCCGCAACTCACCAAGCACAGCGCACCTTTTGACGTCAAAGTATCCGTGCGAAGCGATGCGCATGCGGCTTTGATCAAAAGGGACTGCGAAGAAGCAACGAGAACGAACTACTAGATTGTTAAAAGGGAAGGAGGCGCCGACTTTCTTATTCTTGAAATCAACGAGCAAGAAAAAGCCACAGTCAAGCATCGGCGTCGTAGGGATATGATGGCGCTCACCGAGAGACTAGGATTTCACGTAAGAGTGCATTTAGCCTGCCCTTCCCCCCAATCAAAAAACTTATAATGTGCTCATTGCATAAACGAAACTGTCATGAGTACGTCGCCTGACAACAAGGACGAGAAGGGTCATTGCAACGACCTAAACGACCATTTTCCACAGAGGATCCATGTAAAATCGAAATGTTATTAGTATGTAGTTCGGAAAAAGTTAACAGTTATGGAACTCTATAGTCTCTTCACGGCAATATCTACCGCCATTCCCATATCTCAGTCCGACGCCCCCCCCACAGCGGGGACGCTCATTGCCGACCCGGTACCGGCTTCCTTTGCCTTCTCAGGATCAGCGGTATGGTAGTGCTGAGTAAAATTGTATTTGATAACATTGATTCCATCCATCATTTCCTTCGCGAACTCCAAGTCTGTCACGGTTCGCTTAGCGAGTTGGAGGAACTCGTTGGTTTCTAGCACCGTCTCCGGATCTGAGTCGAACATTAATCGGATGTTGCTGCTAGATATCGGGTTGATGACTTCGTCGTACTTTTGTCGACGAACTTCCGAGTATATATCGAGGATGGAGTCATCAGCCTTCCCGTGGTAGATGCCCGTGAGGCAATCGAAGAGTCCTCCCACATCGACGATTCCACCGGTTAGGCCGAGGCCTCCGAAAGGGTTACACACTGTTAATGGGTTAGCATGGCATCAACACCGGTATGGAAAGGTCCTCCCACAATGAGCCGCATCGGCTGCCAGCAGAAATCTTCCCGCTCTCATGGACTCGGCCAGCCGCTGGTGAACCCTGTACGGACTGAAGTTGACAATCTTGTAGTCTGCTGGGGTTGGATGGCCAGGGAGCATTTCTTGCCATTTTGCTGGCTGTCTCTCTTGCAGCTCCTCCCGAGTGGCCACCTTCTCGCCATAGGTGACCCGCCACAAACCACCTTTGGATATCCGAGATGCCATGTACCAATGTTGGGGGTCAATGATGAAATTGGCATCCTCGAATCCAAATTTGTGGAAGTCGTAGTACACCTGAGGCCAAGGTCAACATGTAGGCAGATCAACAACCGCTGTAGCAGCGGAACGCGCTTCACTCACGTTGGTGGCGACGATCTGTTGGTCCCAAGTCTTGCCGGGGAACTCCCAGTCGCCAAAAAGCGAACGTCGGATTATGCTGTTTGCTCCGTCGCATCCCACAATATATGGCGCCGAGAATGTCTCTTTTCCTGATGGGGTCTGGACATCGACCCAGGCACTGTTGTCATTTTGGCCAATCGCGGTCACCTTGTGGTCCCAAGAGATTGTGACGTTCGCCTGCTGCTTCAGATGGTCATAGAGAATCTGGCCAAGTTGATTGAGCGGCAGGCAGATCATGCGATCTGGGTCATCAGCCTGGCAGCGATGATCAAGACCTGCCAATAAGGTGCCGTCAATTTTGCGCCAGCAGATAACATCGGGGTAGAATCCTTTTGCGCGAATGGCATCCAGTACCCCTGCTCTTCGTAGCTCATAGACCGCTGGGGGCCCATAGTGAGTCGCTCGTGGTTGCTCATCCAGCTTGGTTGACATGTCCAAAAGATGGACGGAGATCCCGGCTTGGGAAAGCAGTAGGGATAGCAAGAGCCCAGCAGGCCCAGCACCGACAACTATCACCCATGGTGACGAGGACATTCTTCATAGTTTTTCTACAGCTTCTCAAATTTGCACTGCCACGGTTCGTGGTTTCTCGTGGGTCGTTGATCTGTGGTATATATTCCACGAAAGGCCGGCTCTGAACATGGCCAGTCATATCCGAGAGGAATTCTAACATCCATCTTTCGAGATCGAGAGCAGGGCTAACCCCCTCTGGAATGTCTCTGGGGCCCCCCACACGATGTTTTTAACCTTTAATGTATTCGGAATGCGCATGGACACCAATTAGTCACAATAGTGCCAACGTGCCACCAACCAAGCTACTCCATTTCCAAGCCCAAGACTTGCCCCTCCCCCCCTCCGGCATCCCACAATTTCCCTTTTGGGAACTTGTTCTCAGTTCCGAAACAGCAGCAGCAGTACACACATCGCATCCAAGCGGGGTGCAGTCATGAGACTTGGAAGACTAGAACAACTTCCACAGAGGCCTTCCAGGACATCTCGGGTGGAGGATCGACAGCATAGAAAGATAGTACTATGTAATTACCACTAACTATTTCTTCTCCAAAAGCGCGGAAAGGAACGCGAGAAGGGCCTGCTGACAAGCCTCTGGCATCTCCACGTATATTTCGTGCCCTCGTCCATTGATGACTTCAAGATGCGCGTGTTTCACAGTTTGCTGAATTCCCCGTTGCTCCTCTAGTTTCGTAGCAGCACTGTTTGCGGGAGCAAGAATGAGCATCGGCGCCTTAATGTGTGGGAGGTATTCTCTCGAATCCAACGTGGACAGGAATTTCGCGTAGCCGGCGAGCCCTTCGGCCGAAGACACGGCAACTTGGTCTATCCACCAAGATAGGTACTTTTCGTCGTCGACTGAAACTGTGCCGGGCACTCGTGACAATGCTTCTGCCCACCCCCGTGAGCCCAACTCACGACAAGCCGTGGGCCAGTCTTTGTGGCCAAATGCAAACAGAGACAGCGCAGCCGGCGGTAAAAATGTCGGTGATGAGCAAATTATCAAAGATCGCACCCGTTCAGGATGCTTGCACGTAAAAGCCTCTCCGACCATGCCGCTGGTTGATTCTCCAAGGAAGTGAACTTGGCCTACGTCCAGTTGGTCCAGGGTGTCGACGATCTCATCGCAGATAGTGTCAATAGAATAATCATAGATCCGTTCATTTGGTGTGCTAGAGTATCCATGGCCCCGAGCGTCGCGTCTGATAACCCGGTATTTTCTTGCAAGGACCGGAATCCAGTGGTACCAGAAGGCCGCATGTCGACCAAACCCGTGCTGAATGAGAATGGTCTCTCGTGGCAGCCATGGATCCGTAAAGTCATCGACGATGACGTGGCTTGTTTCGCCGTTTGGATGTGTGATAACCCTTCCAGAAGGGCCCGTCATGGCTCAGATGCCGTCGAGATTAAAGTATTGGTCTTGTCTGCACTTTCGAGATGGAGACGAAGCAAGACATGAGGAAAAAGATTCGGTGCATGTGGAGGCAGGTTCTTACTTATTTTAACGGTTCTCCACACGGCAGAACCCCCGTGCGGTCTGTATAGAAAGGAACCGTAATTTCCCTCCATTCCCTGCAACCCCCCCGGGCAAGAGCATCGAAAAGACCGAGTCACTAATTACATCATGGCGACATCTGTGCTTGACCATCCCGGTCTTGGCGCGATAAGGGGTATAGTGCGGAACGGCGTGATCTCGTACCTGGGCGTTAAATATGCTTCATTGGAGCACAAATTTGCAGAGCCTCAGAAGATGAGAGCAAAGCTTGCGAGAGATGGTGTGTTCGATGCCACGGAATTTGGGTATGGTATTAGGCTCCAACCGAATATGTGGCCTGGGTCGACGCCTACTGACATTTCCCAAGCCCGGCTGCAGTGTCGCCTGCCGTGGGCTGCGACATGGAGCAGGGTTTGATTCAGAAGAGTCTGCCACATGGCGCATTCTCGTCGTCCGAGACGGAATGCCTCAATCTGACCATCCATGTCCCAGAGGGTTCCCATCAGGGTCTGCCCGTGCTCGCCTTCATTCACGGAGGAGCGTACGCGATTGGTGCTAATTCGTGGCCTCAAGCCGACCTCGCTACGATTGTGAGGCTATCAGTCACGGCTGGAAGCCCAATAATTGGAATTGGAATCAAGTAAGGGTTTTTTGATCGAATCAGTTCATCTCCCTTATCTAATCAGGTATGTACAGTTATCGTCTGGGACCGGCCGGTTTCTTGCACTCCCAGGAGCTGGCGAAGGCGGGGATCAAGCCGAATCGAGGCCTCCGTGATCAACGTGTCGCTTTGGGTTGGATCAAGGATAACATCGCTGGGTTCGGCGGTGATCCCGAGCGTGTCACGGCAATTGGTGAAAGTGCTGGTGCAGGTGAGGCTATATCATGAGCTGTGTCTGTTGCTTCATTGCTGATCTACCGGCACATAGTCTCTCTTACACATCATCTCAACTGTCAAGAGCCACTATTTGAGCAGTTGGTTGCCATGAGCGGCAGTTCCCTGTTCATGAAAGCCCTGCCAGAGCCGGTGGCTGAGTATGCGTACAGCACGTTACTAGGACGCTTGGGTCTATTGAATGAGACTCCGGCTATCCAGATCGAGAAATTGATGAGCCTGTCAGCTGAAGACCTTTTAAATAAGACAGACCCATCTGTTCCCTTGATGCCGACTCTTGATGGCGACATAATCAAGGCACAGCCCACCTTCGCTCTCTGGCGTAAGTCTGACCTTCAATCTCAGCTTCCAGGCGTTTCGTGGGTCAATCGTGTCATGCTTGGAGACTGTCAATTTGACGTAGGCCTCGGGAATTCTGCTGCCCCTCCACTCTTAGGCTGTACTGACGAGACTTGATAGGGGAGCATTCTCACATCCTTATTGATGAGCCGTACATCTGGCATTGCGTCTTCTTTCGTTCAGTCAGCAGCGAAGACTCTGGGTGCCCAGTCGGAGCTTGCCAGGGCGCTCCTAGCGACCTGTGCCATCCAGCCAGAGACACCAGACAACGAAGCTCTGATGAAAATTCTTGAATTCGCCACCGACATTGGCTTCGAAGCCCCAGTTCTCGAGATGGCACATGGCTGGCCAGCCACAGCTTTCGTATACCACTTCAACGAGCCCAACCCCTGGGACGGACCTTACAAGGGAAAATCAACACATATTCTCGATGTCGCTTTCCTGTTCCAAAACTACAATGACCACTTGTCACTGAAACAGAGGAAGAGTGCTGAGAAGTTTGCCAAGGACGTGATTGCGTTTGTGAATGGCGATGATCCGTATCCCAACCATGTGCCGGGCCAAGGAGGAGCACAGCTTTATGGACCACCGGCCGAAGAAGGCAATGCATTCGTAAAGGGTTCCAAATTGGAGGATTATGGCAGAAGCTCAAAGATATTTAAATTGGCTGGAGAAACAGGCCTGGACCAGCTCTCAGCCGTCTGGAATCAATTCGCGGCTGGTCACTAAACTGATATAGATATCGTGATGTATTGAGCATCTATGCCGCGAATATAGAGAAACACTCGAGACCACCTTTTAGGAAGATGCGGGGTCAATCCACGTAACATAAAACATTGAATTTGTGCCAGTCTCACAGTCGCTCCTCACAAGCTACTTTGCTGCTCGGCGTTCAAACTTAATACCCTCCTTTTCCGCTGCTTCGAATGTTTTCCGGATCGTGGCGGCATGCGCGGGTGACCTGACGGTCAGGTTGGCCTGGAAGGGCTTCGGAACACTAAGAAAGCCCCGGACCATAGAGGTGTCTGGCTCGATAGTTTGTCCATCTGCTCCTACCGGTTTCTTGATATTAAAGCCCCATAAGGTTCGTACAATGTTGATGTACAGCGATTTCTCGGCCACATGCACTCCTGGACACACTCTACGGCCAGCCCCGTATGTAAAATGATCTCGTTCGTACGGGTCGTTCACGTTGATGTATTCCGCCGCGGGTAGTGGCTTGTTGAGGTATCGCGATGGATCGAACGTCTCCGGGTCCTTGTAGAGTCCAGAATTCATATGGATTGCCCTAGGACACATGCAAATTAACCCTCGCCTGTGTATAAGGGCATTTCAGTTTAACTCACCACCAGTTGAGCATCACAACCGAGTTCTTAGGGATAAAATACCCCTCGTACCAGTCGTCTTCGCTAGTGTAGTGAGGCATTCCAAACTTGTTCACAGCTCGCCACCGAAGAGTCTCCTTGACCAAGGCCCTGACAAAGGGGAGATTCGGCTCGTCTTCCCACGTCGGCATACGAGAGCCGTCACTACCGATGACCCGGTCGACCTCTTCCTGTGCCTTTTGCATGGCCTCGGGGAACAGGAGCATGGCCAAGACAAAATTGTTCAAAGTGGTGCTGGTAGTTTCAGACCCGGCCTCAACGAGCCCACCACACATGTAAGCCGCCTGCAGATCGTCAATGCCGTGCTGGTACGGGTTACTCAAGAAATAGTCCTTGCAGAAACATTCCGCCACAGTGCCTTCCTGGACCCCTTTCTTAAGGGTCTGCCAAAGGTCCATGTAGACCTTGCTGTCGTGTGCAAACACCTTCTTAGCGTGGGATCTCCAGCTTCCGAGGAGAGATTGAGGTAGATTTGCCAAAGAAGGGAAGCTGTCCACAGCATGCGCACCAGGAGCCGTCATCTCGGTGAGATTGTCGAGAACGGTGTATATCTCCTTAACTAGGGGATGCTCCCAGGTAGGAAGACGATATCCGTAGGTGAGCAGCATAATCACTGATGAGCTGTAGCGACGGTTATGTTCGTAAAACCTGTCCGGCGTGTCCAGGAACTCGACCATGAGTTGTTTTGACTCAAAATCCTGAACAGGTTGGTATTTGACCGCACTTGTGGCGTTGAGTAAGGCATGGCTCGACTTCCGCAAGTTTCGCCAGTCGGGGCCATAGGGCATGAACAACTGTCGTTTCCCACCACTGGCAACGTCCTGAGCAAAAGGTGATGGTGCACGCGACGAATAAATGTTTGACTTCTTGTCGAGGCAATCTTTGACTGCTTTTGGCGATGACAGCCAAATGTAGTCTGTGCCTCCGATTTTGGTATAGAACACATCCCCAAATTGTTCATGCCACTTCCTAGCCTTCTGTCTGACGAGCTCCGAGTCAGCCAGATCTAGGAGATTGCCGATGAATGGATATCCCCGAGGCCCGGGTGGTAGGTGCCTCCGTCGGCTGTCCTGGGCGTGAAACAGTCAGCTTTAGAAATTTGTACTACGAGGGAATCCAAAAATACCTTCCACTTGGAGGGCGTTGAATAGAGATACAGGCCGAGGAGGCCCAGCAGGGATGTCACCAACAGGAGCGATATCAATCTGTATGTTGCTCCAAAAAGTTCGTTCAGCTGGTTGTGAGGGAACGGCAACGACATTTTGTTCAATGCCATGGCAGTTGTAATACACTGCGACAATGAGTGATCGCAATTGTTTATGAGCCCGACATATTGCGGGCATTGAATAGCTCGTGGTCTGCTCGGATTTAGGGTAGTGGGCGGTGTGAAATCCCTGGAGAGCAAATGTGGAGGGTCATCGAGTCCCGTTTTGGTAGATCATCCCACTATCCGCTATATAGCGAGCCTCCTCAGCTTCCTTTTGCCCCCCCCCCCCCCCCCCGGACCCGGGGGCCCTCCCTCACACCCCCCTCAACAAGCCGGCTACAAACACCTTCTCAATAGAGTCTATATGGATAGGCAGGTATCTGGCTCTCATGCCGATTGAATCATTCTGGGTGACAAGAGGACGAATACGTATGAGCCATGGGATGTGGGACATTGGTCAGGGGTATGCAGAATGTGGAATGTTTTTGAATTGATGAGATTGCATGAACGTCTAAGCGCCGTCTGGACTACTCCGTATTGTACTAGCAGAAATGTGGGCTGAGAGCTTACTACCAGCAGGAAGTGAAACTGGTCCCATCTGGAATCATTGTCACTGAAGCAAGACAATCCGTGTGCTCCAACGCAGAATCAGCTGCGACCGCCGTTAAAACCGCAGCAGGCAGGTGTCTCGTAGCCTCTGTGTAAAACATGCAGAGGACCGAAAAGATAGAGTCACACGAATGTTCTGCGGGGCATAAGTAGGTACCGAGCTATCGGCCAAGTCCTCAGCATGTATTGGTGCGTTTCTGGAGGAAGAAGATGTGTTTTGAGGGAGGCTTGCTCTGCTTTGCTTGATAGTATTATCTCCAGCCACGACGGGGACGCTGCCTCATGCGAAACATAAGGCTGCAGCTTGGTCTTGCAGCCTCGAGGATATGGAGGATTCTTCGTAAGCTCTGGCAAGCTCTTGCAACACAAAACCTATGCGTGGTGTCACTGACAAAATGTGTTAGCTTCGTGCCACGAATAGCTATACAAACTACGCAATCAGCGAGCCAAGTTCAATCTCCAGATCATATGGATGGTAGATCGAGAACGGCAAACAAGGCTGCCTTCGCGACTTTGATCGGAACAATTGGACGTTGCAAGAGACTTACCACCCCAGACCCATGTGTCGGTAAAGAAGAGAGCCCAATACCTCGCTACTGCCGCGGCCAAGGAACCTGAGCTGGTAGTTGGTGTCTGAGATTCTTCTATCAGGCGTTGCACCTCCTGCATCGTCTTTTTTTCCAAATCGTCGACCGGACGGTTATGCAATTCCTCTTGTTCAATCGCGTGGATCCAGCGGGTCACGAAGAGCCCTAAATACGGTCAGCTCATACATCATTTCGGAGCTTTTCTGAGTCTAGACGTCGATGGGGACTTGCGTACCGGTGTCCCAGCCTGCCAGTGCATGGTCTACCCACCATGTGAGTGCCGCAGTTTTTACGGTCCATAATACCCCTGCCTGCACGGGGACAAAAAGTCCTTCAACCGATCTCGTGATTGCCCGGGTGATTGATTCACCGCGAGGCGAATCAATGGACAAATACTTTTTAATGGCATCCACAATCTCGCTACCTGTTTCTCTCAGCAGTATAAATCGGTCCAGCGTTGAACCGGGCAGAAACGTGCGACCATATGCCACCCGGAGGACGGCCATGCAGTTGAAAAGCATCGGCCCATCCTCATCACTCCACGTCGCCTCATTCGCCCTCTTCGCATTGGTTAAGAGCTCTCTGCACCTGTTTAGAGCAGCCTCGGTCTGCATTGAGGCGCCCAGGCCTGTGGGGTGGTTATGAAGCCCATTTCCCCTAGGTAGCATACCAAGGTCTCTGGTGGACGATATGTACCAGACCTGCATCGCGACTGCATGCATAACAACACATGTTGCGAACGGAGACCAATTCCAGGCGGCATCAGTATCCTCTTTGCTTGTTGTGTCATACATTAGCTTGGCGACGGCCTCCCCAAGACTGAGTGGCGTTGTCCTGGACCGCTGTTGTTTTAATAAGAGCCATTGACCTTCTGAAGATGCGTCCCATAGATCCTGATCATCAGGCATCTCTAATGATTCAAGTTGCGCCGTTGAAAAGGCTGGGGTTAGTCCATATGCAGTACTAAGCATGTGCGATAGGATCACCACGCCGTAGAAGAGTCTGTCGCAATGAGTCAAGGAGATCAGTCGGGTTGGACGTGGAGAACAAACCTCTTGAAAGACTCCCTTTCTAACCACCCTCTCCACGTTGTCTCGCCGCCGGTTTCGCCGACGCTCACGGACGACAACATGAGATGACAGTCCTATAAAATATTCAGTCTTTCTTCAGTGTTCACATTCGCGATGAGAATCCTCACGATCCATTGACTTCCCAGCCATCCGAAGGCGGTTTTGATCAAACCTGCACTGCCGTTCAAAGTGCCAAACAATGCAAGGAGAAATCTCGTCTGCATCATCCAGAGAGGAAGAGATTTCGGGTGGGTTGTTTCATTTTGCCATGGCGCGGAGTTATCGATAGCTAGCAAAGGCTCATTGACGGCCAACCAAGACGACATACTTAGCGTGAACGCCTGTGATGCCTTGCGATACATGCTAGTAGCCGATTTCCGCTCGAGACGGTACAACGCTCCAATCGCGCACATAATCAGAATCAACGGACTGGGCGTTTCTTCGACGAGGAGTGCTGGAATATGAACAATGGGCAGATGGACGTGAAAGGCATCGGTGTAGCTGCGCATGCATTTTTCCAGTGCAAGCGCCTCGGGAAAATCAAAGTCCCACATCTCCTCTCGTGTCAACCTGGCCGCCAAGTCCGCATAGAGTGCTGTCCTTGCCTTTTGAGTGATTCCGAAGGAAGCTCTTCTCACCTGAGAAGCGTGTACCACCCTCGGAAGACTGGGAGCGTTAGAAATTGCCGAGTCGGGTGACGATTTGGCCAAGGTGGTAGAGTTATCCATACGGTTCGGCGTCTGAGAGAGGGCATGAACCTGTGACTGTATCCGCGGGGTAGGGCTACCGATCGAGGTGCTAGGCGGAGGAAGCTGCCAATTCAGAATCGTCACATTGGTGGGGGTCTCAATATCTCGAACAGCAAACTCTCGATGCTGTGACATTGAATCTCCTAGTTGACTCAGCGGTGAGAGGGCTCTGAGGTGTTCGATATCATGATGAGAACCCGAAAAGTCCAGAGCGTCGTGGGAAAGGCCCAGAAAGGGGTCAAAAAAATCAAGGTTCGCAAAGGTGATATCAGGTAGAGGGGCTGTGTTAATACTGGGCTCATTGAGCGATCCGTTCTGCACGGGCAGATTTTCTTGGTGCGCTGCAGAGGCGGGCATGATTTGCTGGAGGCTGATGTTTGCTGAGAGGTCGGTCAATTCATTGACAGGGCCGGGTTTTTCGAGGCCTTCATTGCCTGGAAATGATTCTTTAGTTGCATTACCGGCTGTTCTTTCTTGGGACGACGGTTCGAGTACGATGCGGAAGCCCTGGTTCATCCCGGAAGAATGGAGGCCGGCAGCAAAATCCAATGTTGATTCAACGCCGCCGCGCACCGGGGTTGCGTTGTCAGCACTGTCCTCGCCCGTCAAGCTGCCAGTTGGTGAAGGCCCTTCATCAACGTCGGCCAATCGTTCATGACTTTGACCATCCCGAACCGAAGTGTCCTTGCGAGCGCGTTTGTTCCCGGGGCCATTGCGGTCTGCCTCATTGGCAGCAGTATATGTCGAAGCATGCAGTGTCTTCTCATGTCGCACAACAAGGTCTCTCCTAGCATAGCGCTTGTGACAGTATCTGCACGGGAATGGCTTCTCCTGGCTGTGCCCACGCTCGTGGCGAAGTCGATGCTCACTTCGCTTAAAGGCCTTGGAGCAGACATTGCACACATGTCGTCGACTCGAGAAAGGCGGCTCATCAAAAACAATAGTGCCACACTTGCCGCCAGCAGCAGTTTTGATGTTCTGAGGCATAGGGAATTCGGCTGTTCTAATATACATATATGAGTGGGCGTGGAGTGAGCCTGAGATTTTTGGAGGGCGAGTGCTTGCGAGGGTGAGCGTTCGGGGAAACCCAGCGTGGCAGAGGGGCCGGCCACGGCATTCCCCCAGCCTTTTCCCTCCCCCGCCTCCGCCCCCCCGCCCGGTCCTACCCAGGCGGAGTAGAGGTCAGCCGAACGACCTATCAAGACGCCCCGGGTTAGAAATGGTCCAATCTAATGGTCAAACCCTGGTGGGGCCAGACACCTCTCTTTCCAATCCGCCAACTAACAACTAATAGGCCAGGGGTCGTCATGCATCTTGCCACACGCTCGGTGCAATTTTCTTCCTTACAACCCATAATTCCTTCTTTGGGAAATGCTGTGGTGACCTCGGCAACGTTGCCCATGGCACAAGGCCTTGGATGGCCTTCAACGGCCAGTGATCCATAACGCTGCAGTCTTTGTGCCGCTGACTCTCGCAGATGGTTCTTGTCGGATGTGGCATAAGGAGACCAGGCCTCGCGTTGGCCTTAAAGCGAGCCAACCTTTCACGGGAAGTCCAACAAACGCAAGAGTGTTTTAGTAGGATATTGCCGCACTGGCAGCGTTAAACCTCGTTCGAAAACTAGCCCATCTGCGGGCCCTTTGTGAATCACCAGAATGTAGTCTTCTGCCAGCCCACTTATCCTTGTACTGGTCACTATATTCCTTCTCGCGGTGGCACCCGCGCATGTTTTCATCGAGAACGACGTAGCCCACCAGAGACAGCACATGAAACACTCTCACGAGCAAGCTATTTCCCCATGCCCAACACATAGACGGCATTCCGAGCTTGGATTCTGTGTTAGTAAGTAATGGAAGCCTAAGGACCTCTCAATTTGGGAGCGTTACTGGCCCTTGCGTTCCATTCTGACCCATCAAAATCATGCAGCGCGGGGCGAGACGAGAGTAATACAGGACTCTGGCATACCACACATTGGGGATGCGTCGATATACATTCAATAATGTCATCGATCTAGCTGCAAGCTAGCAGAGCGGGAACGGTTTGCTCACTTTTGTTCGGGATGAATGCCCGCTGGGACTAGTCGCCGTTGCCCTTCATCTACATCCTCGCTCAGCTGCGCGCCCATCCATATGTGCTGACATTCGTGAATCTTATCCTCCAGCTCCGTGATCTTGTTCCCGGCCACGAAGAATACCTTGCCATTGATGCTTTCATCGACGACGGGGAGCAGCAGTGCATGCGCGACTCCCGCGGGACTGTTGGCAGGCAGAGTGCCCCACATGTCTACAATAGCTTGCGGCAACATCGGTGATACTACATTGACGTTGGCCTTGAGGATCCTAGGGGAAAATTTCAAGGGCAAGACTTACTTGTCATCCAGGGGGCTATCATGTTGATGGTGATGTTTTTGGATATCAGTCGCGTTCGAAATGCTCTCATGAGCCCTAGAAGTCCGGCCTTTGCCGCGCAGTACTGATACAGGGGTGAAGTGTCGATATAACTCGCCGCCGATCCCGTCATGATGATTTGCGACCGCTTCCCAGGGGCTTTTGCGAAATAATGGACGGCGCATTTGACGACATATATGTGAGCGACCAGATTGACCTCGAGATTCTTCAAACTCGGGGCCTTTAACATCCCCGTTGCCTCGTCGATTTCTTCGTCCAGGAGGTTCTCCTGGTTGATCCCGGCGTTGGAGATTACGGCATCGATCTTTCCAAACTTCTTCCATGCTCCTTGGAACACCTGGAGAATGTTATCCCATTTGGACACATCGGTCTTGTAGAAAAGTAGGCGGCTGTCAGGCTTGGTTCTTAGGCGGAGAAGTCAATAAAACCGGGGGCCGTGTCACATACTCTGTATTCCTAAGCTCTGCTAACAGGTTCTTTGCTTCAACTTCATTCCAATCAGCCAGCGCAAGTTTAGCGCCATGCTCTAGGTTGGGCAGTTAGCCACCTGCTTTCCAATGTGGACAAGAGCACTGATGGGGGCCATCACCATATGCAAGCTTCGCGGTTGCGCGACCTATCCCCGTAGAACAGCCAGTGATCAGAATGGTTTTGTCTTTGATGTTACGGAAATCCACGGGCACTTCGTACGTCGTCATCTTTGGAAGCGTATGTTGTATCCTGCGCCGCTCACGCGGATGATGACTTGAAGTTTCCGGCCTTGACTTGTACCGATGGTGAGCTGGCAGGTCCGGGACAGAGAAAACCTGGCCAGTATTTCACAGAACTCAGACAGATGATTTCAACATAACATTAACAGGTATGAAGTCCTCTAAATTCAAGTTAATAGCCTTTGGACATCCCACTTACCCGATTTGTACAAATCTGGTCGATCCGGCTCCCGCTCCAAAACGTGGTTGTGCTCTGCCCATCACCCCACATTCTCGACGTTATGGTAACTACATGTTCGGCTCCCACTAAGCTCTCTGCGAATTGCCTCTTGCCAGGCCTTCCCGTTTAGTCTCCGGGACCAGCACATGTTAGAAATCCGATCTCGGGCTTTGATTGCTCACCTGACACGTCATTTACAGCCAGGAAAGGTTCGAGCGCGGCGGTAGAAATACCATATATCCCCCGTGTTATCCCTGAGAAGGTCTCGGATTGATAGATGTCCACCTATCTTCAGTCAAATTTCAGATACCTTACGCTGCGCGGAGCCGAAAAAAAAAGCAATCAGGTCATCAGAATATTAGTTGACTTGACTACTTCTTAATTATCTTCAACACAATGGCCAAGATAGAGCTTCGGCAAGATCTTTTAGCCCGGTTGCGAGGCAAGAATGTCCTAATCACAGGTCTTTTGCAGCTCGATTGGTTTTGTGCTTGTCCAATGCTGACCATCTCATAGGCGGTGCTAATGGCATAGGACGCACGACGACGTTGTTACTCCATGGTTGACCGCTCCCTGTGATTAGATCAGAACGGATTGCTGACGACAGGAGAGCAGGGTACGGTGCAAATGTTATAATTGCTGATGTAGATGTCCAACGAGGAGAATCGCTCATCAAAGAAATCGGCGGGTTGTTTGAAGGTGAATTCCTTCGTCGAATCACTAGCTGACACGAGATCCAGGGCAGGCTGCTTCCAGAAGACAGATGTGACGGACTGGCATTCTCTCTTGGCTTCATTTAAATCAGCGTTTGAGAAGTACGGAAGTATTGATGCAGTCCTGGCAAATGCCGCCCTCCCTGAGCGTCCGCCGATGCTGTTTGACAATGCGGTTGACGAGAACGGAGAGCTGAAGGCGCCCGACTTTCGCCTGATAGATGTCAATCTGAACGGCGTACTGAGGAGTATATTATTCCAAACTCATATTTGGAAATTGGAGCTGACCACCGCAGCCGCAAAGCTTGCCTTGCACTACTTTGCCAAAAATCCCGTTCCAGGGGGTGCTCTCGTCATAACCGGCTCTGCTGCATCGTAAAATCCGTGCCCTGGAGTTTCACGGTACGTAGCGCAAGCTAACCGCGCCAGGTACTTTGCCACGCCTCCGATAGTACGATATGGCGCCGCCAAACACGCTGTAAGGCATAGTTCCAGGCTTACCAGGGCTCTCGAATAACAGCCAAGCAGCTTTTAGGAGTTATGCGTACCATGGCCGCAATGACAAGGCCTGCAAATGTCCGCGTGAATTTAGTTGCCCCTTGGATGACAGGTGAGCTGCACTTCCAAATTATGGACTGCCTGGCGGGGCACGGTGCTGACACGAGAAAAGAGACCGAATTCAGCTCTGAGGTCGTCGAGATGTGGAAAGGCATGCCAATCAACACTGCAAAGGAAGTAGCTGAAGCCCTCTGTTTGGCATGTGCTGATGAAAACCTTCATGGTGAGTTTTATTTGTTTTCCCTTTTCTTTCGCTCCTGGGGGAGGGGTTATTCTCCTGCATTTCTGGCTAGTCACAACCATTTAGAAGTGAGTGATTGATCTGGGCAGGTCGAGCGCTATACGTGGCGAAAGAGATTGTAGATTTCGAGTTACCTCTGCATGAGAATAGGAATGCTTGGATGGGCAAGGGGCAGGCCGACCTGTTTGAGAAGGGAAGAGAGCGACTCGCGGCAGGGATGGGTCTACCAACAGAACACCATCTTGATGCGGCCTCATGAGGGAAGAACGGTAACACCCTTTCACGGTGCTGTGTGTGCTCTGGGATGCTCCAGCCTTGCCTACGACACTGCCCCTGTCTCGGTCCACCTCCACATTCTGTGGTCATGGGGGCGGCCCATGAGTCGTTCTGTAGTATTTTGCCCCTGCTACTTCCCGTGGGGTCCTGCGATACTGTTTGTTGACAGTTGAAAGTTAACTCTGTACTGTGAGAACAGAGAAAGGCTATCCGAACCTAGTTAGGTCGCCTATTATGGAATACAGTCTGGTCAATACGCACGTCTATTGCAACCCACTAAGCCCCTCCTGGGGCATGATACACCCCCTCAATTCTACCCCAAACCCAGGTAACGGCATCCTAAAATGGTAGACTCGATGTGGGTTGGATCCCTTCCATGATAGGCAAGAAGATATAAAGGAAGGCACGCGTTCGCGGTCGAAAGCCCCAACGTCCTTAGGAAACCAAGTATCTATTGACAAAGTCCATCATCATGGGTCTCGGTATCTTGGAACCCAAAACCTCCCTTCAGCATGTGCCCGGAACCACATTGCTCGATGTCCATGATCAGGCGGCCGTCGATACAACGCAGTTCTTGAAGAAGGGCACCGGTCGCAATGCCCATGTCGTCTTGATCCCGCAGCCCTCCCATGATCCCAGAGACCCTTTGAATTGGCCTTTGTGGCAGCGAGATTGCATCCTTCTACTCTATGGTGCATGCACTATTGCAACGATTGGGTAGGTCGTGCTAAACATCAGACCCATTATATGATAAGACGTCGGACTAACACAAATCAGGCTTGGACCAATTCTCTCGCCCGTAGTTGTCCCCCTCATGATGGAATTTAAAGTTAGCTTTACCGATGTCTCCCTGTTGAGCGGATACAACTTGTGTGCCACTGGTGCAATTGGAATCTTTATGGCTTGTTTGTGTCGAAAGTGGGGGAAACGGCCGGGATTCCTGCTTTCCATGACTTTTGCTTTCGGCGGCTCACTCTGGGCAGCTTGTGCGCATTCTTATGGGTCACTTCTCGGTGCTCGTGTGATGCAAGGCTTGAGCATGTCCTTCTTTGAGAGTATCGTTTTTTCTGTCATTGGAGATCTTTACTTCGTGCATGAGAGAGGGAAACGCATGGCCGTCTACATCTGCTCCCTGTCGGCAATCACGAATATACCAGTCCTTGTGGCTGGTACTGTCCAAGAGGTGCTTGGGTGGCGCTGGATCTTCTGGATCTATTCGCTGTTCCTTGGAGTCTTGTGGTTGCTCTCAATCTTCTTTGGCTGGGAGACCGCTTTCAACAGAGACGCGATCTATGAGGTCGATGTTTCTTCCCACGAGGTACGTACGATACTGACCCCTTGACCTCTGATTCGAAGCTGATTGAATCGGGCAGAATCTGCACATAATCGAGGAAATGAAGGCCGCCGATGCCGAGGTATGGAATGATACGCAGATTGAACATGCTGATGAAGCCAACGCATTGGCCGGTCCACACGATTTTCCATGGCATCGGCGCCTGGCTCCAATCAACGGCACATATTCGCCTGCTCCAATCGTGAAGATGGCTATCTCCCCATTCCTAGTGGTGATCAACCCGGCGGTGATCTGGTCTGCCTTGACAGTGGCCTTTCCCGTGCTTTGGGTGGTTGGTATCTCGCTTGTGACTGCTCAGATCTTCTCAGCACCACCCTTTCTGTTGACACCAAAACAGCTTGGCTACATGTCGGGAGGCCCAGTTGTGCTTGGGACGCTGGCAAATCTAGTCTGCGGGCTCATCTCCGATTCGAGTGTGAAATGGCTGAGTCGCCGTAATGGTGGCATCTACGAGCCAGAGTTCCGATTGTTCTTGATGATCGGCCTTGCAATCTGCGCGGCCCTAGGCTACTACCTGATGGGCCATGTTGTGAAAGTGGGAGGTAGCGTGGTCGCGGCATCAGTCTGCTATGGCATCACCGTGGCCGGATGTCAGTTCTCGGCTGTCTGCGCCGGCACATACATGGTCGACGCCTTCAGGGCACTCAGCATCGACGTTTTCATATTCACCATGATTTTCAAGAACTTCTTGTACTTTGGCTTCTCATGTGAGTTATCGTCTACTGAATTGCTTCGATTTGGTCCTGACCTTCACATAGATATCTTGAACGACTGGGTCACTATGCAAGGTCCAACATACTTTTTCTACACCGTCGGCGGTATTCAGCTGGGCCTTACGCTTCTCACCGTACCACTTTACTTCTACGGGAAGAAGATTCGTGCCTGGTGGCATGTACAGCCGATCGCGCAGAAGTTCTAAGATAATCTATATGCGAGTGATGGCACTGGGATAGAATTAAATTTGTCCAGGGATGTGATAGCCTCTGGCTGTGGCCTTTGGAATCAGAATTAGGCCGTCGCTACACCTAGGCGAAGACTGTGAGGGAATGGCAAAATGTATCAACTTCTCGCGGCTCTACCGGATTCTCTTAGCAACGTGCAGCCTGGGACCTAACCTTTCCCAATTGTGTCTTTTCTCTTCATCCATATTACATTATCACCCATCTCATCTTGCCATCAGCTGGTCCGGCCAGCGTGAGCAAAACGGCAGAACTATTACTGATCGGCCCCCAGCAAGCGTCATTTCCTCGCTCGAAGAAGAGCGAGGAGTGATAGACTACTCCTATCCTAGTCGCAATGCCCAGAGCTCGATACACAGACGAGGCAGGCCGTGTCCGGGTCATGGCCAGCGAGAGTTAACAAGTGGCTGAACAGAGTTTACTTTTGTCTATCGAGACCTTAATATAGTTAATATCGTCGATTTCGTTAAGCGGCGCGAAATTTGCTGTAACCGTGGCTGATGAGAGCCACTAATTCTGGGTTCACTAACTAATTAGGCTAGTCGCCTTTCAACTCCTAGTGTGGGAGTCCTCGAAAAGCTCATGCCCATTTCGTGCCTTCCCCACAGAGCACTGAGTACCCCATACCGTATTCCCGACCAAAGAAGTATCCACAAGGCGACCACCCAGTTACCGCATTATACAGCAGCGTGGTCCTCCTATCCTCTGTTCCGGAAACCACCTTCGCGCATCGGATGATCCTTCAGTCTTTAAGTCAGGCACAAGTTTCCATGAAAACATCTCTTTTGAACAGATAGCTCCCACAGGACAAGCCTCGCATATACGCCTTCCAAGGCAAATACCACCTCATGCCTCACAAAGCTACCTGGATCAACGATGACGCAACCCAGGAGATCAAGACAGTAGAAGGAGGATATAAGCCATCGGCCGAAGAGTTACTATTGAGGACAATATGCGTTGGCGTGAATCCAGGAGATTACAAGTAGGTGTCCTCTACCTTCTCCTCGTCTACCAGGTCCCTCGGTAGGTTGGACAGGAGAGTTCCCAGACATCTTGAATGGCAGCGTGATGTAGGCATCCCGAGGCTTTCGGTGCCGTCAACACAATCGAAGGCTTCGATGTCGCTGGCGAAATCGTTAAGGTCGGCTCCAAAGCGTCCGGCTTTCAGGTCGGCGATAAAGTTATGACTTTCACGAGAGGAATTGGACCACGTAAGTCTTGTTTCTGATCCGGTGTCTGAAGCTCTTCTGACAGGAAAAAAGCTAAATGGGGAGGGTCTCAGGAATATTTTCTTGCGCTGGCAGCAACGGCCTGGAAGTGGATGAAAGTGTGTTGAGCGAAAACGAAGCAGCCACTATTCCCTTGACCCCGTGCATTGCATGCGATGCTCTTTACAACCAAATGCAGACTCCTCTAGCCCTTCCATAGGAGGAGCGACGCGATTAGCCAATCCCTCTTTGAGGAGGACCCAGTTAGATCGGTATACAGGCAAGTCAATTGAATTTGCGAAATTTAGTGGTTGCAACCCGATCATTGTACTGCCTCGCCATGCGTACGAGAGCCAGCTCAGTCACCTAACTATAACCATCGGCTAACTATTTCACACAGCAACACGATTATCTCAAGGGCTCGAAAGCTCACTACACCTTTGATTGGCGAGATAAAGATGTCGTCAGCAAGATCAAATCCATCATATCAGCCAACCAGTCTTTGAAACACGCTCTCGACTTTGTCTGGGTGGACATCGCACCTTTGGAAGAGGCCGTGGCTCCTGGTGGGTCAATCATATTCGCCTTGCCGCTGACCGGGCCAAGCGCACACCACTGTGCTGAGATGGCTATCGCCGGCATAATCCATGATCTGAAAACATTCAAAAGCGACGACTTTAAGTTCCACAATGGAGATAAACATCATAGTCATCCAGGTTCTGGAAATTGAGAGCCATAATGGCTTAGACGATGGAAAATGTCGGTAAAGAGTATGAACCGGCTAGGGTTAGGTATTTGTCCGGGAAAGGCATGTATGACGTTTTGGAGGCGTTTGAGTTGATGAGGGCGAACAAGATCAATGCATTAAAGGTAATATGGCGTATGTCAGAAACTCCCGGTTTGTAGCTTACGAGAGAATCGAGGAGGTTCGATGTTTGTTCTGGAAAGCCGGACGAACCTATTTCCCTGCACCTTTTGCACCTTGTACACAGGTGTTTTCTGACAGAAGACGATCACATTGCCTACGAAGCACTATCTTACTGTGCTGGCAATGTCAATGACATCTAGAGAGTGAAACTTGACGGGCACAACTTCATCGTGTAAGAGAAGACAGCTTTGAAGAGACGACGAGTTAAATTAAAGCGGCAGAAGTCTGAAGACAGACGAGCAAGATCAGAAATTTGAGGCAAAGAACGTCAGGGAGGCAACAATTGTGTCTAGCCAGCTATTGATCGACGTCCCGGCATGGCGAAATGCCCTGCGTAGGACATACGCAATAGGTACTTCGACTTTATTCACGCTTTGCTCACCATCCATAGCTATGGTCGGTGATCAGAATGAATATGCATGGTTTGGAACTACCAATTTTCATTCATAAATACAGAAATATAAATACAGAAATACCACTGCTTGAGAGCTTGGTGTCTTCCGTCCACCATCTGAGCTGATAAACCGCTCCATCCCCTCAGCGACGACAAGGTCGGCTTTGCTGATGATCTGGCACAATAGAAAGAAAAGCCTGATGCACAGGAATCGTCGTGCCAGCCAGCATGCCTCGCGCTGCAGGTGTGCACGGCCTGTGCTGCGATCTCGTCACGCTGTTCAGGATCAAGGGGTGACACACTTCTATATTCTAGAGACTAACCAGACGGCTGAGAGTCAGCACATCGTACGGTTATCACTGCCCGAACCTCGAGCCATTCTACTAACCACAAAATTCTTTGCTGTCCGCATTTTCTCGTTTCTCCTCTCGCTTCTCTTGAGCCGGGACTCATTGGAAGCCTCTCCGTCTTCTTCACTCCAGCCAGTCTGCGGTCCGAGCGCCCTTTTCGGAAGGGTCACGCTTTTCAAGCCAGTCTGCCGTCAAAGACCCCGTCTCGGAGGGCTCTCTCTTTTCTAGCCAATCTGCCGTCAACGAACCTTTCGCCGAGGGTTCACGCTTTTCCAGCCAGTCCGCAGTCAATGAGCCCGCCTCAGAAGGTTCGCGCTTCTCCAACCAGTCTGCCGTCAGAGAACCTTTCTCGGAGGGCTCACGTTTCACTATCAGGGCAGAGATTGGCTGAGGCCCGCCCTTTTGTCATCAGCAAACGGACACTGGGATAGAGATTCCTTTGGACGTACAATGATTGGAAGGCCAGCAACCAGCTGGACGCCTAACACAACGGCCAGAAATGCCGTGGAGGACCGCATGATGGTAGCGGGCTGCGGGACTTTGGAATTGGTATTGAAAGGAGGTGAAACTCTGGGCAAATATCAGTTTGATGTCGCTGGAAAGCTTTGAGAGACCGAGACGAACGGCTTCATCTCGATCATCTCGCCTCTTTATACTCGAGTTCAACAGTGAGGCTCGGTATTTCCACTTTTGGCCAGTCCGTCCTACCTGGGTAACGATATCCGTTCCTCGACGTCCTCCCAACAGTGGCGGTATCGGAGAAATCCTCCCGCCAACCCCCAGCACTGATCCCGTGCCAAATTCTCGACGTCGATACTCGGACGACGCTCAGGAATGGGTTTAGCACCGCTCTTACGATGCAGGTTGGTCTCCGTCTCTCACACTACAAACTGCACGACTCAATCCTGAAGGTATTCGGGGCATCGTTCCGGAGAGAGCTCGAAACTTCAGCGTCAGTAGGCGAGAAAGTGGAGAATCAGAAGGACGGTGGATCGGGGACTATACGGGGAAGTTCCTTAGATTTTGAGCAAGCCAGTCGTCGGTGGAAATCTACTCTGGAGTGTCGCCCAGGGGGGAGGGGGCGGGGTCATATGTCGTCGTGTCCCAAGAATCTAGAACATCTCTCGAGGAATCTCCCTCGACAAAGATGAGTAATTGATCAACAGACAGTCAGCACGTACTTTTCACCCGCGTGCAGCGGAATGTTGGCACTCACGGAGCACCGACAAGCATAGATTCTAGACGCTGCCAGGAAGTACTCTTCGGCTCGATAGACGTTAAAGTGGGATTAGCGGTATAACCACCTTCTACTTCGGGCTATGTTTTCTATCCACCGTGATAAGCGCTAGGTCACAGTAATAAGCGCTAGGTTTGGAGTTCCCATGCGCCGTGTCTCCTTATAAGGCACAATCCCCAGAGAGCTAAAGTCTTAAATGTTGGAATTGTTCATAAGCACTAAGGGTTCGGGTGCAGGGAGCGGTCCCCGCTCTCAGATCTGTCCACCTCAATACGGCTCAGATATCGATGAATTCGTATTCCGACTCCCGAGGGCCCAACGGTGTCCAGGCAAGTATGGAAAGTGACCAAAATGCATCGTTGTGCAGCTTGAGGAGAGCCATGAAATCGCTTGAGGCATGCTGACTCTATAGATGGCAGGAACGTGAAGCTGGTAACTTGGCATGACGAAGAAGCAGGATACCATTCGGGCTGGCTATCGCGTATAGTTAGTGCCCTTTTTCTCCTTGCGGAGATCACCTTTAACGGAAAAGTGAACGAAGCACGACGCATCGTATAGCGGTCCGTGCTTTACGTAAAGAGGATCGAGCTCTCGGCATTCCTTTCTGATTGCAGGTGCGTTGAGAACGAGGCGGTGAGTTCGAAGGTAAGAAGCTCAAGGAAACGGCTTGAGGTTGACCATCGACCGCCAGTAGTATTCAAAGAAAAGCCAGGGATGACACAAGCGCAGTCCTAGCTTGCGGTGCGTGGCTCGTGAGTGTACTGCAGCATAGCAGGCGGGATCCACCATCCTTCGTCCAGTTCACGGCACCACCTCTGCCTGTACCTCAATGCGTCTTGAATTCCGAAGTGGTAACTTGTCTAGGTATTCGGGATATTGTGACCAGGTGTGGTATCGAGTCATTGCGTAGGAGGAGGATCGAGGACCCCAGGAAGCTTTTAGAGATGACTGTCTCCCCTGTGACAGACTGGCATCTCAAACATCCACCGCTCTTACCTTGCCCAGCCCCAAAGGCCTCTTTCCCTTGCTTCTGTAGATACAGAGATCTCATCTCGCCTCACAATGGACTCGGCAGAGTCGTCGTCGAAGAGCCTGTTGTTGACTTACCGCGACTCGCTTTCTGACGGCGTAGACGAGGCGTTATATCATACTGAGAAAAGACCTGTTCATCGGAAATGTCCATATCCATCACTTTACACCGCCATTGTTCACCTCGCCATCCTCATCCTCGTTCCTGCGGTGATTGTTCTACATCGGCGGGCCGGAAAGGGACAGATTAATGATCCCATGCTCCAACTATACTGTGAGAATTAGCCCGTCGAGCGCGTCATAGAGAGCCTCCAGCCACTAACTCGCGGTGTATCCAGCTCCTGTCAACGACCACATTGAACATGAAATCAAATTGATCAAAGGAGGCTTTGCGTTCAGCAATGACCCTGACGCAAAGGCATACGTTGGGTCTAGCAACGCCACGAACGAACTGTGGTTAGATCTGTACCAATATTGTTCGTGACGAAACCTTCCCTCGGATCGATCGTGGGATAGCCGAGAAATTGACATACTTCGCAACAGCGGGACCGAGCATCATTTCCGCCGAGGAGAATGCTCTCCTCCCTCAAAAGACTTCGAATATCAAGGGCCATCCAGATAAGCACGTCATGATCCTGGAAGTCTTCCACGAGTTACATTGCCTGGTAAGTAACATGACCGGCCGCCTCCCGCGGGAGATGTATTAGTAACTCTAACTGTATGCTCAGGATCGTATTCGTCAGAGTCTGTACCCCGAGACATTCGGATGGGTGACCTATCCGGACGGAACCAAGGACACGAAGAAAATGGGCCACCTTGGTATGTTCCACGAGCCGTCTTGCCCACATAAGACAAGGAGACCGATTGAAGACTGAGACAACATCGACTGACTCCCATTTCATCTCGGACCAGAACACTGCGTCGATCTGCTGCGACAGACAATCATGTGTGTCGGGGACACGAGCGTGGGGATCTTCCAGCGACAAGAAGATGGCTCCTTGAAGGCCGATTCGGATGTCTTGAGGGTGTGTAGAAGCTTTGAGAAGATCCACGAGTGGGCTGCGGGGCGACATGCTCAAGTCGCTGTCGCGTGATTTTCAGAACTTGTTCTCTCGGTATCTGAGCCGTCGTTCGAGAATCGAGATTTGGAACACCCGGACAACACCGCCTTGACCCGATACTCAGTTTATTGAATTCTCGGTAAAAACTTGGTTTCCGTAACGAGAGCGAGAATTCATCTTGGGGTGGACTCGTTTGGCTCGGACGATGTCGTTCAGATCCAGCGTCAAGGGGGGGGGG
>NW_015622543.1:3808777-3832119 GCF_000835495.1 Cladophialophora immunda
GGGGGGGGCTAGATAAAGGCGAAAAGGGAACCAAAATCGAACAATCTACCAAACACCTATATCTAGCCGGAAGTAACCCACATGGCCCAGGCCGAAAAGGTGCACACTCGGCCTCCGAAATCGCCGTCAGAAGCAGCAGGGAACCGCGGTCTGGGAGCTTGCCTGAGGGCTCGAAACAGCAGTCTTATAGAGCCCGTTTCCAGGTATTCGGCGTATGCCCGACAGCGCCTTGCCGTAAGGGGTATGTATCGACGGCCTGAATAGGCACTTGTATATCACAGGCATGTCATGTTCTACCCGAAGCAATGCCTTTAATCGAACATGATAATTCTTCGACGTCCGGCTTTTGACCACTTGGCCCCCAAGCAAAGAATAGAGTTGAAACTGAGAGCATGTTCAATTGGCTCTGGCTGACGTCTTTCATGGATCAAGGGTGGTGTCCACAGACTGACGGTTGCGGGTCTTGTAGAGACCGATTCAATAGAGCCACCACTTTTGCAGGAATCGAGACTGTTTACACGCGGCTCTACTCTTGAAGCTCGATCCTGGGGCCGTGATAGTGCCTTCGGCCATGTAGGAACCAATTGATGATGACTATCACCCCGACAATACCAATCATCACGGAACTATAATCTAAATTTGGCGTCAGTATGTGTAGCAGGCAGAAAAAAAGAACGAAACGAAGGAAAGTGCGAGCACTCGAAAAGTGAGATGTACTCATATTGCCGGCTGTGACAGGCCTGAACGGCGGGATGCAAAAGACTCCGATGAACAGGAGTCCAAACAACACGACGAGGATGTTGGCGGTCCAGCCGATCACCGGGGGAAGGCGGAAGGCTCGATTCGGAGGCAAAAATTCGGGCGACCGTCGTCGATACAGGAGGAGGGCGGCCGGAGGAATAAAAGAGATCTGCTGGAGGACAAACGCGGAGGAGAGGATGGCATTGAAAGCTAATTGAGGGTTCAGTTCGTCGAATGGAGGCGAGTAGTCGGAGACAATCTCACCGGTTTGGGAGGCCACAAAGATACAGCCACAAATCACCAAGATGACCCAGTTCAGGAGCAAGGCATTGACCGGCACCTCCAACTTTGGGTGGATGGTCGTCAAGTATCGTGAAAACAACAACCCGTTGTCACGTGCAAAGGACCAGGTGATGCGACTCGACGTCTGGATGATCGCATTCAGCACAAACCAGCTCAAAACCACGCCCACGGCCGTGAAAACCGCGGCAGCCGTCTCGCTCCGCATGCCTTGGGCGTACACTTCAAATGTGATGTAGCTAAAGGACCACGGGTCAGTATACTGTTCGGAACATGACCCGCCAAGCGTGGAAACATACCCAGAGATCTCCAAGATGGCATCGATATCCGTGATCGAGTACAAAAGAATGATCGAGAAGGGGAACGCGGTGAGAAAGCCGATGGTCACCGCCAACATTGTGGCGCGAGGAACCACCTTTCTCGGATTCTGGCACTCTTCGGCGAGGTGGAGCGTGGAGTCGATGCCCGCAAACATGAAAGCCGTCGTGAGGAGGCCGGTGAGGAAACAGAGCCCATCCGGCCAGCCCGTCTCATTGATGAAGGTGCCCCAGACGAACTCCGAGGGTGCCTTGGGAGAGGAACGAGCGAGGAGTGTGATGGAGGTGGTCACGAACAGCGTGAGGGTGAGAGCGACTGTATGGCGAACAAGGAGATCAGCATCGAGTCGAAGGCCAGAGGAGTCGATCGACTTACATCCGACATCGTGGAGCCGCGGGGTCCTCTTTAGGACAAAGATATTGATCACTAGCACAAACAGGGCCAGGACTTGGTAGATGAGAAATTCGTGCCAGGCCTTGGGCACGTAGCCTGGGTTATATGCGGCGGCCATGGCAACGATCTGTTCGGCCGGAACCATCAAAACTGCAGCGCCAATGGCCACCCAGGAAAAGACGGCGAAGATTCCACAGATGTAGGATAAAAGCAGGGCCGTCCTCTCCGGGGCAAGAATGGAGACGAAGTGATATTGCCCACCAGCCGTAGGATAGACACTAGCCAGCTCGGCCAATGTAAGAGCGAGGCTCAGTGCAGCGGCGGTGCTGATGAACATGCCATAGAGGAGGGTCACCGGCCCGCCTTGCAGAATGACAATCTGCAATGTTGCCGCCACACCGGCCCAGCTGTTGCAGATGTTGAAGCCCAGCGCGATCAAACTCAACGGGCCGATATTGGCCTTGACATTGGCCTTGGTGAGATTCAGCACCTTCACCTCGCTTTGCTCGATGGAGGAGACCTCCTCGAGACCTGTCTCGAATTTGGTCTCGGTGATCGACATGGCTGTGGGTTCTGCAAGATGAATCAACCGGCTGCGCGTGGTTCGAAAGAAGCGGAAGAAAGGTAGGGGGTTTACTCTGTGGTGGCTTTGAACGGTCGTCATCCATCATATTTCTTCCCTTACGGCCACGGTCAATGTGCGGAGGAAGACACAGAAATAGGAATCTGAAAGATGCAGTCAGGTCGAGACCCCTGATATTTGTGTTCTTTGAGCATCACCGCCGCGGGCTCTCCTCAGACACCCTGCACAACGCCAACCATAGAGGGCACGCCCGAGCCCTGTCCATGGGTGAGCAGGACGGTGGGGTGCGGGCGCGCTTCGTAGTCTCTTAAACGCGTCAAGGTCTGGGGCCGTGCCAGACAGCCCTTGGATTGGAATCAAAAGGATGCATCGCATCATGACATTCAGTATTCGGCCAACACCTCCAACTCATCGCTCTTGCGGAGCTCGCACTTGAGATAGCGGTAGAGAGATATGAATAGGGCCGAGCCGCGGCAAAGAGCTTATCTCTTACGATGGGAAGCGAAGGCGGATGGTATTCTGGAGATAGTGGCGGTCCTCATTCTAAGGCGAGCCGGCAAAAGGTCCCAAGGTGGAGTCATTAGACGGTATCGTAGGGTTGCGGAGTGGAAGCGAAGCCACGAACACAAGGAGGGGGGAGAGTCGGTCAAGGGATTGGCCAGGCGGTGACTTCGCTGAATACCCGTCTAGGCCATGCAAAGACAAAAGATGAAGCTGAAGGTGCTATGAATAGTGAACGCGTTTAAATGGAGTTCGACCAACGCAACACCGCGATTCGCGATACTCTTTCACCCCCGAACAGGACTAGTTCCGACTGTGGACCCAGATGGGGGACCAGGGACTTCCAATTCCTGATTCCTGAAAGATCTCCGATATCTCCATCAGAGCTCAAGGAACACTTGCTGACAGCTCTCTACGCGGGGCTAGATGCGGTAAGATGCGGTAAGACGTCTCCAGAGTACCCTACCTGCCTATCTACCCGGCTAGTAAAAGCTTTCCTTGACCACCTGCTCAATTTCCTATCCACTTCTCCATTTCTTCCGGTGCTGATCTCACAGAGCTTGCTGTACGGAGCTTGAATCATCCTCTCGCGTGTCGCCCGTACAATGACCTCGTCCGCCGCATCCGACGGTACAATCGACCCCGAGGGCCGAGGATGAAGATGTGTTACAGAGAGGGCTCTGGGGTGGATTTGAACTCTCAGATCTCGCCGTCGCCGTCGAATGGCCCATGTCCCCACGGTTCAAGTCGTGGACCATAGGCTCAAGATCACGTCACAGACATATGTATAAATCCATCCATGGACTAGATGTTGGTGGTGCAGCAATGATCGTGTCTCTCCACGATAACTTGTCAGAACGTCAGTGATGGATGGAGTGGCAAGGTTGCAGTCAATCGGAGAAATCTCCACCATTGAAGCTCTGCTCATTCAATCGGCGCCGTCTAGGTATAGTTGTACTCTATATTGCAAACACTCCCTCGACTTGCTCGACATCCAGGACCGGCAAGGGCAGTGAGCAACGCCATTCCCTCACCTGCAGCGGAGAGGGTAATTGCTGACAGGTCTTCTTATCTGAACACTCTTTCTAGAAGCTCTGCATCGCCGCCAGTCGATTTGCGTGTGCCCGCTGCGCCACACTCGTCTCGGGCGCAAGAAACTCAAAGGCGTGCGGCACCCCGGGGTACAGGTGGAACTCGACGTCGATGTTCTCCGCGACAAGCCTGGTGGCGTATGCCATGTCCTCGTCGCGGAAGATGTCTAGCCCGCCCACGTCAATGAACGTGGGCGGCAGTCCAGCCAGGCTTTTCGCCCGCGCCGGGGCCGCGTACTGGGAGACGTCGGCGTCCTCCTTTCCTGCTCGACCCCCGAGCAACGCCGTCCAGCCGGTGACGTTGTCGTCGTTGGTCCAAAGCGCATAGGGCTCGATCGCCTTGTCAGCGACCATGTTGCGGTCGTCCAGCATGGGATAGACGAGAATCTGCTTTGCAAGAGGGGGTTGCAGGTTCTGGTCTCGCGCCATCAGGGCCACCCCGGCGGCGATGCCACCTCCGGCGCTCTCCCCCATGACCGCTATCCTGGCTGGATCGATGTTGAACTGCTTCGCATTCTGGGTGAGCCAGATCAGCGCAGCATAGCAATCATCTACCAAGGTCGTGTTTTGATGTTCGGGCGCCAGGCGATATTCGACGCTGAAGACAGGCACTCCGGTCCGCTCGACCACCGAGGCCAGGGCGGGTGCAAAAGCCGGGACCGACCCAAGAATCATCCCCCCGCCGTGACAATGGAGAATGGCCGGGCCCAGCGCTGAGCGGGTGGTCTTTGCGACGAACCTGTGGACCGGAATCTTGAACCCGTCGGCGGCCTCGACTTCGTGCACGCTCTGGTCCACATCCTTTGCCGGCGCGACGCGACTCATTAGGAGACCGAGCTCGGCGACGCCCCTTTCCCGATGTGTTTGAACGTCGTGCAGTGCCGGTTTCGGCAACGTCGCTACGGCTGGGAGCAGGGGCGCCACTGCTTCATAGTATTCGGGGTCAACAGAGAGAGGCATTTTGTTGGCGAGGTACGGTATTTGCGGATGGGTGAAGGTCGGAAAGGCTGGCCTAGCACTACGAGCAGGTAGCCATCAGCATTTTTAATACTAGGAGTTCCTTAGAGTGCTGGATGGTGAGCCATCTCATCGGCTGGATCTAGAGCTAGAAACTCGTACTAAAAGGACGGATCACGGAGTCATCACGGCTGCAACCGCGGTGCTTGCTAGTGCACAGACAGCTGCTGGAAACGGAAAGGGACTTGGAGAGTGTGAGAGGTCAAGATTCGCAGCCGAGTATTGTGGTATACGGCGTCTTGAGAGAACAAGGCTTGCACCCTTTGCATCAGGTTGGTCTTCTCATTAAACATGATTGAATAACATGGGTATACACACTCAGCTTCTAAGGAGACGACGATCCGCCTCGATATATCTAGTCGACACTCTTTGTAACCCAGGTTGCAGACACGAGAATGCCTCTGCTCCCAACGTCGACCTGTTTGATCCTTGCTTCAAAAGAGGACTCGTCGCACAATTCGTGACACATTTCATACACACGTATCGTATCAAATATCTAGGAATGAGGCAGGATACATTCCTCCAAGGGACTCCCAGACTGTTCGAGGGTATACCTCACTCCTCCACCGGCAGCATTCATCATGTCGTTTCGTTGACTGGCACAACAGTTGCCTCTGAAGGTGGTGATTGCTCGGCCGATGTGGTTCCCGACATTTCGTGATCACTTTGTTCTGTTTGCTTGGTAGGCTTCTCCTGACTCGGCTTGGTGTTGATACCAAAAGGGTCTTGTAGTTCGTCCCGCGGGGAAAACCAACCTCCCCTCTCCCATTTGCCCGGCTCGTAGACACATTCGTTCCGGGCGTCCTCGTCGACAATCCCCTTTAACAGCAAGTCCACACGCTTGAAATCCACCGGTTTCAATATCCACCCGTCGAAGCCTGTTTGCACATATTTGGCGTGCTCCTTCTCGACAAGCGAAGCAGAGACCGCAAAAATAGGAATCCGTCCGTTGTGCCCAGCTCTACTGGAGAGACACGACTTGCCGTGGGTTTTCTCGAATGACCGAATCATCTTTGTGGAGCTGAATCCGTCCACAATGGGCATTTGAAGGTCCATCAGAATGGCGTCGAATGAGGCTGGCTGTTCACCGTGGGCCGAGGAACACTCCTCACCATTCACCGTCAGATGGACCGCGTGTCCAAGCTTTTCTAGACGTTTCCTCATTATTTTGCTGTTGATGGGGTCGTCTTCCGCGACTAGGACCGAGAAGTTATCGGATGATGTTGCTTTCGGCGTTTCGGTTGTATCAGATCTTGTGCCTACAGATTCCGGCTCTTCGAAAAGGACCTTGGGGCCAGATATTGATCCGCTCGGCTGTTCAGGCTGGTTATTAGGTACTCGGATAGGTCGCAGAGGAGTCCCAGAGTCTTTTATCTTCTCGGACCCTGGTGTCCGAGAGAACGCAAACTTCAGTTCTCTTGGAGAGGGGAGACTTTTCGATTTGGGAGCATTTGGGGAGGCTTCTGATAGATTTAGAGAGATGCGGCGAGAGTCTTTGGCGCTAAGACTAGAACTGCTATTCGGTTGCTCAGCCAGGTGCAAAGGCTGCTGAATAGCGTCAATGAGTCTGTCCGCGTCACTCCTCTGGCTCGCATCGCTTTTGAGGCTGAGCCCACTCTTTCCGCTCTTCAGACTTGCCAGGCTGTTCATGCTCCCAGCACTTTCTCTACGAAGCAAGGGAGGCGGCTCGGAGGCTTTTGGCAGGTTCTGGTAGATCAAGGTGACTTCGCCTTCACGGTGTCCTCCAGAAGTGGAAGGTCGAGAAACTGCACCTGATGATTGAGGACGATGGTCGAGTTGAGCGGGCTTGGACCCTCCATTATCAAAGCTTAGAACAATGACGAATCGGGAGCCTTTTCCCTCTTCCGTTTTCACTCGCAACTGCCCATTCATATTCCGAATGGTACGTGCTACAACAGCGAGCCCGAGACCGAGAGCCATGTTTTCGGATTGCGCCTTATCGACGAACCTATCACTCGTGATGGCTGTATGGCTCTGCAGATCCTCTTCGTAGGAAACTTCTTCAAGTTCTCTAAACAAGGCGTCGACTTTGGTCTGAGACATCCCTACCCCGGAATCCTCGACGACGACTTCGATCTCGGTCTTGCCCTGCGCTTGTGCAGTGGGCAAAGTATACGCTTCGACGACGACTTTTCCTTCTTTTGTGTGCTGTATCGCATTCGCAATGAGGTTAGACACCACTTGTCGAACTCGTCGATAATCTCCCATGACCTGTTGAGGCAGCTCGGGCTGGATCGAGACCTCGTACTGTAGATTTTTTCGCTTCGCATCGCCAATAAAAGGATCAGAGGCGTCCTTCAAGGTCTGAGGGAGGTTGAAAGGCTCATCCTTGACCAGGGTCTGTCCCCCTTCTGTCTTCGTGAGGTCCAGCAGATCGTTGATGACATAAACCAACGATTTCGAGGCGGAATGGGACCTAGCCAGGTTCTCTCGGGTGTCCTGGTCCAGCTGGCCTTCGAGCGCGATCTCCAGGTAGTTAATGATTGCATTCAACGGGGTGCGAACCTCATGCGCGGAATTCGCAAGCAGAAGACGAGTGAGCTGACTGTTTTGAAGGGCCGCTTCTTTCTGCCGCCAGACCTCGATGAATTTGCCGTAGACAAGACACAGGACCGACGCTGTCTCTATCTCCTCGTCCGTCCAGTCTCGACATCGACCTACGATGGTCTCGCTCCACGCTTTGAAGCTTGTTCTGGGTTCAAGGTAGCCTTCAGTTCCTTCCCTGATGAACTTTTCGTAGGGATTGCCAGCCCATTTAACTTCTTGCAACACACCTTTACGGAAAAAAGCAATAAAGTCATTGCCACCAGTCGACAGAGGGACGAAAAGGACACCCGCCAGGAATTTCCAGCCCGGTTCGTATCGCAGATCAGGAAAATCGTTGCTGATGTCCTGGGAGCAGAACACGGCGCTCATCCCTCTCATCCGAAGGTATTCGACCATGGCAAGGACCTCTTGGAGGTGGCCTCGGGGGTGGCCCAGGATCTTCGTCTCATCCCTAATAGATAGTGCACCGACATCAGCGTCGAACAATTTCAATAGGTCGTCGGATGAGGCCACGATATACCCCGACGGGTTTGTTGCGGTAGAGGAGGTGTTGATAAGTTTACGAGCTTGCAACCTGGAAGCGTAGGAAAGTCGTTCCACATTTCGAGAGGCCGTGTCACCGACTAACCGACACATCTTGCGGATGGGGAACGACACCCTCATCCCCTTGGCTCCATATGAATGGCAAGAAATCAATCCCCACAGTTCATTGAAGGCGTTGATTGAGATCGACATGGATGACCGGACGCCCATGTTGGCGAGATACTTCAGGTGGATCGGAGACATCGCGCGGAGGTTGGCATGTGTCATATCGAGAGGCTTCTCCAGGTCTTCCACGGTCCTGCACACGAGTCGGGCTGTCTCCTGATCTCGATCGTAGAGCAGGCGGACTTTGTTGATCTTATACAGATCTCGCGCCTGTTTGGGTATGTCGGATGCGGGAAAGTTCAGGCCCTTGTACAGGTCCTTGGTCGATCGAGGATCAACCAGTTCTGCAACCACTCTCCCATTCCAGGCGTTGTCGAACTGGTATATCATGACACGATGAAAGCCGGTCAGTTCTTTGACAATCCCAATGAGGACTTTAAGAAAGGTTTGTAGGGTTGGCGCATTGGCAAGTTGTTCCTGTACCTGGGACATTATGTTGAATACTTCCATTGCTGCTGCCTCGGTTCTCTTCTTACGAGCGCTCCGCAATACGCGTAAGGGTTTGCTAATGTTGACAGTGCTGTCCATGAGTTCTTCCACGGTAGGATTACTTCCAAGAGTGTTTTCAGGGACTGGTGGAGTGATGTCCTCTGGCGAAACCAACGGATTCCTTGTGTCGTCCTCGATCTCGAACTCACAGATCACTAACCCGGAATCTGTCTCGGACAGGTGCATGGCACACCATAATCTCCGGGTTCGAGCCTGCGGAGGTTTGATCGACAGGAGAAAAACGTCCGGTCCATTTGCGACCACATCTCCTGCACCCTCCTCGCGGATAAAGTCCAGGTGATCCAGCAAATTGTCTGCTTGATCTTCGCTGAGAATGTCGAGGAATGATTCGAGTTTGAAAAGTTGATGAGGGGTATATCCGATAATTTTAGCCGAATTCTCGCTGACCACACGTACGACCAGCTTTTCGTTCTCTTCGCGGAAAGCAATGAGAAGACCAAAACTCTGAATGGCGCCAGGAATATGAATTGGCTCATCTTCGCATCTCTGTAACGTCTCCCCATCCCTTCCCGTAACTACAGCATGGCCACCGTCGGTCACAACATGCTTGAAGCGTGCCGTGACCAACCCTGGTTCCGACGCTGCTGAGAGTGGTACCCCACCGGACAAGCTCGAGATTTCCGACTTGTTGGAGACATCATCCGCAATGATATTATTCAGAAGCTGATGGTCGACATTTCCAAAAGAAGGGGTCATAGAGCCAGCATCTGACGCTTCCGATATTGACGCGTGCCTTGTGGAAGTGGACACACGTCCCAGAATACTGCGGCTCGCGGTTCTAGAGCCAGTCGGAGGTCTCATCCCCGGATAACCACCAGCTAAATCCATTCGAGGCATTGGAGTAGCGACGGGATCGATGGAAACGGTCGAACGGACAGGGAAGACACGATTAATAGACCCTGGACTCAATGTCAACTTGCCTTCATCCGATCTTGCCGATAGCGAAGGCGATACCGGTGGTTCAGCATCAGATCGTCCCGTGAACATGCTGACATGTGACTGAATGGGTGCAATAGGTATCCATGTTGGAGGTGTTTGATGCTGGCGCAGGGTCGGAGAGGCCGAACTACTGGCCTTTCCTTGGGTAGGTGGTGGTAAAGGATTTGCGTCCTTGAAGGGATCCGAAGAGTCGGGGGAAGCCTGGCCCGACATGTTTGTAGAATCTTCTCCAGGGCCGGAGGCAAGTTCGAGGACGCGAGAGATAGAAGTCCCTTGGGCACTTGTGTTGGTACCCACGAGCGACGTGTGCTGGCGAGGACATGGATGAAGGCGTTAGAACACCCGCATATTGGTGCACCCACCGAATTCCGTTATTTGTTTCCCTCTTCTGGGTCTCGACCAGCTGCGATGTATTGGATCTTTCCACCAGAACTGAGTAGACTTTCGTCGTCAACCGTCACCCGAGTAGCTCCAACTCGTCGGCGCAACGAAGTACCGCAGTCGATTGTGAACAAGGTTGAGGAAGACTGCAGGCAAATTCAATCGGATAGAAGCCTGCTGATGTTGACTAGAGGGATAAGTCGGGCGGGAGGAATTCGGGTCTAGGTATGAATCGATGCGCGAAATGTCGTCAGAGGATGGATAGAAATGTAGGAAGGTTGCCCAGGGGCTAACAGGACCAGAAGACACCGTCAAGCTGTAGATGTGGTAGGGCGAAGCCCCTGTCAAAGGGTCAATTGATCTCAAGCGTGGCGATCGTCAAGAGTGACCGTGTTGTACCAGTGCGCCGGACAAAGGCAATTGGAAGGTGGAATTTAGGTAGGATGGGAGGCGATAGTTGCAGATGCAGCATCGACGCCGAAATCAGGTGAGAAAAAAGAGTGGGATATGAATATACGAGGTTCAGGATCGTGTTCGTATGGCGCAGGTGAGAAGATTGAAGTTGTGGTAGTAGTGGTTACGGTGACGGCCAAGCAGTGTGAAGGGAAGGTGGGAAGAGAAGCGAGCCCGCAGGTTTGGGTGGCTGCGTGGCGCGGGACACGACCACCACCTTCTCAACGACGGGAAGATCTATCCATGGATTTTCTCTCCCCCTGTCTGTGAAAAGAGGATCCCGAAAGTCGAACAGTGGTGTCTTCATCGTCCCTCTCTCGTTACTGGGCGCAACACTATTCCTAACGTACCAACTTCTCCACATGCTACCCTTGTTTGACGACTCCCCGTCACACACCAACGAACCTAGGCTAGTGAAGCACAGTTACCGCCTGCAAGACTTTCTCTGGTTCCAATCTTATGTCTTTGGGGCTTCAATCGTGTCCAGCCTAGGCCTGGACGATATGGATAACTAGGCATGGTCTTCATGCTACGCTTCCTAGAGGAGTAAATCGAGATGACTGACATTGCTTCAAGGAGAACTTGGAACCATGACCCCTCAGACGACCCCCCTTTTTTCACCCCAGGCCACCATGCGAGATGACGAAAATGGCTTGTTCGCGTAGGTGGCGAACGATCTCGCTTGCTGAAGAGTTGGACAAGTCTTACGGGGCGCTTGGATCACGCAGTTGGGCGGAACACACGCTACTACGCTCCTACGCCACTGACGGAGGCCCCAAATTCCCATGCGCAACAAAATGCAATTGTTTTGTCAGCCCCTGGAAATCCCATCCCAGGCCCCAGCGCCACAGACGGGCAGGAGTCAAAGGGGGTTCAAGTCCCCAGAAGCACCAGCTGCTGTTTGCCCACCCTTAAAGCCTCCGCGTCATTGCATCGATCTCTGCTTTGACTAAAGGAATCCCCGACTCCCTTCTCGCCAGAGCCGTAATCTGTTCGATCTCCCCCGGAAAGAATATTCGGCCGAAACCCTCCATCTTCGATATCCCACAACCTGTTGGTACAGATAGTCCATGCGGTTCTTAAACTCTTCCAGGCTCATGAAGAGAGCAGGTTTGATGGCGATGAAGAAATGGCCTATCGCCGGGCTTGCTGGGGTCGTACGGATTGGTTGCATGGCTGGCAAACGCACTGCCAGAAAGCACCCCCGCGAAGACGTCCATCATGATTGAGAGACCCAACCCCTTGGGCCCGCTCCTAGGGAGCATGACGCCTCCCAGTGCCGCCTCGGGTCATCCGTCTGCTCCTCATCCAACGCCCAGTCAAGAGGGGTTTTTCTCCACACCGCTTGGCCTTGTAGATCTTCCTCTGGCTGCGACGCTGGGCGCCATGTCAAGGATAAATGGTGGCGCTTGTCCTGCAGGCGCACCACAAGCAATGGGACTTACGCCCACGAGTTTCTCCTTACCTCCCCAGACTGGCAGCGCCGGACTCGAGTCGGTAAACACTAGACACATCATGCCGGCGTCGATGGCTTGCTGCACGATCCAAGCAGACATACCAAAGTGGTTTGAATGCTTGATACTGACCATGCCCACCCCGTACGTGCGAGCCATCTCAATTGCATGCTTCATGCCCAGATGAGCACACAGAAATCCAAAGGCATTGTGACCATCGACTTGGCCGACCACGGGCGTGACCTGATTGACACAGGTTGGGCTGTGGGATTGAGCGCTCCCTGTCGGATGCGTTCCATGTACGACGGGATAGGGATCATGTCATGAGTGTCGACCAAGCGCAGGTCAGCCTGGATGAACATTTCCTGCCGTCACGCAGCGCTTGCTTGCAAGCTCGTTTTCTGTTGCAGTGTCCATGTGCCCGGAGTTGGCGATGGCTGGGGATACCAGGGCGGCTCAGATGAAGCAAGTTGATAGTGCCTTATGTCCGCCTTGCACAACCGCAGGTTGTAGCAATCAGGCACAACAGAATAGAAAGGAGGGGGAACAACAAGCCCGCCCGGTCAAACCGGAGAGCAAGGCCGATCAAGCAGCTAATGCGCTCCAAGAGGGCTCCTTCTCCCTTCTAGGTTCAGTATACTCGATACATCACTTATTTCCAACGGCTGATGGTCGAAGAATACCAGGTACCTTTGAGCCTAGAAGCAGTCGAGCTATATGGTTTGATGCTTTTCTTGATTGCTCTGATTTCGTTGGATCAATAAAAAGGGTCAATGTCCCAAATTTTTCCCTGTCCTCAACGGGTTCCATCCTGGCGTATGTGGTACCTCGGGTGGTATTATGTAGATATCAAACTGGTCCCAAGAGCCTCCCCCGAACGTCAAGCCTTCGTCTCGGCCGTCTCTGTGCTCACTTCCCCCGTGCCTTCCTCCTCGACGCCGAAGCCGCCCCAGTCGTTGAACTCGCTGGCAAACCTGACCGCGGCCTTGAGGTAGAATTCGTCGTCGTCGCCCCAGACCCTCGCGGCCTCGCGCATGGCGCGACACGCCTTGACGAAGTGCGCGTCGAACTTCCACTTGCTCCCGACGGCCTCGCGGGCGACGTAGTCCCAGCCGCGGCCCCGCAGGTCAAAGTCCGCGACGGGCTCCTTCTTGATCGGCGGCCGGAGCTGGGCGATGTAGATGGCCAGCGCGATCAGCAGCCACTCCCGCACCAGGGGCACGTGGTGCGGCGCGTCCAGGAAGGGGACCAGGATGCGCACGGCGTGCGACGTCGTCAGCAGGTGCACGAGGAAGAAGTCCCACCCGTGGCCGCCGACGCTGGGCGCGCTGGCGATGAGCAGCGCGGTCGCCAGCGCCTGCGACTGCGCAAAGTCCTTTGTCGGGTCCACAATCTGCCACGCCCGAAAGTGCTCGAGCAGGATCGCCGTCAGCGCGGGATCGCTCAGCAAGTGCGTGAGGTTGGCATCGCCCAGGTGCTCGAATACTCCGTCGAGACGGCTGTCTCCGTGAACCCGGGCAAAGACCTCGAACAGGTCATTCGTCGAGTACGTCGGCGGATTGGCCGATTGCGACGCCGACGTCGCCGTCTCCAGCAGCTTTGCGAGTTTCTCGTCGTAGCACGTCGCCGCGAGCCCCAGCGCCTCCATCGCCACCTCGCGGCTATTCAGCTCATACGCATACCCGAGATGAATCAACGGATGGCCCAACCCCCCGGTCAAACAGTTGAAGATCGGCTCTGCATTCAGCTCACCCTTCTTCGCGTTGCCCCTCTCGAAGAGAAATTTCTCGACCACCCGCTTCCAGTCATAGCCAGCGAGCACAACTTGGTCCTCGAAGAAATCCACGAACGCACGCTGGTACTCGCGTTTGCCCAGGTAGTCGCGGTAGTCGTGCGGGGCGATCTCGGAGGGCGAATCGACCCAGTGCTCATGGCCTTCGTTCGCCGCGGCGTCCTCGTAGACGGCGTGTAAGTGGTCCGCCGAAGAGGAGAGGAGGTACGCAGAGCCGAGGATCTAGACGATCGCACATAGTGAGTAATGTACAACAGTGGGCAGGTAAAGGGGCTGGAAAGCGGAACAAAGGTGAAAGATGGGATATCAGAAGCGGACGATGCCGGGGATGGGCAGCTCCTACGTGAGGCGTGTGGTTGTGGAACCTCAAGTGATTGTACAGGATCGAAAAGTTCACATGGTTGAGCTTCAGCAGGTGCTTGAGAGCACGCCCTTGCTTGTCCGTCGACGTTTCCACATCGTGGACCTCGACGGGAGGAATCTTGATTGCGTCTGCCGCTGAGGTCGAGCTCCGGCCAAAGCCGCGGCCGAAGGACGACAGAGATGTGAGTGATGAGAACATGTTTGGGGGCGATGGACGGTTGCAGGGGACAATTCTCTTTACATGATGGACTCTTGCAATAGTGAGAAGTAGGTCTGGAGAAGAGATGTTCTGGATGGTGAATTATATGGGATGGTGCCATGACGTTCCCAACAATCGGCGGCGGAGGCGAGAAGCGGAATTTCTCAGCCTGCGAAGTTGTTTGCTGATTGGATCCCCCGCATCTGGGCCTCAGGCCGCCATCCAGGCAGCTTCAGGCATCAACACCACAGAAACAAACTGGAATAGGAGGACGATGGACGACGGCAAAGCTATATCAAGTAGATTGGTGGTCTATGACAGAGGAAGAATCTATCTGCGAACGACATACAATCCCCCATCTCCTTTCGTCTTGTCGGCAGGACAAATCCCATCACCAACCCAATCGCACCAAGTCACTCAGAAATCCGCCTCGACGCCTTTGCGTACGGATACTCGTCAGGTCTTACAACCCTACACCCTCCTTCTTGATCCTGGGTCCGGCCACGCAATCGGCTGCTGTTGTCAAACAAGTCTGAACCTTTCCCTCACCCTCATCATCTGAGTCCACTTCGACAATGTCGGGAATATCTGGTAGCTTGCCACCAGTGTCTGCATGTGCCGCAGATTCACTGTAGGTGTTGAAGGTGTCCAACGGCGTGACTGACGTTCTGGTGCTGGCTCCTCCATCGCTGTTCTTCGTTGTCGGGTTCCCTGCCGGCGGCGCTGTTGCGGTTGTCGAGGAAGTAGACGATGGGCATCCATGATTGTTGTCTTGATTTTGCCCGGCGTTTGGTGCTTCAACCACACCCGACTGATGTGCAGGTGCAATATTTTGAGCTTTTGCATGTGACATTTGCGGAGGGGATGCCCCTGTGTACACTCTGTACAACGGCATATTCAGCATGTCTTGGTATGAAACGGCATAAGGATTCAACACCATTTGGTCGTAGGCATCATCCGTCGAAGTGGTAACAGAATTCTGACTTGCACAAGCGGTGGACCAGGGAAGAGCATTCTGGCTCTGACTATGGCCACAGAATGGCGGGTGGGAGACAGAGCCACGTGAGAAGTTTTGTGCTGTTGAGAATGCAGATATGTCCGCAGGGAACGAACGGCTTGGTGCTGAGGTCGATACACTTTGCTGAGGACCGAAGAAGGTGTTGATCGTCCGTGAGAGGGGATAGTTGACTGAGACACTATTGCGGCTGACAGTGGTAGCCAATGCCTCATCTTCCATGGTTGTTCCTGGTTCCTTCTTCACGATTGTGGCGCCGACGTCAGCTCCCCCGCGGTCGCCTGCAGACCCCTCGTCCTCCTGCTTGATGGCTGGAGGCGCCGTCTCAACGTCGTGGCAAGCTTTCGGAATCGTGTTCGGCTCTGTCTTGATAACAGGTGTAGGATTGACATTGTGAGCAGGGAGCCCAGGCATTCCGAACGAAGTTTGCGGCACGGCTTTGACTGGCATGGTTGGGTGACCCCAGAATGGGCTTGGGTACATCTGCGGTGCATCTGGCGTGTACATAGAATACCAGGGGTGATGAATGTAGGACTGGGGCTCGACTTTGATTCTCTTGGGGTCATGGTCTGGTTGCATGACATGTTGATACGCCGCTCGCTGGTTGGCCAGCCGCTCATTCTCTTCCTCCTCAATCAGGCGCTTGTTCTTGGGTTTGGTCTTGGAAGTCTTGCTGTCGGCCGTGTTGGTGGTCTCCTTTTTGGGTTTCGGGGGCTTGACTTGGTTGGACGTGCCTTCAAATTGCGACTTCATGCGGCTGTACCTCATCCGGGCGGCGTGGCCATTAGAGATACCGAGACAGCCTGCGACTTCATTCCAGTTGATCGACCTGAGGTCCAGCTGTTTGAGGATCGTGTAGAGGAATATCGGGGTTTGAGGGTCGTTTGCGAAGTTCTTGGTGCGTCGGAGTGAACCCATTGTGACAAGAATCTCTACTTGGCTGCAAGTAGAACTGGTCCGAGAGGTTTGAGAAGGATATTGAGTTGGATGACGGGTTCTGAATATGCGCAAAATTATTTGTAGCCAGATCTGTTCTCGTATGGTGGCCATGCTTTGTGATCGTGCTCACCGAGAGCAAACCGTCTGGGGTTCATCCCTGTTGCTTTGTTCAGCAACGCGGACAAGCATTCTCAGAGCTAGAGACCTTGACAAACAACCAGCATTGAGGGAGGAAAGGGCGCCCGTTCAACCCTAGTGTCTTACAGTTTATTGTCGAACTGCAATGCACCACTCATGCTGAAATCTTGGTCTTCCGGCTGATCTCCGTAAAGGACGTGCTCTCGACCTCCCCTAGAAGTCCACCAAGTAACGCAAGTTGCAGCACGCTCAACATCCATCTCGCCATTGCTGAGCGTGTCCCAAAGTCGCCGCTGACATTGTATTCTTTGACTTGGGTTCCCGATCTTGTGCAGGAGCTCCGCAGCTAAAGGAAGATGTTCCTCCAATAATGGAACCGGCAGAAAACTCAAACAATCAATTATCGCAAGAAGTAAAACAGCCTTTTCAGACAAAGGTTGACTATTCTCGATGGGAAGATCTGGGTTGGGAGGAAGTAAATCTTCTGACGCATGCTCCATGCGTTCTCTGAGCAAATCAAGAACAACGGCCTGTGTATGAGGCATAGAGACGGCAACGGCAGACGGCGGTGCTGCAAGACGGACAACGGATCTGATAGCTAACCGGAACTGACGTGGCGAAAGTGGCTTTGGAAAGCTCTGGAGCAGTGTCTCGACATAAAATGGTACCATTGTCAACGCAAGCTCAGCATTTTGGGGTGCGGCAAGGATGGCCAACACTACACTGTGAGCAGCTTCAAAGATCTCCGCTAACCGTGAATCTCCCTGTGGGTCAACATACGGTGCAGCCGCATTAAAGAGGAGGTCCTTGTTAGTTTGTGGTGACAGTATCAAGGTGAAATGTTCGGCAGTGTTGAGGAAGAAGAGATCCTGGAGTCGGTCGAGGGGATGAGGAGGAATCCGACCTAGATCAACCGGTCGGATTGAGTCCAGGAAATTCTCCGATTGCAGTGGGTATTGACTCAGGATATCGATGGCTGTGAAGTTGACGAAGACGTACTGTGAGGACGAGGTGAGGCCGAACCGATGTGCTATGAAGTATGTGTCACGCAAAATGTGTAAAGATTGCATGGCTATGCCCGGGCAATTCGAATCAGATGCTAGAACCCTGTCACAGAGCACTCTTCCGAGCACAGATCGGAGACTGATGACCACGGAGAACATTGTGTCTCTCAGCACCTGCAGCAGAACCGGGAAGGTTTTGTTGATAGTCTCCTGGTCCAAGCATTGCGATTCTTCCTTGGTGTCAACTTCGGACAGCTTGTTCTGTCTCCACGCAGTGGCAAAAGTGCGTGAAAACTCAGCCAGTCTGTTTACGCAGTAGATGATGAGGGATTGGTCGTGGACGTTCTCGATACTGTGGGCGATAAAGCGCGATAAAGCGCCTAGTCCAGATACGAGGTTTCTCGATCTGATCTCGGTGACTTTGCGGAAAGACGTGGAATTGGCGTTCCAGTTGAATTTCTGCTCAGGAGACGGTCGGACATCGTAGTCGATTACCCCAAGCCAGTAGCCATGCTCAAGACCCTCCCGAGAGAAGAACGTCGCGTCGACCAGTATTGGCAGAAGCACATCATAACTGATCTGTTGCCGGTGGACGTCTGAGAGGAGAGGGAAAGTATTGTTCAAGACAAAGACCACAGCCAGCTCACAATTAGGCTCAGCATCTTTGTCTTGCAGGGCCAGATTTGACGCGACCACCAGCGCAACTTCGAGTTTATTTTTCAAGCCTGAAGCCAGTCCTTCGAAGTCTTTTGATTGGAAAGCCAGGAGCAGAGCCCCGAGCAATAATGTATGCCTCCATCGAGGGGACTTGTCATTTGCCCCGTGGACAACAGCCGTCGTCCATTCCGTAACTGTGAGATTGCTCCGCGTATGTTCTTGAGCCAGGCTATGTTTATCTTCAATCAAGCGCAGCACCGCAGTATAAAAGACGCTGAAAATCTGCCGACACCGGGCGACCTCTGTTGGGATCGGATAGAGCACGTCATTCGACAGTAGCTGTGATGTCAACAGCGTGATATTGAGAGGATTCGAAAGGCGCGACAGAAGGCCGGTAGCCACTGGTAGTAATCTGAAGTCACTTAGCAAAACCGGGGTCGATCAAGTTGTTCTGTCGCTTACCGTGCGGCATCATCTGGATGATCCGATGTCTGCAGGGACCTCAGTAAAGTCGCAAGCGACCTGTCCATGGCCTACCGGTGTCTACTTGCACGGAAACATAGTAGGTATCTGCGGATGCGAATCCAAAGTCGATCAATCTGCGAGGGAACGCTTCCACCATAACAGCCGAGGTTAGATGAGAAGTCTTGGCGCTAAAAACGGACAAGGTAAATCGCCGCTTTTACACACAACCTCAACCTCCTACTCAGCTTTAACCCGCCTTCTCATCTTTCATTCACCCTGGGCAACTTACCTTCAATGTACCTTTAACTCATTCGTTATTCGTTGAGGGCCTACATCTTCCCTGTCACGGCTTGCCAAACTTTCTCTGGGATCGGCTACACCATCTTTGGAAGCACAGGGAGAGCAGGTTTCCTTCTTGATAACTATGGGTTTACCTCCTGTAGCTACCAGCTAGCAGTTGGCTCGCACTCTATGTCGCTATATCTGTCGGTGGCCCTCAGTACCCCCGTACAATCAGACACAAAATGATGCCGCATGCCCGCCTCGAAATTACCACTCACTTCAATAAGCGTTGAGATCAGGATAACGCTACGGGAGCCGATCCGTGGCAGACCGACACCTGACCCGGGCCGGAAGCTATGTCTACCTTTATTGATCCAGAGTCGAACTTTCAAGGCTCGGCTTGGGTAGATTAAGCTTATTTCGGTAGGATATCTCTTTCTTGTTTGTTACACAACTATTGCCCGATAAAGACCCTTGAACTGGAGGCAACCATACGCCATGGCGACAATGCAAGACCCCAGCGATTTCAAAATCACCGATCGCTTGAGCCTGATCAACAGAGATTTTCTGATTACCGGAGGAGGGCGCGGTATTGGCTTCGCATGCGCCAAAACAATCGCTCAGCTAGGTGGCGGTGTTGCCGTTATTGGTACCACTGCAGAACTGGTAGAAGAGTTTCATACCTTAAGCAAGCGGTACCGATTCAGAGGCTCGGATTACCAGAAGACCTGACCCTGCTTGTGTGCTATCTGTTGAGTGATGTGGCTTCGTTTATAACAGGCACCGCTATTTCGGTGACAGCTCAGCATTCTCCAACCTCCAGTGTTCATTCACTGACCACAGTCAAGGTGGCTTGCACGCGGGCACCCTACGTATATACATACGGGGATTGAGTCCTATGTCTACCAGACTGCTTGGGTGTAGACTTCTCGCGGCTGGACCCAGGTTCCAGAATGGATGGCGATGCACCCTCGCACGGTACCTGTGTACTCGGCATTTCCTTCCAACATTGAAATCGTGACTGACAGTGTCTGGTGTTTGGAACCAAGTGTGCCAGCACCCCCACATGATTTTCAACCATCGGGCTTCAGTATATCCTATTGGAATGGCATCACACCGGACGATCCCGCTTCCGATACCTCGGGTTCCTTCCCGATGATGCGCCCCGAACTTCCACTGGGATTCCCCTTGCTCGGATCTTGTCCCGACTACATGCCACAGTCAATAAAAATGAAACCGAATATTCCGCACGCCTGTGTAGAGCCACCAGAGTCGAACGAGACTGAAGATTCGGACTAAAAGCAACTCTTAAACTCTTCCGGCCTGTTCACAATGTCTGTCGATGATAATCCCACCAAGAAACCCCGGGTCATACTCGGCCTCCTGACCTTTGGTCCACCTGGATCGGAATTCTATGGCTCGAGGATTACATCTCTAGACGATTTCAACGCGTGCCTCGATGACTACCAGGCGAATGGATACCGTGAAGTCGACACAGCGCGCCAGTACGTGAAAGGGCAACAGGAAGGCTTCACCAAAGCGGCCCAGTGGCGAGAGAGACAGCTGGTCCTCGCCACGAAATGCTACCCCGAACAGCCCGGCTGGCATAGGGAAGCCAAACTCAAGGAGATCCTGGGGACGAGTCTAAGGAATCTCGGAACGGACCAGGTGGACATCTTCTATCTCCACGCGCCCGATCGATCCGTCCCTTATGAGGAAACGCTGCAGGCGTGTGATGATCTGTACCGAGCGGGGAAGTTCAAACAACTAGGGCTGAGCAATTACGCTGCCTGGGAGGTCGCCGAGATCTGGAACATCGCCAATCAGAAAGGTTTCGTCAAGCCCTCAGTGTACCAAGCCATGTACAACGCCATCACCCGGGCCATCGAGGACGAGTTGGTACCGTGCTGCCGGAAATATGGCATTGACATCGTCGCCTACAACCCCCTGGCGGGCGGAGTCTTAAGTGGCAAGTACAAGAGCAAAACGGTGCCGGTCGATGGCCGCTTTGCCCAGACGGATCCGCGCATCGGCGAGATGTACCGTGAGCGGTATTTCAAGGACACCAATTTCGAGGCGTTGAGCTTGATCGAGCCCGTGGCGGCCGCCCACCATCTGTCCCTGCTGGAGATCGCCTTCCGGTGGCTCGTGCACCACAGCAAGCTGAAAGTCATCGACGACGGGCATGACGGAATCGTGATTGGAGTTAGCTCGCGCGATCAGCTCAGATCGAATTTGGCCGACCTCGAGAAAGGCCCTTTGCCAGAGGCTGTGTTGGAGGTGCTGGACCGCGCATGGTTGATCACCAAAGCCACCTGTCCGCTCTACTGGAGGTGAGAAAATTCCGGGGCAACGGGCCATGCAAGCACCCCAACATTGAATGGTATTCTCAACCACATGGCATCAAGTGCTCGCCGAGGGCTTCATGTCAAGAGTGTGTATATCTGGCACGTGCCCCAGACTCATACGTAGCAGCGAAGCCAATTGAAGAGACTGTCATATTGAACATCTGCCTTTCGCCATTATTGGAGAGAACCGAGAACAGCCACTATTTTGCACAATATCTTCGAGCGAATCAGTCTCTTGCAAAGCAATTCTTGAAGGATCATGCGTCAGAGGTGGAGGTGGAGAGCGACGTGCCTCCTTTCAACAAAGCAACAGGGAGGCCGCCTCGGTAATAGTTCATGGTGCATTATGATGTCCAAGGGGATCAGAACCAAACAATGCGGCCATTTGTCTAGGAAGCAGACAACTGCTTTCATTTTAGCTACGGCCACATGATCGGCTCTTCATCGCCCCGAAGGAGCCAGAATGTCGATCGCTTAAACAAACAAGCCCTTTTTCGCTCCGGTGGAGCCTCATGCAGCAAGCCCTATCAGGCGATCAGACTTCTTGTATGGAGGCGAAGGACTCCATCGGCTTTGGCGGGCGGCATGCAAATTCAAACCTTGTTTCAGTTTCATCGGACCATCAGTGATACCATGGTGTAGTCAGTGGACTCGGTGCCTCCGACGAGGAGTTCTGAATAGGGCAGATGGCGGTTGCGCACGGCTTCGGTATCCAGAGGCAACACTAAGCGAACATCAGTGTGTCTTGCAGCTAATTTCCAGGAGATTCTAGAGTGCAAATTGTGAATCTGGGTCAGACATACCACGATCCGCTCTGCTTCAAACATGGCAAAGGTTCGTGGCATCACGTCTGAAGGCCTGAAGCTTGTCGTGGCTCGTCCACCGGGCAAAAGTACGACTCACCCCGCATTGGTTGCTCCACCATCCCATCGTCTCCACATTCTCGATGATGGGCTGAAGGCGGGGGGAACACTAATGCAACATTGTTATTCACCTGGGTTTTCGCCATATACCAACCTCGTGATCCTTTGTTCTTCTACAAGTCGTCAGTTTCGAAGTTTCTCAAGGAGGGTTAAGAATGCCCACGTAAAGGTATAGCAAAGCCCATCAAGATCCAGACAGGCTCCTGCTGTGAGGACCACCTACTGCTGGACCAGCCCAAAGAGCAAATACAGCAAAGATAGGTCACCTATCTAGGGAGGCTAACTGATCGAAGGCAGGACGGATCAGAGACTGGTGGAAGCCTCGCTTCATAGTCCTTAAGATGCTTTCTCTGAGTTTCTATACAGACGCAGTCGAAGGATGCACACGCACGGACGCTGTCTTTCCATCGATCCGGCTATCCCTCCAGCCTTCACACATACTTTCCAGTTCCCCCGTCAGGTGGTTAAATAGCCTGTCGTAGGTTCTCTCCGAAAAGCACAATGCCACATGGGATTGTGGAACGTGAACCTCGCTTAAAACTTTCAACGCGTGACTGGCTTCCAAGCAAGAAGTGACTGCAGGTTAGGTTACACTCTCTGGTGGTATTTCCCAAGGACCCAGATCGTTCTCTTCCTTTTCTATTGGGACACGGAGTGACACAATGCCCCATGTATGGCTCAACCGAAGGGGAGAGGCAGCAAGCAAGACAGAACAGGATCTTGAGACGTGCTGCGGTGGTGTGCTGCTCGGCACAGCTTCGAACGTGAGGCACAAACGTTCCACCACCACCGGAGCCTGGGTCGATCAGGAGTGTGTGGCACACTGGAACCGGATGCCATATATACAAGTTAGGTGGGTGAAAATTTAGAACCCAACTTCGCCTTTCCCTCGGGTCTTTGCTTTCTGTCTGTTTTCCCTCACATTGGCACATAGAAATCCAGAAAAATGTCGTCGGATGGCGACAAGTCAAAAAGTGGGTTGCGCCAGGGGGATCAGGGCGATGTCCATCATTCCGACATCCTGGTCGAGGAGGCCAAGAGCGACTTGCACCAGGGCGACAAAGCCGGCGTTGACCATTCCGAGGTCTTGGTCAACCCGGATCTCATGAGCGATGCGGTCGACGGCGAGGTCCGCGAACATGGAATGGGCATGTGGACGGCGGTCAAGCAGCACCCCTGGGCTTGTCTATATGCATTCGTCATGTGCTTCACCATTGTGAGTCCAATTCCTGCCATCCCTGATCTCCTCCCCCCCCCCCC
>NW_015622543.1:3832219-4195305 GCF_000835495.1 Cladophialophora immunda
CCCCCCCCAAAAAAAAGATAAAACTGATAGCTGATGCCCCCCACCAGGTCATGGAAGCGTTCGACATGTTTCTGAACGGTAACTTTGTCGCGCTTCCCGTCTTCCAAAGAAAGTACGGCGTCTTGTTGAAGGGAGATGACTATGCCATTCCAACCCGATGGCAGAGCGCCCTGTTCCAATCTGGTCAATGTGGTGCTTTCGTCGGCGTCTTCCTGGCTGGACCGGTCACCAACCGGCTCGGCTATCGCTGGACTACCATCTTGGCCCTGGTGCTGATGAATGCCACGATTTTCATTTCGTTCTTTGTGAGTACCACGCCGAACCCCTTACTGAGCTCTATCGCCTGACCGTGACCACTTTCTTAGGCCGAGTCACTCACAGTCCTCACGGTCGGACAAGCGTTGGAGGGCGTCCCTTGGGGTTTCTTCATCGCAAACTCCCCCGCCTACGCCAGTGAGATTGTCCCCCTCGTCCTTCGAGGTGCCTGCACGGCGAGTCTGCAGATGGCCTGGTCTGTCGGGCAAATCATCGTCGCCGCGGCCACGTATGGCTACAACAAGCGCAACGACCAGTGGGCCTGGCGAGTGCCTCTGGCGTTGCAGTGGATCTTCCCCGTGAGTGCCCTCCTGTTCAGATGCTTCGATCTGGCAAAGCTGACTCGTCCCAGACGCCCCTCTTGATTCTCATCTTCCTCGGGCCCGAATCTCCATGGTGGCTGGTTCGTCGTGGACGCAAGAAGGAAGCCCTTCGCTCCATCAAGCGTCTCGGCACCGAGTCCACGGAGCACGCTGAACAGACACTCGCAATGATGGAACGAACCGTCGAGATCGAGCTGCGCCAGGGTGGTGCTCCCACGCTCCTCGACCTTTTCAAGGGCACCGATCTTCGACGGACGATCATCATCTGCTTAATGTACGCCTCGCAGAATTTTGCAGGTAACCTGATTGCCAACCAGGCGACTTTCTTCTTCGAACGTAAGTCATCTCTCTCTCTCTCTCTCTCTCTCTCTCTCTCTCTCTCTCTCTCTCTCTCTCTCTCTCTCTCTCTCTCTTCTCACAGCTTTCAAAACATACACGGGCTGACTGCTCTGTTGATTTAGAGGCCGGGATCTCGACCGACAAGGCTTTCGAGCTCAATCTGATCAACTCGTGTCTCCAATTCTGCGCGAACGCGGGCTCTTGGTTCCTCACTGCCTGGTTCGGCCGCCGGACCATCTACCTCTGGGGCACGGCCACCAACATCACCCTGCTCTTTGTGCTGGGCATCTGCGCCTCCGTGGGCCAGAACAGCGCGACCAACTACGCCCAGGCCGTGCTGGGCATCCTCATCTCCTTCGTCTTCGCCGGCTGCATGGGCCCGATCTCGTACACCATCATCGCCGAGACGTCCTCGGTGCGCCTGCGCGCGCTGAGCACCGGCGTCGGGCGCGCCGCGTACTACGTCGCCGAGATCCCCATGATCTACCTCGCCTCCAAGATGCTCAACCCGACCGGGTGGAACCTCGCGGGCAAGTGCGGCTACGTCTGGGGGGGCACCGCGTGCGTCTGCTGGGTCATGGCCTTCTTCTTCCTTCCCGAGCTCAAGCACCGCTCGTACCGCGAGAGCGATATCTTGTTCAATCGCAGGATTCCCGCCCGGAAGTTCAAGGCGACCGTCATCGACGTCAAGGACAACGAATAAAATCGGGCTTGGGGCGGTCGATGGGAAGAGAAGCGAGAACACTTTGCGAGCGTTCTCTGGGTATAATGGCGGTCAAGGAAGATTGCATTTCGGTTCAATTGTGACATGGACATTTGAAAGGGATGCTTGAGGACCGGGAGTCTGCAGTATATGGGTGGCATTGTTTCTACTTTCTAAGGAAAGAGAGCTGCGTAGGTATGAATTAAGAGTGTTCCTGGAACACGAAGTGTCTGTATCGAAGTTGACTTCGAGCGAAAGCTTCATCAAGTCGAGTACCGTGCCACGGGTAGCCAGCTACGTATTAAGTAAGGCGTATACTCGCTAGATTCTCTAGAACGGAAAAACAAAACGTATTATTCAAGGTGCGTTCGACCCTTGGGGTTGAGGCTGTCGTCGATTCATGACATTCTCTTTGCCAACCAAAGGAAACAAGTCGGAAGTTGTGGCACGTACAGCGTATTTCTGCGCTCTTTCTCACCAACAGTCCCAGCTCTTTCGAAGTGAACTGGAAGGAAATGTATATCTGCCGACACAAGTCCAGGCAGTAGATTCTGAAATCCTTCAACCGACACTCGACGACTCCTCCATCTCGATATCACTGTCCTCCTCGGCATCAAAGTCATAGTCTTCGTCGAATTCGGGCCCTTCGGGGTCCTCAACCGGTGTAGGATGGTCTTCCGGCACCCATTCGGAGAGATCGGAGTAGTTTGACAGATTATCGTCTTCAGCACCATCCCCCCTAGCTCCCTCCGACGCGTAGAATGGTCTCCAAATCCGGCCGTCGAAAGGGTTCCGTCCACCATGGTTGATAAAGTCAAGGATGGCATCACTCGAAACGCGAGACGGCACTTGGGCTGTCTCTCGACGCGGTGTGCTCTCTTCAAAGTCTCTGTTGTCGTGATCCCAGGGGCTGATCAGTTCGAACGAGTCGAGGTAAAACTCGGGGGTTTCCCACCACGTTTGCACCAGGTCTTGCCACCGTCCCCTGAGATACGGTCGTCTCAGGACAAGGTGTCTCAGCTTGGGTTGCATGAACAGCCAAGCACATATCTGCTCGCTCGTGAAGTCGACTTCCTCGAAGACAACCGTGTGGAGCTCCGGGAACGCGACAAACGGCAGTATGTTTTCTCGAGAAACGTCTCGGTCGCCGAACGGAATGCCCCAGTGGCTGTTTTGTATCGTCCAGTCGCTCACCGGAGAGCGCAGCACCCAGGGTGACGTGAGGCATATCTCGAGCCGCCTCAGCTGCGATGCCCTGGCCAGTGCTTCGGCCAGGATGGCTGCCTGGGGCACTGCCACCCCCGGAGAACTCATATCCACTTCGAGGCAGAGACTTAACACTGTCAGGTTTTGGAAACCATTCACCAGGACATTATCCTCGGATTCCGGTGGGTGGAGGTATATGCCCCGCTTGACGAAGAGATCGCTGCCCCGTCGGATCTCGAGGTGTCGTATACCACCAGTGTTTGAATCCTGGTCACTCAAGGCACGCCAGACGCCCATGAATCCGTGCGATGGCCAGTCCCGCGTGTCTGGTTGAAGGCACGATCTCAAGGCGCGGTCTGGCAGAGGGAAGACGTTTCTCAGACGTTGGAGAGCTCCTGTGCGTTCTATCCGCGAAGAATCCAACGCTGTACAACCAGCGTCAGCCTCGACGCAGATAACACGATGCAGATTTGGGAGGTGCGGAAACGCTTCGCAGAAGGCTTCATAGAGGCGCTGAGGGCTTTGCAGGCGGGCGTTTTCGGCGTACAACTCCTTGACTGCTTGGATCATAGCTTGGATCTCGTCTTCACTCGCCTCCTGCTCCACGTCGACCAATGTAACACCGCTCGGCAGATATACCACGTCCGGGTCTCCTTCTGAGGATTGCATCCCCTGTCTCGACATTGCAATGAACTCGGCAATCGTTCTGGTCAAGTATTGCATCCTTCTCTTCCTCCATGTCGGCCGATCTTCGACAGTCCAGGAGCGTTGATCGTCGACAACGAGGTCAAAGTTGAACTCCTGATACTGAAGCTCCTCTACAGCCAGGCAGAGCGTAGGGTGACGACTAATGTTGTGAAGCCGATCCAGAGTGAGACATGAAACGCAGACCGTTCGGAACAAGACAGGACCAGCTTTGCTCGACAAGGCCCTGTTCACTAGGCGAACGGCCTGCAAGTCCTCACACTCCAAGAAGGAGAGGACGTGCACCAAGACCTCCAGGGGAAATTGGTTGAGCATCTTTTGCGAGAGATTGGCAAGACATGGTATATAGAGACGCGAGGAAGACAAGGTCGAAATTCCGCGGTTTAAATAGGTCGCGCAGACAGGCAGCGATCAGGCAACCAGAACGATTTCGGCGCAGATATAGGCCCCCAAAAGTTGCCTTTTCTTGTCTTCGCCTTTTCGCCCCCGACGCAGCTATCCCACCTTGACAACTTCAGCCTTGTCGGAGTCGCGTCGATACATCACTTGCTGCGTTGAGGGCCACGAGGGCCGGCCCGTTCCATCCTCATCCACATCCTCCTCTTGCATGCTATGTGGATAGTGAGTGAAGCAGTAATTCTGTACAGCCCCAAAGATGAGCCGCTGAGGGAGCTGGAGATCACGGTGGTGTGAAAGCGATGGCGGCTTTTGATCCCATACTGAGAGGTTGTAGATGGCTTCTCTGGTGATAGAGTTGGTTTCCAGGTATAATGGCACAGACACACGCACCGAGGTATGTATTTGTTAGAGCCAGCTGAACCGCAACCTGGTCATGCAACTTAAATCCGCAAGAACTCGCCACATATATTGGCTTCTAAGGTATCCCTTGCTCTCAGGATCTAATATCATCCGGTTCAGCCTCTCAGCGGCCGCAACTGGGCTGTGCAGTTCCCCAGTGGCCCCCTGACAAGCTCCGAGCTTACCAGTGTTAAATAGCACATACCTAACTTCCTTCTCTTTTTCCTTAACAGGAGCACAACTCATTTTCACTCTTGTGAGAAAACACATGAGCTGTCCCTCTGTGCATCGTCACATCTCTTGAAGACGGGGCTGGCTTCCTGGTCGGGATTCGCGCCCAAAAAAAAGGTGGCGTCTGCTCAGCCACCGCCACCAGTAAGGGGGCAGCTCTTCTGTTCATCTGTCTGCCTTGTGGCCCAGTTGATGAGTTTTGACTCGTTATGAAGTTGGCCAGTCTTTTGAGGCTGGCAGCAAGGGGCACCCGCTAGCAGGCCTGTGGTCTCCATTCAAATATGGCTGGTGAGGCTGTCGGTCTCTTCTTGTTCGAGACTCTCTCATATTTTTAAGTCGAGTCCTCCTCCACCAGACTGAGCGCCTCTTCGTCGTCTCAGTCCTGGGAACATCATCAGAATGCATCAACTGCTATTGCTGATTCTTGCCTTCGCGCAGCTTACAGCGGTTCCCATCTGCCATGCTGCAGTCATCAAGACTCAAGGGGATGTCAACATGACGATCGAGGCACCTCCAGGATCGAGATATATTCCTAACGAAAATCTTCTTTGTACGCCGTCCACGTGGAAGTCGGTACTGTTGTTCTTTTCCGCCAATTATTTTACCCATATCGCCACGGTCAGATCTATCCCTGGAGAGTCAATGATTAAGACCGCTGGTGCACTGCTGATGGCCCTGATCTTTCCGACTTCTGGCATGATAAGAGGCCTCACTGCGATCATCAAATGCCCCATACGCTGTAAAACGCCGCTCGAAAAAGCGTGCAAGGCCGGGGCGCTGTGTGTCGTCGTGCGTAACAGTAAATGGAGGCCACAGGATGGAGACATTGTAAAAGATTTACAACTTGCGACTGAAAAACCACCATTTGGGCACCATGACGGGTCAGAGCAGACATCGCAAGTTGAGTTGAGTGAATACACAGACCTCATCCAGCACTTCTTTACAACATCCTCACCGAAGCCTGAAAATGCGCCGGTAGAGGCAAATCCAGATGCCACACAAGTGGGATTCAGAGCCCTGCAGGTCAACTCGACCATGAACCCTGCGTCCAATCCGGCTGAAGCTGTGAGAGCCACAACGCCAACATCCACCATAGCTGAAGCGAGTCACACGAGAAGCGAGATTCTCAACTTCCGAGTTGTCGGCGACGAGGAATACCTTAATGAAGAGAACTCGTTCATGCCGGTTACGCACTGGTATGATCTTACAAGCCGCATCGTTCATGGCAATTGTAACTTGCCGCCTGGTTATTCATTGGCAATACTACCCGGAGACGCTTCAACGTGCCAGCGTGTGAGTGCCAGCCTTGGGAGCTCGCAAGGAGATATCCATCACGCTGATGCGGTTGCCATGTCATACAGCTATGCGAAGAGCGTCTTCGCAGTGTTTCAAACTGTTTATGCCGGGTTCACCTTGTACGAGAGCCGAGGCGAGCAAATCACCAGGTTTGGGTACGCGGCTTTTGGCCTCACCGTGACGCCTTATCTCGTAATGTCCATCATCAATCTTCTCGGCAATATCTTGACACCGCACTTTGATGCAGTGTATCTGATGAGAGATGACGTGATGGACGAGGCCGAACGACGAACAGGAATCAAATTCGACCGAGTGGTTGGCCGGATGAGAGGTATACAAAATCCTAAATCAGTGAACGTGGTATTTCGCAACGGTCAATCTGATGGAACAAGCAGCGACAACGATCTCATGATCATTCACAAGCTTCAGGCCGAGGAGCACCTCTGCTCGTCCGAGGAGAACTATGACGAGAAAGTCGCTCGAATCGACGACAGCGTTGCTCCATTGAAGATCCGATCCCAGGCACATCGTCCAACGCCGACTGTGCGAACAAATCCACAAGCCTCGCCCGAAGACAGACTTCTCAACTCTTCCTTGGGAACTGCAGATCTGGAACACGAGAGAGGAGTTATAGTGCCTGTTAGTAACTCTATCGGAATGGGTGGAGTTGTACGGGAATGGAATCTAATATTCTGTGGGGCCATCGTGGTCTCTGCCATTCCCATTGCGGTCATGGGCATCATGACGCATTTCCATGAAGGCGAGAGCACTCATGCCCAACGAGTCTGGATCATGACGTGGCTGGTATTTGGGATCGTGTTTGGAGACGAGCGCTTTCTTGTGGGGGCGGTTGTTCAGGACCCGACTGCGAGGTGGATATACGCGCCTCCGGCCATCGGTGGGTTTGTGGTTGTCGCTCAGATGTTGGTTGCCTACGGTTCATGCCGGCAGCTCTTCTAATTGAAGGGTGTTGGCTGGGGCTTTTATGAACCCGCGAGGATGCGGTGCGATGTAGCCAGAGGTTGGTGAGGTCAAGGACTTAAGCATGACTTTTATGAATGCCCAGGGGTGCCAGGATGCGGCATCAGGGCTCTGCAGTGGGTTGGCACAGCCCACGGTGTTATTCAAGGACGGAGAAAATCCCACGGACAACTACAGAGGGTTGGAATTTCCCAGGACGTTGAGGTCGTGAGATTGTCAACTCGACAGTTGGGCATTCAGCTAGGGCATCTCCCGGTATCGGAATATCCTTGTTCCGACCAATATTCGAATCCCATTCCTCAACACTGTCAGTTTCCTCTTAAACAATGAATAGGATGCACGTCCGACTATAATTCTTCATGTCTCGTATCTGAAACTATCATAAATATCACTAGCTCCATGAGCAATGTGCTCACAGGGTCATCTCCGGTCAGCCAAGGCTCCTGGAAACGTGATACGCAGTGCCTGATGAACTAGGCCTCACGACTCATATATTTGCAGACCCATCTTATCTTCAACGTCAAAAGCTGACAAGACTTTAGGAGATGTTTAAGAATCTACGATTTCGCACCTGGAGATGTCAGTCGTGCTTCCACATCGCGTCTGCAGTCCAAGGGCATCCAGATAATCGCCGTGCAATACTGTGACTCTGTGACACGATATGTGCGATACACTCGCAAGATGACATCATGTCAACAAGAGTCACAACGTCACGACTTTTTGCCTTTGATGCCAAAAACTGACGCCCTAGTTCTTAGGTATGCTCGAGAGCTGTCAAATGGGTGCTCATTTCCCCCAAACCCACAGACTTTAAGCCTCGAGTCTTCCTCATTGGAGATGCGGCCAGATGAAGCGTTTGACTCAACAGAAGAAGATCCCTTGCTTGGCCTAGTGCACCCGTGGCAAGACCGTCCATCACCCTGTCTTATGTCTGCGAATTTCTTGCCTTGAAGAAGCGACGGTCCATGTTTCAAGAGGACCTCTGCAGACCCTGAAGCATGGAAGGAAACGGCTCAGATCATACCCTACAGTCAGAACGTGCAGAAGACGAACAATTAGAGAAGCAATGCAAAGATTCGGGGCATGAGAAGGACGAGAACCAAGCGCTGCGTGGGACTAGCGGCGATGAAGAAAGGAATTCACCAGAAATTCCTCCGTTGCCAGTCGGCCTTTTCGACCCATCACTAAAGGGTGTACGCAAAGAAGTCGCGAAGAAGTGGGCCCTTACAGTCCTGATACTCTTCTGCTTCATCCTTTGCGTTCTGTCCCTCTACTGGGCCGTTTTATTCCATGTGCCGCAGAACTTGTCAGCCCTGACCGTGGCCGTGGTCAGCTTCGATGGTCGCTTTTCGCCCTTTGAAGGTACGACACCTTTGGTTGGGGACGCCGTCAAGCAGCCTGCACGAGAACAAGCCTCGCTCCCTGCTTATGCACTAAGCTACAGGGTCGAACCTCCAGAGAAATATGGTGGCGACCCTATCGCAGTGAGACAAGCTGTCTACGATGAGCATGTCTGGGCGGCCATCATTGTCAATGCCAACGCAACGGTACTTCTTCAACGCGCTGTCGCCAGTGGAAATTCCAGCTACTCACCGCTTGGCGGCGGTCAGATATTCGTCAACTCAGCCCGAGATGAAACCACTTATGCCAACTACATCAACCCTCAATTGTTCGAATTCAGAGTTAACGTGGTGGCAATGTTTGGAGAACAGTGGAACAGTGGATCACGAACGTCCTGTCCAACACATCGCTAGACGCGGGCACGTACTCTCATGCGCGGCAAGCATTGAACCCGGCAATTGGCTTCTCCTCGTTCGATCTCCGGCCCTTCGCACCTGCACAGGCCACACCGGCCGTTACAATCGGCCTCATCTACCTCATCATCATTGCGTTCGTCTCCTTCTCCTTTTTCCTCCCGGTTTACACCAAGTTTCTCATCCCGAAGTGCCACCCTCCCCTACACTTTTGGGCACTGGTTCTCTTCCGTCTCTTCATGACGACGGCTGCTTATCTCTTGATGTCCCTGGCTTATTCGCTGGTGTCACTGGCGTTCCTCATCCCCTTTTCCAATAAGTATCCGCACAACGATACCACGATGGCAAAAGACCCAGATGCTTACGGACACGCAACATTTGTGGGGTATTGGATGCTGAACTGGGTGGGAATGTATGCATTGGGTTTGGCTAGTGAGAACGTCACAATGATTATTGGTCAGCCGTGGACTGCTTTGTGAGTTTCCGGTTCCCTCTCGTCGTATCCCGTGCACATATCAATGCTAACCATCTTACCTAAGGTGGCTCATCTTCTGGGTCATCTCCAACGTCTCAACTGCCTTTTATGCGATCTCCTTGGCACCGGGCTTCTTTCAGTTCGGCTATGCCTGGCCCTTGTATCGTATTGTCAACGCCAGCCGCACGATCCTATTTGATACACATAGTCGGATTGGTCTGAATCTTGGCGTGCTGCTTGCATGGCGCGCAGTGAATATTTTGCTATTCCCTTTCCGCTGTGTCTTTATGCGCTGGAAGACCAACAAGGAATTGATGAGAACGAGCCGTCGCAGGAAAATACAATATTTGGTAGATGGGTAGACCTAGAGCCTCATCCAGAAGCCACAACCTACGACTCTTCTGCTGAAGGATTCTTCGATATTGCCATCGCCCACTCTACCGTCTCCGAGCGGAGCAGATTCCCATCATGGAGATAGCGGCGTCTTACGAGAGTTGTTTGCCTTTGGGCGGCCAAACTCTCGGACAAATTCTGTCTCGACCTCCCCGCATCTTCGTCCAGAGTCCAGATGGACCTTGAGAATCGACGGCGTCGTCGCGTGCCTCGCATCTCTTCCCTTCTCAGACAAGTTCAGCCATCTCCAAATCCTACCTTGACAATCTTAACCGCTTCAACGGCTGATGTGCGAAGCCTAGAATTGCTGTACGCGTGACCGCAGCATATACCACCAGCGCCTCCTTGCCCCTTCGAGTTTCTCCGAATAAAAGTTCGATGGCGACGTGATGATCTCAAGGTTTGCCCTGAAGGCAGAGCTCACCTAGGACTCATCGAGAAGGCGGTCCGTCGTTCTTCGTGGCTCTTGCCATTTGCTTAAAAGGTATTTGCCGCGTATCTCCAACTTTCAGTCACTTTGTTCTGAAGACTGTGCCGTCTCTCGCTATTGTGCTTTCGATATTTTCTTTTCCTTTCTCTCGCCTTATCTCTCCCTGTACACTCTAACTGCAGAAGTTTCATCAAACCCTCAGTCTTTGAAGTCGTTGATTTAGGACATGTCTGCGCCGAAACCAAACTGGTGGAAAGCCAGCACCTGCTATCAAATCTGGCCTGCTTCCTACAAGGACAGCAATGGCGATGGAATCGGTGACATTCCCGGCATCATCAGCACATTACCCTACCTGAAAGATCTCGGGGTGGAAACGATATGGCTGTCACCCATGTACGACTCGCCGCAAAAGGACATGGGCTACGACATTTCCAACTACGAGGACGTCTATCCTGCCTACGGTACACTCGCCGACATGGATCGGTTGATCAAGGAGTGCCACGACCGCGGGATGAAGCTGATTCTGGACCTGGTCATCAACCATACCAGCGACCAGCATGCCTGGTTCCAGGAATCGCGCAAAAGCAGGACCAACAAGTACGCCGACTGGTACGTCTGGCGGGATCCGAAAATCATGAACGGCAAGAGACACCCACCGAGCAACTGGCGGTCCATCTTCGGCGGCAGTGCGTGGGAGTACTGTGAAGAGCGGGACCAGTATTACCTCCATCTGTTCGTGAAGGAGCAGCCGGATTTGAACTGGGAGAACGAGGAAACCCGTAAGGCGATCTACAAGTCCGCTATTGAGTTCTGGCTCGATCGGGGCATTGACGGATTCCGCGTGGACGCCTGCAATTTGTACTCCAAGGACGTATCGTTCCCTGACGCGGTGACGAAGCTGCATGGAGAAGAATTCCAGCCTGCGGAAGAATATTACATTAACGGCCCACGAATGCACGAATGGTTCAGAGAGCAACGCCAACAGGTCCTCGACAAATACGGTGACATCTTGATCGTCGGGGAACTACCCGGTACAGAAGCGGCAGAGGTGCTGAAATACGTCTCCGCTGAGGCGAGAGAGCTGAGCTGTGTCTTCGACTTCGACGTCGTCATGCTGGGAACTCCCAACGGAGGTGGTGGGAAAAAGCACCATACCGTCCGACACACTTTGCCGCAGCTCAAAGAGGCTGTCCGCAAGGTGCAGCGTCTGACCGACGGCACGGATGCCTGGACGACGGTGTTCCTGGAGAACCACGACCAAGGCCGCAGCTTGTCGCGGTTCGCCACGGACAAGCCGCAATGGCGCGAAAAGGCGGCTAAGATGCTCGCCGTGTTGATGTGCACCCTCACGGGCACGCTGTTCATCTACCAGGGCCAGGAGATCGGCATGTACAACCATCCGGAACACTGGGGCGTGGAGGAGCTCCGGGATATCGACTCGCTCAACGCCTATAACGACGTCAAGACGCGGCACAAGGATGACCCGCTTTGGCTGCAGAAGGCTATGAAGGGCCTGCAGCTGGTGGGGAGAGACAACGCCCGCCTGCCCGTGCAATGGGACGCGTCCGCCAACGCCGGCTTCACGACAGGCAAGCCCTGGATCCGCGTCCACGACGACTACGAGGCCGTCAACGTCGCCGCGCAGCGCGACAACCCGCACTCGGTCCTATCCTTCTGGAAGTCCATGATCCAGCTGCGCAAGGAGCAGGTCGAGCTCACCGTCTTCGGCCGCGACTTCCAGGTCTGGGACTTCTTCGACCAGGACGTCTTCACCTTCACAAAGACCCACCCGGACGGCGACCGGAAGCTGTTGGTCTTTCTCAACTTCTCCAACGACACCCAGCCTTTGCATTACCCGCACGACTTGGAGGGTGTGAAGAAGGAGTTGTTGGTCAGTAATCTCGGCCCGGGGGAGGAGGTCGGCAAGTACCTGAGCCCCTGGGAGGCGAGGGTGTATTTGGTCAGGGAGACTGTTGTTAATGGGCATTGAAGAGAGAAGATTACACCTAGAACGCATCGGACAAAGAGGGTCTATTAAGAGCGATAAATTAGCTGGCGTTGAGATGACAAAAGATTCACTCGCTGGACTTTGGGCTGGGGCTTTGGCTGGGACAACATCGTGGAGTGGTACCTCGTAGAGTCATAAACATCCGAAACTAATAGTATCAATTTTTGAACGCCATCTATCGTGTTCATACATTTTTGTACATACTCCCGCGCGACCGCCCTCGGCGAACGGGTCTGTCGGTTTTCTGCGAACGAAGCGACAACTATACACGCTTCGTAAACCGTACACGTATAGTACAGTCTCCTATCGGCTCGAAAGGTCCTTTCCAGCAAGCCCAGCCGTGACCGGAGGCCGACAAAATCGTAGGGCTGGAAGGGGCAAGCAGCTCACTTAGGCACTTGGGCAGTCAAGTGCTGACTAGAGTTCGGTGCAGTGGAGCGGAGATGGGTTTGGTAGATGTTTCCTGACCTCGATGTGGACGTTGACCTTTCTCGTATTCTGATGAGAAGGAAGTGGTGGCAACAGAAAGTCTGATACGCTGGCGAGTCAGACTTTGAGGTCATAATCTGTCCATCGAGGTGTGAAGAGATGTTGCGACAGTAAGACGTGAACACCGACCATCGTCTGTGTTCTCTGTCGACGTAACGGCGCGACGAGGCATCAGAGATTGTATTTGCACTCCGTACGTGGCCCCGGTATTGATATCAACCTTGTTGACCTGCTCGCTTTTCCTCAATCGGGGTGTGCACAGATTCGGTGCCATCCTCCCAGAACTCAAGATCCTCTTCGCCTTCATTGCCCACCAAATCGCCCGGGCGGATGCCTAGTCTTCCCTTTTTCAATAGTTTGGTGAAATCTTCGCCGGCCGCTGCCTTTTTCCTTAATATATCCTCCAGAGTCGAGCTCTTGTCTAGAAAGATTTTGAGGTGGTCGGCGATAACGTGGCGGGCTTTGCAGGACGGACAGGTCACCAGAACCGTTCCCTGGTGGTAGCCATGTTTGGTGATGCGGTGGGTGGACCGGTAGAGGCAGGGCTTGCAGGTGAAGCTCAGTTCGTAGGAAGGCTCGTCTCGCGCTTCGGCTGGCTGAGGTTTGGCCCCGGGCACAGATAGTGAAGAGTTGTACCGGACGATCGGCGCGAATCCACGACGGGTTGGAGTGGGCTGCCGCCAAACCAGCGGATTTCTGGACGCGAGCGATGGAAGCCGTGAGTAACTCTTGAGGGCTTGTGACGCGAAGGCGCTGCCAGCTGCCCTGCGCGCCGCGTGTGTTATTGATCGCATGGTGCTTCAAAATCCTCAAGAAATGTGACTTGGGTGAAAAGAAAATAAGTCGAAGGCAGTCCTCTCCGATGACGATGGTTTCTTCCGAGAAAGGTCTTTTGATTTTCCGATCCGCCTCCGCTCCGATGTGATGCCGACGCGACCTCGTATTGGATTGGCACCTCGCAGGCAAGGAAGGCCTTTCTCCAGCACAGTGGCGTCAAGGCGAGTGAACGAGCGAAGACTACCACGAACACCTCTTTCGACATCTCCCCTCCCCCCTCGGCCGATTCTTCGAGCTGGCGAATATCGAGGACAAGCCCGGACCGCCTTCTCTTGAGACTAGTGTTTCCCGTCACCGTCCCGCGGCCTCACTTCTCCAAAAAGCCTTCTCCACTAACCGCACCTCGACTCAATATCTGCTCAGCCTCTTGGAAACAACGCGATCTTGAGGGCTGCATTGGTGTGGGCAATGTGTCCTGCCCATTATGTTGGCTAAGAAAGGCGGCCCGAAGATTAGAGCCCCGAGAAGGGTACGTGCCTCACCTCTCAAATCGATTCGCACACTGCGGTCGGGCTGAAGTTTGATACATCCTTTGTCCGTTCACTAAGACAACGGCTGTTGACATACCTACCTCACCTTCCATATCATGCCCACTCTCTCTCTCTCTCTCTCTTGCCTTGTTTATACTCAAAGCCAGTTCGCCTTCGCCTCTGTCAACTGACGCCCTGGTCTCTGGCTCCTGCTAACATGCCCCGCCATCAGGGTCTGACGAAAGACGATGTCGACTTCGATTCAACATGGAACACTTTATCCACCGCTTTCCAGGAGATCTTCGCCAAGAATGCTTCCAAACTCTCCTTCGAAGAACTCTTCCGCAATGCATACAAGTTGGTCTTGAAGAAAAAGCAGGACATGCTGTACGATAGGGTCGTACAACTGATAGAGACATGGCTGCGGGAAAACGTTCGAATGAAGATTCACGGTCTCATAACGCCTGCTCTCTTGGCTGATCGCTTGGATCAAAATGCCACCGTCCTATCCGAGGAGAGCAGAGTTGCTGGTGAGAGGTTTATTAGAGCTCTCAAAGACGCCTTTGCCGACCATCAACTCTGCACCGGGATGATTACCGACGTTCTCATGTATATGGTTAGTGTCCTCGACTGTTTTCTGATGCGCTGATACGATACTTATAGCCCGGCCAGGATCGCATGTTTGCTCAGGAGCAAAAGAGACCATCGATTTTTGCAGCTTCAATGGCGCTGTTTCGAACCCAGGTCCTCTACACTCCCTTGGATGATGACCCGAAAACCTCTGTGCTCTCCCTTTTAGAAACTGTTCTTCTCGATATGATCAGGTCGGAACGCAAAGGTGAAATCATTGACCGGCCGCTGGTTCGTGCTTGTTGTTACATGCTGGAAGGCCTCTACGTAACAATTACCGAGGAGGAAACCAGTAAACTCTACCTCATATCATTCGAACCCAAGTTCCTCCAAGCGAGTCGAGAATTCTATACGACCGAAGGCCAGACATTGTTGGTTGAGGCTGACGCAAGTACATTTTGCACCCATGCAAGAAAACGTTTGGCCGAAGAACACGAGCGGTGCCAGCAAACCATCTCCCAGATTACAGAACACAAAATTAAAAGCGTGGTGGAAAAAGAGCTCATTTCTGCTCATATTCGCGATGTCATCAACATGGAGGGCACGGGGGTTCAGAGTATGCTGGACAGTGATAAAGTTCAAGATCTTGCCAATGTCTTTGAGCTCATCAGCCGAGTGGACCCGCGGAAAGCTGCGCTGAAGGAGGTGGTCAAGAAGCGCGTCATAGGGCTCGGGATGGATATCAACAAGGCCGCGAATGTGATTGTTGATAGCACACCCGCACCGAAAGCCGCTCAGAAAGCCAGCACGGAGAGCAGAGGCATTCAGCAGGAGAAGGCACTGAGCCAACAGACTCAGGCTGCCATTGTGTGGGTGGAACAGATTCTAGTCTTGAAGGCCAAGTTCGACAGGCTCTGGACCGAAGCATTCCAGAAAGATACAGTTCTGGAGAAGGCTTTGGAGAATTCATTCCAAGATTTCATCAACATCAACGAGCGAAGCGCGGAGCATCTGTCTCTCTTCCTCGATGAATATCTGAAACGGGGCGGCAAGGACAAGAGTGATGCTGAAGTCGACACAATACTTGACAACGGCATCTTGCTGCTCCAGTACCTCGCGAACAAAGACACGTTCGAGACATACTACAAGAGACACATGGCCAAGCGCCTCCTGATGAAGAAATCAGTCAGCCGGGAGATGGAACGCCAGATGCTTTCAAAGATGAAGATGAAGATCGGAAACCAGTTCACCCAGAAGCTAGAAGGTCTCATCAGAGACACCGAGACGTCGGACGACCTCAACATGAAATACAAGGAATACGTCAACCAGCTCGGCGACCCCGACCCCAAACGCGTTGAGCTGGATTGCAGAGTCTTGACCACCACTATTTGGCCATTCGAAACACTCAGCAAACCTGATGACAACACTACCAAAACCGAATGCAAGTTTCCAGCTCCAGTTGAGCAGGTCCGGCAGAGATTCCAGAAGTTCTACCTTGATAAGCATACTGGTAGAAAGTTGACTTGGATGCCTGGTCTCGGTGACGCTGACATGAGAGCTACGTTCACGAATGGTGGGAAGACCCGACGATACGAACTCAACGTCTCGACCTATGCCATGGTCATTCTCATGCTCTTCAACGAGCTTCCACCTGGGGAATCTCTAACCTTTGAACAGATTGCGGCTGAGACAAATATTCCCAAGTCTGAGCTCATTCGCAATCTGCAGTCACTGTCGTTGGTTAACAAATGGAGAGTCCTGCGGAAAGAGCCGGTGTCAAAAGACGTCAAGCCATCAGACAAATTCTTTTTCAATGAAGAATTCAGCAGCCAATTCCTCAAGATCAAAGTGAGTGTTGTTGCCGGAGGCGGTGGCAACCGGGTCGAGAATCAGGAGGAACGCCGCGCGACTCAGAAACGGACGGAGGAGGAGCGTGGGATCGTCATCGAGGCCGCGATCGTTCGAATCATGAAGTCACGCAAGAGTCTGTCGCATTCACAGCTCATGACGGAGACTTTGGCTCAGATCTCGTCTCGTTTTCAACCGGATGTGAACATGATCAAGAAGAAGATCGAATCGTTGATAGAGAAGGAATACTTAGAGAGGGGGCCCGATCCAGCAAAACCTTCCTACAACTACTTGGCTTGAGAGGAATGGTTCCAAAAGGTCCACGTTCGACTTTGTCGGATTTTCGCAGTGGCGCTTGCCCGGCAGGAACACGTTTGAAGGAGTTGGATGGCATGACTTTTATGATGGAACGATGGCAAATGACATATGCATGGAGCACTCCTGGACGGAATGGGATAAGCATCGGCATGGCGCAGGGTCGACCACTTTACGTCCCTGTCTTCGACTTTGAGCGACAATGGAACTGAGATTCTGGCAGATTTGGGAAGAGCTGAACAAAGCTTTCAACTTGAGATCCATACAGCAACATAGGGGGAAATGTCACAACCCATTACGTCGACAAGCGCCTATATCTTACTCTTCAGGGGACTAGTGAATTCTGAAGGATTTCTGTGTGGTGTATCTTGTTTGTTCTAGCGTGACTGACGTGGCATGGTAACCCAGGTCAGTATCGCCAAGAGCATGATGTGAATGTCTACAAAGACATGGACTCCATTCACTTGTTCTCCTTGGAGCTTCTTCACCTACACCGCCTTTGTCTCACACTTTTAAGCTTGGCCGCGTCGAGCACTTCTCTGCTGCTTCAGTTTCACCAGTTTCCCAGCTGCGCCTGTCATCTCTTCTCCGAATCAGCTCACTTACTAAGCCCGCAAAATGGGGGATTCCAGCGCGCCCTATCCTTCTCGCTGGTCTGGGTATATTCAGTGTCACAAAACCCCAATTTACGACCCTCGTGGCGATGTTCAATTAGTGCTGAGCAAAAGAATCACTCCATCTGCTATCAGCCCTAACACCGGGACGGGTCCTACCAAGAAGGTTCAAGATGGCGGAGAGGCGCAGCTTGAGGCTCCTGCCGGACAGAACAATGGAGCGTCACCTGCAGAGGCACCGACGGCCCACGAAAATCAAGAGATCGAAGCCAAGGTGTCGTCAAAACATCTCTCGCTGGCGTCAAAGGTTTTCCGTGCCATGTTCGACGGCAATTTTCGGGAGGGAGTCGCGTTGGGAGCCGACCAAGCGACAAAAGTACCGCTACCTGAAGACAATGCCGATGCAATGATGGTTTTGCTTGGTATCATACATGGACTGAACCGAAGCGTCCCTCGCAAAATCGAGTACGCGCTGTTTTTTGCGATCGTGGTTCTGATTGACAAGTACGAGCTTCAAGAGGCTACGGGAGTGTACACAGATCTCTGGTTCTCTGATCTCTGGCCAGCCCGCAACACCTTGACTCCCCATCTTGCGGACCGGATTTACACTTGTTGGGTTCTCAGAAGACCAGTTGAGTACACTGAAGTGACCAGGGATGCTATTTATTGGTGTACTTCTCACTTTGAAGAAAACGGACTTCCATTTCCACCTGCAATCCCCAGTAAGTATGCCTTTTAAGTCAACGTTTCAGGCCATCTAACAGTCCTTGGCTAAAGGCAAGATCGAAGCAAGTCGACTATCGATCATCGGCGACATGCTCATCTATCTGAACGATACTGTTGAACGTTACCAGAGTGACACCCAGCAATGTTTACGACACGCAGAATGTGACGCTCTTGTCCTTGGAGACCTTATCAAGAAGTTGAAGCTCAAGGGCCTCTACCCTATCCCTCAAGCCACTGCTCTGGATATTTCCATTATGGAGCTTTTCTCTCGGTTACGTGCACTGGGAGTCTCCTCGCTGTGTGAGATATATCCTCTAACTCAACTAAAACCATCTCGTTGTATTCCGAAGTTAGATCTGCGATTTTGCGGTGTTATGAAGGGCCTTGAAAGCGAACTCTCAAAACTCGAAAAGAGGATTCAGGGTTTGACATTGCCCTTCTTTACTCCTTGAATAGGGAACAGGGGGATAGCGCCGGAACAACTGTCATTCAAAGCCACAATGCAACCTTGGAGAAATCGGCACACGGGTAGCTCGAGTTAGAGGAATGCAACCGGGCCAGGATGCAGATTTCCTGAATTCAGATATCTGTGTGGAATAGCTTCGCAGTCCATTCGGTACTCACCGTCACACGTGCGATAGCAATGCCTGGTTCTCACCTCTGACGGTTGCGCACAAGTCCCGGGATGTTCATTTCGCAACACCATGCTCAAGGTACACAAGGTTCTTCAGGGAGCATGTTCTCCGACTTATTGAAAGCTTCATACCGTTCAATTTGAAGGCCAGGTGGGAAAACTAGACATCGTTTAAAAGTCGGGTGGTTTGACACAGACATTGCAGGAATGAGAAGGGTGACAGTTTTCTGGGACAATACATTCCGCAGGAATGAATATCGGGCCTGATTGCGCAAGCACCATCACCCGCAAGTGGACAGCCATCCATGGACAGAAACAAAATCCCTGAGCCTAGATAGTGGTAAAAATAGATGCAAAATGATGTACCGAGTGGAATATGTCCGTTATATGAGACTGGTGGCTGCCAAGGTGACGCCCTTTTTCCAGGTCACGGTCAGACGCGCTATTTTCGCGACCCAATATCGGTGCATACAACGTTACCTCTTCTGGCATCCAAACCACATCTCCCTACGGAATATAGGTCCCTGCGTCAAGAGCAACGACAGAAATGCCCGCCGTGGTGTCAAGTGTGATCCTCTCCGTGGTCTCATAAGTCAATTCTCTAACACTGTTTCGGCGCCGGCCATTGTCGCGTCATTATACCATCGATCCAGGGCCATTTACGGTCTGTCGCTCTCAGATCTATCATTGTGGTGATCGCAGTTGTTCATGGGAGCAATGGACCTTGATATCTCCGACATCCTTGCTGATGTCTCGCGCTCTCAAACCTACTCAACGACATCCTCTCACCCCTACTCTTCGAGTGATACAGACACCTTCACAGACCACCAACTCCTCACCCGGGCATGGATATCGGAACGCTGCGCACCCGATCTACTCCCCTATCCTACAGAACTTATGACCCGCGTAATGTCGCGGGTCCAATCACAGATATCACGTATTGAGGATCTAGCGAGCGGAATGGGCGATGGATCTTCGCCTCTGTACCCAAACTCGATGGACGGGCCCAATGGCGGAAAGCCGACCAGCAGCACACAGAATACCAACCTAGTCCTGGCGATATTGCAGACAGATCTTTCACGGACACAGTTTCTTGTAAGGAGTTTGCTGAGACAACGACTCGCCAAGATGACCAAGCACGCCACCTATTACCTCTCTCAACATCTCAACTCGGACACGAAGACGTCCACTATCATGTCGACATCAGAAATCAGCTTCCTGAGGCATCACCAAGCCCTCCTAGGAGAACTCTACGATTCGAGTTTCCTGAACTCACTTCCCTCGGGACTACGGAGGCTGGATGATTCAAGCGGAGGGGTACCCATGATCGAAGGACCAGACGGCTCAAAGGCTGTGGTCGTGAGATGTGTGAACGAGGGGACGTGGAACAACGAAAGGGACGTCGATCAGGCGAGGGACCAGGGCCAGGAAGAAGGTGCTAGTGTAGTGCTGCGGATGAGGAGAGGGGAGGTCTGGGTTGTCAGGTGGAAGGACGTCAGGAACGGCGTCCAGAGGGGAGAGGTGGAGTTGTTATGACCAATGACCTGTACCATCCCATTCGAGGTGCTTGACTTAGCACCCACCATAAGTAATGAGAAACGACGTCTGGCCCTAGAAATGCCTTCCAATGTCGGGCCCACGATACAGATCGGAAGAAAGGCTGCGATTGTGAGCAGCCACCACGTGACAAGGCTGAAGTCGGCGCCAAGTCCCCAGCCTCGTTCAAAAAGTCAAGCCCCAAGCTAATCGCGTCGCAAGTTGCAGCGCGCCCTCTCCTCCTGCAGCCATTTTGCACAACCACTTAACAGCCCTTAATCTTCCATGATATCGACAGCCTTGCTCTGATCCCATTTGTTTCAAGATGAATCCGATGATGAAAGACCCTGCGGCCGGTATCCCGCCGCAGCTGGTGAGTTGCAAAATCCTCTTGTCGATTCCTTCCAACTGACTTGTACACAATCAGCTACCTCATCTGCACTTGGTGTCCAAATATCGCTACCCGATCACGAGCAATCCCGCAGTCGATACAATTGTTGGATACCTCCTGGAAGCGCCCAAGATTGTGCGCGATCTACAGCCCATGCAATGGCAATTTATCGACACTCCGCCGGACGGCACATTGATCCTCGAGTGGCAGCCGCTCGAATACCTGGGTACAAGCTACGCGAGTGATGGTTTCATTTGGGCAGATGTGGAACATGTGTACAAATCCGAAGTTCGGGGATATGTAGGTAACAATCCACCGTCTACGGCCGGTTGCTAATGCTGTCCGGACAGACTTTGGAAATGTTTCTGCAGAGAGCTGGCTTTCGAGCCACGGGCGAAATCATGGCCACACACAGCAGAAGACGCTATCGGCTGCTTCCTGGAAACCCAGCCCATGGCCTCCCAAGTCCCGATCCCAGCTTATGGCTGACTCACTACTCAAAAGCCTCGCCGCGCGACCACGTCCCCGCCTCCAATATCCCGATCATGCCTCATGTTCATGCACTACTCCAACAGCGTCGCATGATCCAGAGTCAAGGTCAACTGCCTCGAAAAGAGTTCATGCTGCACGACCGATCAAATTGGCCCACGATGCACTTACCTCCGGGAGTGGCGAGGGGACCCGCCCCAGGGCAAGTTCCTCCAGGCGTTGGTCACAGAAGAGGCGCGAGCATTACCCAAGACACAACAGTGGAGGAAGAAGAAGACGTCTCTCGGGGTGACTTGCTTGATTTTATGGCCCCCAGAGATATCAGTCGGGTCCGCTACGAGCAACACCATGACTGGATGGAGGAGATAATTGAGTCGCCATATCCCACCCTCTCCATCATCCCTAGTGACTTGGGGTTTGGACGGAAGGGCCCGTTGGAGGAATTGACCAAAGATTTCTTCGATGCTCCTGTCTCGGCTGTGAGCGAGCCAAGTAATGGACCGCTGCCACGAGTTGGTAAAATGGCTGCTGGGCGAGCTGATGACTTCATCAAGCGCGCTTCTGAAAAACTCGCCAAAATGCAAGAGGAACTGGAAGAAATGAGGAACAGACACGCCCGGAGGATGGAAAAATTGCGTCGGTCGACGACATTGGCAACTGCTGAAAAGAAGCTGCGAACAGTATCGGATGTGGCAGAGAGACCAAGTATCTCGAAAGACAGTACCAATGGTGATGCCGACACCGCCCCGCGTGACGCGATTGACGACATCATGGAAACAGTAGAGTCGGATATAGGCCAAAAGCTGACAAGGACCAACACCGTGACACTTGTTTCAAGAGGAGGCTTGGAGGAGCGAAACAAAGTTGCTGCTGTGCCAGCCCAGCCTCCAGCCCCAGCCGTTGCTTCGCCGCAGAAAGCCATCCACGCTCTTCCCATTGCAGAGATTGCCAGTACCCAACAACCGTCACAGCCTCAGCCCGCCGCGACTCCCGTCGAAGAGCCAAAGCAAGAGCCGCAGGAGGCCTCTGTGGCTAGCGGCGAGCAACAAACCCACGCGACTGCAGAACCGTTACCTACCCCGCCTGAAGCCCCAACGACACAGTCTGCAGACGCGGAGCAGCAGCCTGAAGCAGATACCAACGAGCAAGCCGAAGATCTACCGCAATTGGACGACATTGTCACAGATGTGAACATGGATGGTATGGATGACCAAGTCGACAACGTCAATCAAGACGGCGACGAATGGGTCATGATTGGGGAAGACGGGGATCAAAACGCCATGGAGATTCCAGAACTGCCAGATGACGGTCAACCAGAGGAAAGTCAAGCCGTGGCGGACGGGACTGGAGACCAGTCTAATGCTGAGGGGACAAATGAGGGACAGCAAGCTCAGGCGCAGCCACCTCCGGATGGAGCGCTGAACACTCCTGATTTTGGTATGGGCGGGGATTTTGATAATGTGGAAGTGGACACGGCGGGGGATGCGCTTGCAAGTTATGACAACGACGACGACGACGACCTGAACTTGGATGGGATGGAGGGCTCTGCCTTTGGAGACGCCTTCCATCCCGAGGACGACGAGGAGATGTCGTAGAGCGAGTATGTCCCTCTGTTTCCGCCCGGCACTGGGTGAGTTTCTGGTTTGATTTCTCTCCTATAGCTTTCATGTATACCACCATTTTGATAGGGAAGCGGGCACGACCAGGATGGCTTCGGATATGTACCTATACCGGGGTTGGCCAAAGGGTGGAAGATCAATTGCGGGAGCCGCACAGCGGGTGAGGAATTCCCACGTGCGCAGCGACATGTAAAAGTATACGAGGTGATCGACTCCGCCTGGGATGAAATTTCTTCTGCTGCCATAAAACACCCGTCCATCATTCATCAGGCTTTTACGGCCATTCTAGCTCTCAATTAAGCAGACTTCATCGTCATCGAGCTGCCGTGTGCCTGGTGTGGTGCCTTTTTTCCCGCATTTACCGAACCTCTGGAGTCCACATCCAATCCATTGTTTGGCTTCCCACAATGTTACGCACGCCATCGCCAAGCAGCCTCTATGGCTTGGTTGACATGGGAAGGTATATCATCTAGGGACCTTCCATACCATTTCCTTCGGCTGCACAGATACTGACAATGCTTGGGACTGGCGTGGCGACAGCAATGGCATCCGGTTCTCCATCACCGACCTCTCGCCCTCAACGGCCCGTTCCCTTCCCACCGTCTACCAAGACCGCGAGGGCATCTCACTATTCGACGCCCAGTACTCATCTGGCGCCAAGGGGCCTATCCCCCAGGAGACCACCGACGAAGTCCTGTCGTCACTGGCCAAGTTCAAGACCGCGTGTGCCGACTTTGGCGTGCCCGAGACCAACATCAGAGTCCTGGCCACAGAAGCCACGAGGAGTGCAGAAAACTCGGCAGACTTTCGGCGGCAGATCAAAGAGGCCACCGGTTGGGAAGTCGATATGCTGCCCAAGGAGGCTGAAGGGACGATAGGGGCCATGGGCGTCGCCAGCAGCTTTGCCTCGGTGGAGGGCCTGGTCATGGACCTGGGTGGTACTTGAAGCCTCTTTTCCTTGTCTAGGAAGATCAGATCCTAATGGCATTTGACTGACTGCTAGCTATCCAGGAGGAAGCACTCAAATCACCTGGATGATCGCCAAAGACGGCCACGTCCAGACCAGCCCAAAGGGCAGCATCTCGTTCCCTTACGGCGCGGCAGCCATGACGCGGAAACTGCGAGAACTCTCCCTGTCGCCCCCCGATCACAACGGACACCACAAATCCCGATCTCCGGTCCAGTCGCCCCAGGAGGAACTCGAGGAGGACATGAAAGCGCAGTTCCGCCAGGCTTACGACGACCTGGACCTCCCCGACTCTCTGCGGCACAAGGCCCGGCACGGCGGGTTGACGCTGTACCTCTCCGGCGGCGGGTTCCGGGGCTGGGGGTACCTCCTGATGTCGCAGCACAAGGTGTCGCCGTACCCGATCCCCATCATCAACGGCTTCTGCGTCACGAAGCGCGAGTTCCAGCAGACGGGGGCGATCACGGCCGTGGCGGCGGAGGAGTCGGTGTTCCGGATCTCGAAGCGGCGGGCCGAGCAGGTGCCGGCGGTGGCGTTCCTGGTCAACGTGCTCGTCGACGCGCTGCCGATGATCCAGCAGGTGCGCTTCTGCCAGGGCGGGGTGCGCGAGGGGTTCCTCTTCGACACGCTCGACGCGCCCACCAAGGCCCTCGACCCCTTGGCCGCTGCGACCGCGCCGTACGGCCCCTCGTCGGCGGCCGACCTGGCGGCGCTCCTCTGGGACGGGCTCCCCGGGGTGAACCACCTGGACCGCTCGCTACCGGCGTCGTTCACGCCGGCGCTGGTCCGCGCCGTCGCCGACATGATGTACCTGCACCTGCCGCTGCCCAAGGAGACGCGGTCGCTGGCGGCGCTGCACGCGCCCCTCACGGGCGTGCTGACGGCCGCGCACGGCGTCGCCCACGCCGCCCGCGCCATCCTGGCCCTCGCCCTCTGCGCGCGCTGGAACGTCGACCTGCCCCCGCCGCACGAGGCCCTGCACGCCCGCCTGCGCGCCGTGCTCACCCACCAGGAGGGCTTCTGGGCCAGCTACCTCGGCGCCCTGGCCGGCCTGCTCGGCACCGTCTACCCTGCCGGCCACGTCGACCCGAAGCGGCCCCGCATCAGGCTCGCCGCGCGCTGGGCCGACGGGCTCGGCAAGAAGGGCCTCAGCCAGGGCGTCGTGCTCGACCTCAAGTGCCGCCGCGAGGACCCCATGACCGTGCCCCTCGCGCTGAACCCGCTCGTCGATGACCTGGAAAAGGTCGGCAAGAAGAAGAACCGCGTCGGCGGCGAGCACGGCTTCGGCGTCCCCGTCCAGGTCGAGATCGAGAGGACCTTGATCTGAAATTGGAACCGCGTGCGGGGCTGGGTACGTACGTCGATAGGCAGGCACTGTTCTCTATCCTACAGGGTGTATCTCCCAAAGATACGGACCGAATAGGAGTATCCCGTTCGTATGTAGCTGTATAACAGGCTCAGCCGATCACTGCAGAGGAGTTCAATCCTGCTGTCTATTCTCATCACGAACGGGGACCACATATGAAATCAAGACTCGTTTGAGGTGACAAGCCCAACCTAACACCGCTATGTTGCATGTCAAATGAGAAGAGCCCTGAAATTCTACCATTCTCATACAATCCGGCGTTTCTCGGTGCCTGTCATGGCCTCCCAAAACTCAGCCGGCTCACTGCAGCCCATCTCTTCCCGCAGGATCTCCCCTTCCATCCAGCCCTGCACAAAACACGTCCCCAGAAACCTGTACGCACCTTCGATCTCCGGATGCTCACCCAGTATGACCGGGACGGAACATGTCGCTAGGATTGCCAGGTGAAAGGGCCCGCAATGACCAGGACGGTCACTGTCCCCCTCAACTTTGCCAAGGTAGTCCGGCAACAAGCCCAGATAGCCTTTTTCAGAGACAAAGAGGTGCCTGCCGCGCATGATGGTGCGTACAACGTCCCACGCTTCTTGGGATGAGTAACTGCTTCCGTACCAGGGGACATGTCGAGACCGGTTCGGATGCTGGTCGGGGTTCAGCCTTGGCTTGAACGGGATGCAAGTGTATGGCGCCGTCCAAGAGTCTTCATCATGGGGTATATTAGGACTTTCTTCTTCTTTCGGCCAGGAAGCAACGCAGTCTCCGTGTACCATTGCTATCAAGGCCTGTGTGACATCGTCGTAGGGGGTGATATTGTTCTTGGCGAAAAAGTCTTTGCAAAAACCAACCAGTCCTGGAACTGCCGCTTCTACTGGAAGCTGTCCGGTTTTGCCGGCTATAACACCGTCCACTTTGTCCAGAATGACGCCAGCACAGTGTAGCGTGTTGTCTTCGAATTCAAAGTATTTGGGTTCGCCTGGCTCCTGACGGACGCCGCCGTCGGCGCAGTAGACTCTGCCGTCAATATCGTCGTGCATGGAGATCCGAAGCCGCCGAAACGTCTCACGACGGATAAGGGAGCTCGAGAGGGACGGCGTGCTCCAGTCCGGACACCACGAGGACACCTTCGAATAGAACCCGCGATGATCGGCAGGATTCGTGAACTCGGAGGCGCCAATCATATCTAGACTGCCGCTGTGGGCACACCATGCCTTGGTAAAGTCCATGTAAGTCTCCTCGTAGGGGCGTGAGTAGTCGGTGATAAATTCCAGACCGGCCTTGTCACGTGCAACATTCCACAACGCAAACAGCTTGTCATGTGGGATAGCAGCTTCGAAATCGCGGGCGAGGATTGCAGATTCGAGGTATCCGGGCGCTGTGTTTCTAATGTCGTGCATTATGAATCCGTTGCGGGCTCTGCCCATGTGGAGATGGCGAAAGTAAAAGAGCTTGCGAACGAATAGTAGCTGAGCCGGGTCGATGCTTCGCAAACCAGGTGTAGAATCCTTCATTTTCTGAGCAAGGTCTGGATCTCGTGATAGCATGTCGCTCAGATGGGCTGCCGCCGTCTCGAGTGCTTCAAAGGTGGTCCCGCTTCGCAACCCACAGGAAATCATCGGGTTCGAAGACAAGGCCACCTCCTGAAGGATCCATGCTCTTCGAAAATAAGGCCGAGTCAAGAACAGATATAAAGCCGCACAAAGCTTGGGGATTTCGTCTGGACTGATTCGCTCTGGTTTGCCGATGATGTACTCGTAGTCTGCGTCCATGTGGATGACGGGTTCTTGGAGGTGCTTGACAAAGTCTTGGGCAAGTTCGCTGTACTGGTCCTCCTCGCCCACGTCACAGACGACAACCGCAGCACGATCATAGACAGCAGCTATGCGAGGGATCTGATGATTTTTTTCATTCACGTCGGACTGATTGATGCATATGGCATCTGCCCAGACAGCGCAAGCACGCGGCGACGAGGACGGGCGCACGCGGCGAAGGGCGCGGTCCAGGTTCTCTCGAATGTGCATCAATTCTCCGTTCACAGTGACTTGGACACTGTCTTTCGAGTCTCCCCATGTGTACGATAGAGCATGGTAGACCACGTCAGAGGCAAGCGGGCAATGCGCCAGATGGAGCAACAACGGTCCCTCCTTGTCCTCATTTGGCTCGACCACGATGATGCGGGTTTCGTCAGCCACAGTGTCTAGAGGTACGTACTGATAAGCTTGAGTTGGGTGCTAGATGGATGGTTTGCTTCCGAGCTTGACTGGGTAGACCCGTGGCAATGGCCATTGTTCCGGCAATTCATGCCAGTCCTTGGTCCACTCCCTGTATCTGGAGTCAATGACTCTTTCAAACACCTTTCGGTCCATCAGGTCGCGCAGGAAACGTTGCATGTCCACCACCAATTCCGCTTTCTCGTACATCTTATCCTGGAATTCGCGGGTCCAGTAGCGAGCCATCTCGTCCGGTTTCCGCTGGTCGACACAAATGTATCGAATCCAGAGCCTCACAGGTTTGTCGGTGGGGGGTTCGAAGTATCGAAGAAACCTTTCCAATGCGGCCGAGATGATCAGGCATTTGCCATCGACGAGGATCAATTCCTCGAGCAGGCGATATCCTCGAGCATTTCGCACGGCGATGAATGGGTCGGCGTGACCAAGCAGTTGAGTCTCAATGGTGCAGCTAACCAGACTGTCTAGTCCCTCCTGGACGTGCCCTGCGGGACGTCGCTGTAGGACAAGAAACCGAAGCTCCTCATTCTCCAAGTCGAGGTCGCCATACTGGAATGGTTCGCCCTGAACAATTTCCCGAAAGCCTTGGTCGTTGACCACCACTGCAGCCATTGCATAGCTGGACCTTTACTGCATCATGCAGACCAGGGATCGCTTTCGTAGGAAGATGCGAAGACATCGTCTACTTGTGGATGTCGGGAGGTTCGACGGGGCTGTGCTGGAGCCTGACCCCAGCGAGTGCCATGGCGCATTTGGGGAAGGCCGAAGTATGGAGGACGATGAGACAGTCTTGATTTGGGGGCCATTTGCAGGCCTCGTGCTTGGACATTGGACAAGGCTGAACGCAGCGGCAAAAGGTGCGGGTGAATGCCAAGAGCCAAGCCTGGGACGCAGCTCGGCAGCTGGTGGCCACCATCTTCACCAACTGTAAACCATCGACAAATATTTCCTCCTGCGCAGATCCATCGCCATCAGCTACGGCTTTACTTCCGGCTTTCGTATTGCCACCATCGCAATCAAAGCTGCAAAATGGACAGGATCGGCCAGCCTCCCGCTCCCCGCAGTGTGATCATTGCTCTCTTGGGCCAACACTACGGGTCTCCTGCAGCGCAGATCCCGTCTCCATGCCACAAACAAGCCTCGCACGAATGCTTTTGCTTTTGCTCCACGAGACACAAGTCCAACCAATTCCGCTCTTCTAGCCTATGAGTTCATTGCTTAATTCAAAATCTTCGCTCTTGGACAGCATGCGACCCAACATGTTGACTTTTCGACCTGTTGGTTAAACATTGCGACTCGTCCTCCTTTCTTCTTTCCTTCCATCCTTCCATCCTTCCATCCTTTCCACATCAAGAACTCACCCAGCATTATGGGCATCTTCAAGGCCCAATATGTGGCCCCCACGGGGGTTGTCTCTAACAATGGGAGCGTGTCATCAGGAATCCCCGCCTCGAATGATGTTGAAAAAGATGGAGGTACTGAGCTCAAAGAGTCGACCACAACCAGTGTACGAATAGACCCTGCACTGGAGAGAAGAGTCGTGCGCAAAATTGACCTCCGTGTAACTCCACTCGTTACCTTCTTGTGTAAGTCGAACAATCGATTGCTCTGTCGTGGGACAGAGACTATACTGTCTAAGCTGCACAAGGCGCTATGCAAGACCTGGGGACGGAACTTCTGTCTTCACTATGCTGGTCGATATGTATTCTTGACAAAGCTCTCGTTCCGGAGCATGACTGACCGTGCTTAATTCTTGATGAGACCAATTCATTGACAGCTTGCAGTTTTACTTTCGTTCCTCGACCGATCGAACATCGGCAATGCGCGTATTGCTGGCATGGAAGATGACCTCGATCTGACTGGCGATCGATATGACTGGTTGTTGACGATATTCTACATATCGTATATTGTGTTCCAATTCCAAGTGCGCTCTCCTGGCCACATCAGCTTGAGCTGTTCAATATGCTGACGGTTTGCTGCAGGGTTTTATGTGGAAGATAGTGTAAGCCTTGGAAAGTGATCTGGAGGCTGGGCTTTACTGACAGACACCAGAAAGCCGCATACTTGGGCTTGCTTCATCACTCTTGCCTGGTAAGTACTCGCCCAATACAACCTCCGGAGCTTTTATCAACGACTGCAGGGGAATCGTTGCAACCTGTCAAGCGGCCACCCAGTCATGGGGCGGAGAGATGGCCTTGCGATTCCTGCTCGGTGCTGCCGAGGCGGGCTTCGGGCCGAGCATTCCTTACCTGCTCAGTTTCTTCTATCTCAGGCACGAGCATGGATTCCGCAGCGGAATCTTCCTCGCAGCGGCTCCTCTCGCCAACACGTTCGCTGGAGCTTTGGCCTACGGAATCACAAGTGGCCACCCGAGCATTGCCAAATGGAGGCTACTATTCCTTGTGGAAGGCATTCCGACCATCCTGGCAGCTCCCTTAGCGTGGTTCTTCCTTCCCGATAGCCCGACCAGTGCTAGGTTCTTGACCGCGGAAGAAAAGGAGGTTGCCAGGGCTAGAGTCATCAGGCAGCATGGTCACCAAGAGGAAGGAAAGCACCGCGTCAGTCTGAAGGAGATCGGCCAAACACTGATTGACGCCAAAGCGTGGTTTACAGCGGTAAGTCGTTGTCGGACACGATGATCGAGCGTAAGCAGCTGACTGAGTGCCCAGTTGATGTACTTCTCATGCAATGTGTCCTACTCGTCGTTGCCAGTCTTCTTGCCCACCATCCTCAATCAAATGGGGTTCTCCTCGATCAACGCTCAAGGGTTGTCGGCACCGCCATATTTTATCTCCACCATCGTCACAGTTATGACATGTTGGATCGCCGATCGAACTCAACAGCGAGGACTCATGATTGCCTTCTTGAGCTGTGTGGCTGGCATCGGGTACATCCTTCTCGCAACGTGCACGGCGGTAGCCCCGAGGTACTTTGGAACATTTCTCTGCGCGTCCGGGGTGTTTCCCGCGATCGCCAATATTCTGCCGTGGGTCGTCAACAACCAGGGAAGCGACAGTCGCCGGGGAATGGGAATAGTCCTTCTCAACCTCGTCGGACAGTGTGGCCCACTTCTCGGAACTAGGATCTTTCCCAAATCTCAGCAGCCGCGATACGTGGAGGGACAGAGTATCTGTGCGGCATTTATGTTCTTCAACGCACTGCTGGCCCTGTCGCTGAGAACGCTTTTGGTGTGGGAGAACAAGAGATTGGACAAGAAGTATGGGTCCCAAGGCGGTGCGGAGACGCGCAGGGCGACGGGTGGCAAGGCTGACACGAATGTGGGAGAAGAGAACTATGGCAGTGCGTTCAGGTATATTCTCTAGAGGGGGTTTCTCGAAATCGCCGAGGCCGGACTCCTATACCTATCCTCTGGTGCACCTCTCTGTGCACATGCAGCTGTCAGCATTGATAGCATTGATATGGGCCTGTTTAGGGACTAGCGCCGCCGCCGCAAACCTGCATGAACCCTGGTTCCCATGACGTCATTGGGCGTTAAGCCAAAGCTTATCTCCGAGATTAACTCCAGCGGGGCGCGTCGCACTGAGGACCAATTTCTCTCCGAGGCTCGTTGTAATACCACCAGCGCATGTGCTATCCTCCTTCCCCTTGTGTAGAATGTGACGATGTAGTTCTCCTCCTGTATCCCACTTATCAACGGCCACGGCCTCTTGATTGATGGCGTCCAGGACGAACAGCGTGGCAGCCCGCCGATGCGATTTCGGCCCTGGATCTGCCGGATCGGGAGCCGGCCTCGAATCGATTGCCCCTCCTTTCGCATCGATCCTTCTTGGTGATTCCAATTCGCGATGGTGACATTGGTGCCATTTCTGCGGCTTACTTCTGAATATCCATCTCCGACTTTGCGGAGCTTCCATCCCACCCTTTCAAGCTTGCGTGTCCCTGTATAAAGAATCCTGCCCCTCCCTCCCATCCGTCAGGCTCCCTGCCAGCGCCAATTCCCCTCTCTTACCGTCATATCAAACCCCAGCGCCAGCCTCAAACGTCGAAGCTCAGTCTTCCCAGCCAATCCCCCTCAAGATGGCATCTAACCCTCCGGGCTCGTGCTGCTACAAAGGCGTCAAGCACGAAGGCACTCCTACCGGCGAGTTCTCTCAGCTGGGCGATTTTGAGATCTACACAAAGTACCCTGAGAGCAAGAGTACCGAGATTGGCATCCTTGTGTATGTTCCCATTGCCTGCTAGCTATCCGATTCAACCTTGTGCCATGGCACTGACCCAAGCGCACTTTTTCTCTGTAGCATCACCGATGTGATCGGCCACCGCTTCAACAACGCCCAGTTGATCGCGGACCAGCTGGCCGCCAACGGCTACTTCGTCATGATGCCCGACCTGTTCGACAAGGACCCCATCCCCCTCAACCGGCCCGGCGATTTCGACATTATGAAGTGGTTGAAGGGCGAATATCACCCCAAGAAGACGGCTCACTTGCCGCCCACCGTGGACCCCATCATTGACGCATGCATTGTCGAGATGAGGACAAAGTATGGATGCAAGGTAAGACGCTTCTACCTATGAAAGAAAAAAAAAACGGATGCATAGAAGAGTTGAAGAAAGGAGAAGCCTTTCATCTGAAAGAACAAGAGCTGACGGTTTACTCCTTCTCTTCCCACCACAGAAAATTGGCGCCGTGGGCTACTGCTTCGGCGCGAAGTACGTTGTCCGCCACCTCCGCCCGGACTCCGGGAAGTTCGACGCGGGCTACTGCGCCCACCCGTCCTTCGTCGAGGCCGACGAGCTGCGCGACATGAAGGGCCCTCTGGCCATCGCCGCCGCCGAGACCGACCACATCTTCCCCCCCGAGAAACGCCACGAGAGCGAGGTCATCCTCAAGGAGACGGGCCTGCCGTACCAGATCAACCTGTACAGCGGCGTGGAGCACGGGTTTGCCGTAAGAGGAGACCTGAACAACAGGGTGCATGTGTACGCCAAGGAAAACGCGTTTGTCTTCGCGATCCAGTGGTTCGAGGAGCACTTGAAGGGTGGAAAGTAAGTCGACACCTTCACCTTTGCTTGGGTGAGCATGGAGGGGAGAGAGCTTGCGGCCCGTCGGTCGCGGCGGGCCATTGCTGCGGGTGAGGTAGACTGCGCATGATTTGTGCAATGCAATGTGGCAGACACCAGTGCGTGGTGGGTGAGTGTGATGGCTACATTGCGTTTTACATTCGCACTGGCACTTGCACTGGCACTTGCACTGGCACTTGCACCCTGCGTGGGTTGTTGGTGGGAAAGGTCTTCGATGATCCCGAATGCTGAGGCTGATGCTGACACTGTTTTTTTTTTTTGCCCGCCTTGTACGCAGAGACGCGGCGAGATTGTGAATCTGATAATATTTCTGATTCTGAACCTGGACCTGATCTTGACTCCCTCGTTATACGTGGCTTCTGGGAGACGGAGAGGGAGGCAGATCGTCGCCCTTCATTCTACTTATGCGGCAGGAGGTGGAATCTCGGACGGTATTTAGGGGTTAGGAGTAGTGATATCTCTCGCCAACTCGGCCTCCTATATTACGTATGTCGAATGGTCATGCCTCCATCCACTGGTATTGTTGCACCGTGTAGGTATGACGAGGCAGGTAGGCAAATGTTGACGGTCACTATGCGATAACATCGAATTAGAAAGCGACCACGACAAGAAGCAGACATTTCCCACTCACTTTGCGCCACTTCTTCGGGATCAGCATAGCGTCGCAACGGCACTCTGCGCTTGGCATAGGCCTCCTTGAGTTCAGGTGGAATTCGAGCAGTCATGCCAGTCTGCATCACGAAGAAAAAAAATGGTTAATCTGCTTCTCACACTGAAACGAGAAGTCTCCTGCTTACAATGATCGGACCTGGACAGATTGTATTCACCTCCATCATGCCAAGCGCGTTAGAATGCCTTCTCCTCGTTTCATGAGGCAATTTTCGAACAACTTACCGTGATGTTTTGGTATTTGCCGAGCTCGACGGCAAAAGATCGAGTTAAGCCAGTGACGGCAGATTTGGTCGCGCTGTACGCAACGTTTCCTGGTCCGGTGACAAAATGTTCTGTGCTCGCGATATTGACGATGCGCGCGGCGTCACTCTTCAACAAAGCAGGCACGCACGCTCGAATAAAGATTACATGAGCCGTGAGGTTGATGTCGACAGTCTTGTCCCAGCGAGGCTCGAATGATGCATCTTCGTCGAACGCGCCTCCACCAACGGAGATGCCAGCGTTGTTGATCAGGATCTGCGAGTTGTGCCTGTGTCAGACTGGATCGTGACAGCTTGGGAGATTCGCCACGCACGTCAAGACCGCCGAATGCTTCGATGATCTCCTTGCAGACTTGCTTGATCCTGCTGCGATTGGCTACATCGCAAATCCAGCCTTGAGCACGGCCAGGATGCACTGCGTTGATTTCATCAACAACGGCTTGCACTTTTCCTCCGTCCAAATCGAGGACAGCAACTTGTACCCCTTCATCGGCTAGTAATTTGGCAGTCTCCTTTCCCATCCCAGAAGCTGCTCCGGTCACGATTGCTTTTTTGCCCTGAAGTGACCGAGATAATTTGGTCAACCGTCCTACAGGAGCTTTCACACCAGACAGATGAGATTTGAGGACATCAAGTCTGCCCTGCGCCTTTTCCGTAGATTTATCTGATGTTTTCGGCATTGTGAATGCTGATGTGGCGAAGATGTGGAAGAGAAGTGGACAGTTACAGGTACGTACTTGTAGTCGTGAGGAAAGCGAAATGAAGTGAGTGCCTCGGTTAGTATGATCCGTCACCCATCACTCACCGAGGTTTTCAAGTTGTTGCAGCACATCGCTTGCTCAGAGTATTGCAATCGCAGTTCTGACGACGAAGGCAGCATCCAGTCTAGGTAGACCTATGATGCTCTGGGTGTATAATCGATCGTCAGGAAGAGGATTGAAAGAGTTGTCGTCCGCGAGCCCGTCCCATAAGGTACCTTGGTAGTAAGGTAGATAATGACTACGTATCTACATACGAGTCTCAGCACTTAAGTACCTATTTAGCCATATACATAGGTATTCCTATGTGTACCGCATACCGCATACTGCACATCCACATCCACATTATATGGACCAGATATACAGGACCACACAAGATAGGATCCCTAGTATATGTCGACCGAGTTCTTTATAACGCAGGCGAAATGTCGCGACGCGTGACAGAGGTCTCTCCTCCTCGGTATTGAGAAGGTCGTCTCTCTTAAGATCCAAGATCTAAACTTCCAGGAAACGGGCTTCAGTCTATAGGTATATAGATATGAGATCCGTGGTCCCCACATCTCGAATGACCGAGGGGCAGTCTTCAGGACCAACTTCCTTGCGTGACAGGGCTGATACTCCTATCAATCACTACTTAGAACTTTGCGGGACAGAAAAGTCATTTTCTTTTTGTAGTCTGCTCTACCTATGTAGGTATCACAGTATCCTAGTAGGAGACGCAAGTGTCTCTCCCTGCCTCCGTCTCCTGCGCTCCCTCAAACGCTGCAAACGAGGGTGGCCTTCCATTAATTTGTCCAAGGAGTTACTCGCTCTGCTCTCATCTTGCCTCGTTACGATTTCCCAATCCTGCACACTTGATTCTGGTCCTGGCTCTAACGTAGCTTTGGCCGTGTGTCCCGTATCCTGATCAGCGGAAGACAAGAATACATTGAAGAAGGAAGGAAGATATAGTCGCATTGTCGCCTGAGGATCAATATCAAAGCCTCCACATCCATAGCCTGAACAAGATGGAAGGCGGCAATTCATCACTTTAGGCGCCCATCTTCTCCGCCGTCCGCATGAGGGCACCTAGTTGATGGCAAGTTAGACACCTGTTATACGATATGCGAGGGGTAAAATGGGTGCATCGCTAGCTGAACTCACCAACAAAAGTGGTAACCAATCTCGCGCGTCCTTGGACGATATCATCGGGAAGGAGGTAAATGGTGGATCCTGTTTGCACAATCGCTCGTTAGTATGGAATTATCCATGCCGCACCTCAACCGGGGACCTCGGAAGCAAGAGGACGCAGAGAGCACATACCCATCTTTCTGGCAATGCTTATACTCAACTTGGCATTCGCATACGCATCATCGGGCGTCTTGCCGGGCGTGACAAGATCGTAGTCGACATAGTTCGCCTTCATGCCGTTCAAAACATCCAACAGGAAGATACCGCTCGTAATAGCCGGGTCCTTGAACGACCGGACGGAAGAGGTCTTGCCCCCCTTGCGGGACATCTCATTGGCCCATTTCATCATGTCCGAATCACTCAGGTCGCGTTTGCCCATGCGTTGCGCGAGCCCGGAAAGGGTCGACACGATATCCCGACGCATAAGTTGCCAGACTAATCCCAGAGTCAAGGTGCGCTGGCCGTCAGTGATATCCGCACCTTGGATGCCCACGAGGGAGAAGCGATTCTGCTTGCCCAGTTCAACGGCATAGTTGGTGTTTTCCACCATTTTGAAGCGTGACATTTCGCCGCCATGCGCAGGAGGCTTGTTCACATGACGGAAATTGACGCTGCCTGGGATGACCTTGTCGTAAGCTTGGAGCAGAACCGTCCCATCGCGGAGATCATCAAAGAAGGAGTTGACCGGTGGTTGGACGTCAAGGCTGTTTAGCCAGAGGGTAAAGACACGAGCCTCACGCTCTCCTTCTGCATCAAAGTCTTCGATTTCGGGTTTCTCGCCTTCCTCGAGAGGATCAAGACCCGGATGGGTGTTGAAGAGGTTGGCGACGAAGGCCAAGTTGAGCTTTGGATTTCCGGCTACCAGGGCGGTTGGCGTCAGGAATTTGCGGCAATCAATCCTTTCAGCATTCTGGAGGACTTCTTCGGCGCGTTGGAGGAGATCTCGCGTCTGCAGGGGAGCCCGTGAGCAGATGTCTGGTTTCAGCTGGTTGAGCAGGACGGTGTAGTTCTCGCCATCCTTGACATCGCCGGAAAAGTTGGCCACTCTTCGCGGCCAATTGGCGTTCTTGAGATGGTAATTGAACCAACGAAGCAAGATCTGTTCGGGTGGTAGTCGAAGGAATTGGTCCAGAGTCTCGTCCTCTTCCAGGAGACGGTACAGCTCGGGATGCAACTTGATGTCAATCTTCCCCAGAAGGCCTCGTCGAATGATCTGCCAGATCAAACCCAGGATCAAATGCTCTCGAACCTCGATGATATCCCCGGCCCCAACATTGACCACGGAACAGCCGATACCTTTTGCGGACTCGATGACAATGTTGTTGTTCTCAGTCATGTGAAATGCATTAAGAGACTTGATCTTCCTCCCTGGCTTATTCAGTACACGCTCGTCGATGGTGTCCGGAACACTGTCGTTGATGAGTTTTGAGAGGACCAAGCCATCCTTGCAGTGGTCGAACATCTCGAAAGTATCGGTCGGGAAGGGCAGGAGATGGCCGATGTCGGGATCGCCGGCAAGGACTGCATTGATGTGTGTGGTGAAAGCGGTTCGCTCTTCCTCGTTGATGGTGTGCGTCACGTTGGCTGAAGAGCCCTGGACGTGAATCTTCCCACCTCCGCCGAGGCTGGGCTTAGAGGCATGCGCTGGGGCGGAAGGAAGCCCATTGCCAGCCGCAGGTCTCTGGGCGCCAACTGACATGCGTCTTTGAGCGGGAGAGGACTCGCGGACCTTTGCGATCAGGTCGACATAGTCCTCCAGTTCCACCCGCCTTGAGCTGTCGAGGTCCACCTCTTTCAGTGCCTGTCTGACCACGTCGTAGGATTGCCTCTCGGACTGCTGGGTAGCCTTGATGACGGTGGCTTCGTCCAAATAGCCCTTGTCATCGACGTCGAGTTTGCGAAAGGCATCTTGTAGCTGGAAGATTTCGTTCTGAGGGAACTGGGGGTATTTGCGCTGAAGTTTGAGGATGGCCGCCATAGTGGGAGGAGGGGGAGGGGCAGTCGCCCACACGTTCAAATTTACAAGGGCTTGGATGCAGCCAAAGGGAGGGCGAGGAGACGAGAAGGCAGTGAAGGTGGTTCAAGGAAGAATGAGATTGAAGAGGAAGATATGGAAGGTGTCTTTATTGTGGTGCCTGGTTAGGCGTCGCAAGCTGTGAGAGTTTCACTCAGCAATGGCCATGGGCGATGTGCAGTAAGCCGGGATCGATTGGGCATCTTTCTTTCGTAGGGGGAGGAACCGGCTCTCCATGACGCAGCAGTGGCGCAGTTTTCTCTTAGTCACGCCGGGACGCCCCTCTGTGCCCCCCAGTGGCCCCCTAGCTGAGGCCAGCAGTGCCCAGCACCGGCGTGCTACGGGCGTGCACGGGCCCAGTATTAGGGAATCTTGCAAGGCTGGCAACCTAGCGCGGGGCTTGGCAAGGCTGCCATTGTTTTGGTGGCCGCTGTTGCATCAACTCACTCCATGGTAAACTGCGAGCTGGTCTCTCCCTGCAGTCTTCACATCCTCAACCGTATATCGCATCCCTCAGATCTCTATCAGAAGAGCGCCCTATCGTATATCATCGCTATACTCCACCACCGACTGCAAGACTCATTTGGCGACCTCGTGCCTTTCGAGCGGCTTCCCCTTAGCTAACCCTCAGCCTCACCCCCTCTCCCTAATAAGGCGCCCAATTTGCATGCTGTCATATTGGATCGATTCCCAGCCCTGATCAGGGCTGTCCGCAGGGGCATGGCCGAAGCAGCCAACAAGTCCTCTCTGGCGAGCTCAATCTTCTCGTGGTCCAGGAGCAGTACCCCTCCGCCCAAGTCACCGCTACCGAAACCAACCGATGCATCCCCAGCCCTCAAACAGTCGTCGGGTCTTGACCATACTGTCAGTCTAAACCGATCTCCAAGTCTCCGCAGGTATCCCAAGGATTGTCCTCCTCTCAAGCCGAGGTGGTACTACGCTGTCGACGTAGCCAAGCGGAAACCTTTCGCCCCAGACCCAACACCTGAGGAAAAGGCCAAACCGCCACCAGTCCCGAAGAAGTTGGTACCATTCTCGGCCTCAGACTCCCAGAGCATTGAGAAGGCTTATCAGAGCCTTGCTCAACGGAACCAGAATAGAGATGGAGCTACCGAGCCCGCTTCCCTCACCACGGTCCCTGTGAACGAAGACTTTTTGTACGATGTCGATATCGAGAAACGTGAACTCCTCCCTGCGTACTGGCTAGGCCCCGTCTACGAAGTCCGCAGAGGTACTTGGTTCTTCGCAGAAAATCCACTGAGACCTTGCGACGAGAATCTAGCGAATCAACTCGAAGAAGGCTACATCAAAGTAACTCCGTGGAGACGGTTAAACTTACAATCTCCTCGTTCAGCATCTCAACCCAGAACTCGGCCGAACTCGGCAATTCTCGACGGCTCAACTGCTCAACCCCTGGGCAAGTCACCTCCTTCCCAGGATGACAGTCATCCTGCAGGCCCAAACACATACCGCTTGTTCGGAACTCATATGAACACAACGGTCACATACCTGGACGATACTGTAGCCTATCTGACAACGGATGATTTCCTCTCACGCGTCAGCAGTACTGTTTACGGCAGGTTTATTGGATATGGTGGCACGAAGGTAGTTCGTGGTTGGTCTGATACTAAGCTTGCCGATCCGCCAAAGGTCGATCAAAGAGACGATTCCAAATCGACCGAGCCGACCAGCTCCAAAGAGAAACGAAGGTCTGCCAAAATCCCTCCAGAGGCTCCTGGCGCTGGAGAAGATAAAGTTCAGGCAAAGAACAAAGACAACGTTGAGAAGCCTCGGCGGACTGCGTTGGAACGCCAGATCTCGTCGCTAGCAGGCCTTCCTAGGGCTGACGATTCCGACGACTTGGGTGAAGAGGAGGAAGCCCGAGAACAGGAAGAACGCGAGATGGAAGACGCCAGGGAAAGAGATGGAGAAGACCAAGCCAGACAGATTGACCACTTGGTGCTCGTGACCCACGGCATCGGCCAACGTCTCGGGCTTCGCCTCGACAGCATCAACTTTGTCCACGATGTCAACACTTTGCGCAAGACCATGAAAGCTGTATACGAATCCGCCCCTGACTTACAGGCTCTAAGTGGGGATCCGAAGAATTGCAGAGTCCAAGTGCTTCCCATCTGTTGGCGGCACAAGCTCGACTTCCCCAAGCAGAGTCTAAAGCAAAACCGCAAAGAGTATGACATTGGAGATGCTGATGCCTTGTTCGATGATGACTATCCTTCATTGCAAGACATCACAGTGGACGGCGTACCAGCGGTGCGCAATCTGATTACCGATTTGGCTCTGGACGTCCTCCTATACCAGAGTGCTTACAGAGAACACATCGCGTCCATCGTACAAAAGGAGGCAAACCGAGTTTATCACCTCTTCAAAGAACGAACGGGCTTCTCAGGAAAGGTTAGTTTCTGCGGCCATTCTCTCGGAAGTGCAATCTGCTTTGATCTCCTGTGCAGACAGGAAGAAGATCTCAAGACACGACCGAGACGGGTTTCCAGCAAAACATCACGAGACCATGGTATTGAACAAAAAGACCTTCGTCTCGACTTTGAAGTGGAGAACTTCTTTGCGATTGGCTCGCCGGTTGGTCTCTTCCAGATGCTCAAGGGGAGGACGATTGCAGCTCGACCTTCTCCCGGTGCCAGTGCATTTGGAGCCACTGTCGTGCCGACATCGCCATTCGACCCGGACCCCATGAGAAATGACCCCTTTGACAGTGTTGCTTCGAAATTGACCGCCGGCAACAGCTCCACCGGTCTGATACCCATTACTACCTCTTCACCCAAATGTAATGAACTGTTCAACATCTTCCATCCCACCGACCCTATCGCTTATCGCATGGAACCACTCATTTCACCAGCAATGGCGCAGCTAAAATCCCAACCCATCCCCTACACCAAGAAAAACCTCTTTGCCGCTCCCGGTATTTCAAACATTTCTGAACGGGTTGGCCAGCAAATCATGTCGAGCTGGTACAATCTTACCTCGGGTGTGGCGTCCAGTCTGATTAATAGAAGCCTGGGCATTACTGGTGAGGAGCAAGCCCTGTCTCAGGACAAAGCCAAGGCCGTGAACGCGGTCAAAGAAGGCAGCCAAACAGGTCCTCAGCTCGACATACCTGTGGCAGATGAGAAGAAGCAGCAAGACGTCGCCGAGGCAGCCAAATCGTCCCCGTCAACGGAAAAGGCGCCCACCCTCATCGACTCGGAAATGGAAACACTTTATGCGGGTTTCCAGAAGCTTCAGGTTGTCACCGACGCATCCGATGACGAGGCTCAAGCACGCACTTCTACGGAGTTCCGCCAGTCGCAGGAGAGGGCGCGGAAGCTCAAGCGTGAAGAAGCCAAAGTACGAGCATTGAACAGTAACGGCCGAGTCGATTACCATATCCAAGAAGGCATGTTTGATGTGTCCTTGCTCGCTAGTATCGCAAGTCACTTGAGCTATTGGGCGGACGAGGATGTCAATCACTTCATGGTTGGACAAATGCTGAAAACGAAAGGCAGAGAGCGGGAGAGAGCTAGAGGAGCAGAGGACGCGTGGTGATTGGAACGAGACGTTGGATAGACCGTCTTGAGGCTCGAGACCTATATCCGGTGATGTAAATCCTGACCTTTACCGACTCTCTCTCTCTCTCTCTCTCAAACTTGGAACCCGAGTCGCGCTGCATTGTCTCCGCTTCATAGTGATATCCCCTATAGATCAATCTTATCTGTACTTTGTACATCTCTGGATCTATCCCCCCACCAGACACCTACCTACCTACCTAACAGAGTATATCAAATTCCTCATGGCCCAAGCCCTGCTGTCTCAGACAACACACTCACGTCTCATGGGCAGTCAGTGGCCACTCTTCTCTTCACTCTTTCTCAACCACCTTGTCCACGTCCTCTTTCCCGCCCCTCTCGATCTGCACGGCGCCGGCCTTCTCCACGTCGCCGTCTCCATCCGTATGCACATCCACGCCACTCGCGCGGGCCTCGCCGCTCTGGTCCAGACCGACGTCGGACTCGCCGATCGCGTCGGCGGGGATGCGGTAGTAGGGCACGAAGTTGACGCACAGGGCGTAGGTCCAGCTGGCGATGAAGAAGCACACGGGCACGACGAGCGCGAAGGGCGTGCTGTTGTGCCAGTCTGCGGTGGCGCCCAGGAGAGGGGGCACGGCCGCGCCGCCGGAGACGCCGCCTGTCGGTTTTTGGTTAGCCAAAGAGATAATATGTAACGTAGGGGGTTGGTCTGGACGGGGACGGGGGAAGAAGGTAGATACGAAAGTGAAGAAAAAGGAGATGGATGCATGGGTCAAGGGGTGGGAGTGGATTAGGGGGGTCAAGGTGTTTCTTACCGACAATCCACCCCGCTGCTCGCTTGGTATGGCGGCCCTGCCCTCTGATGCCCAGCGCCACGATGGTCGGGAAGCACACCGACTCGAAGAACAAGGTCAGCATGAACATGGCGATGCCGGTGTTCCTGCGCTGCGTGATGGCCGCGGAGCAGAACGCGATCACCGACGTCAGGTACAGCAGGAAGATATAGCGCGGGCGGATAAAGCGCATGAGCAGCGAGCCCGAGAACCGGCCCACGGCGAAACACCCCTGCGCGCCGGCGAGGAGGGCTGCGCCCGTCGCGTTGGATATCGGCGCGATCTCGGTGAAGTAGTTGATGGCATATCTGTGGGAGAAGAGGTTAGTCATGCATGCAGGGGATTGTATGTTGGTGAGTGATTTGGGGGTAATTTGTTGGATTGCTGTTCGTGTTGAGACGTACCCTGCCAAAGCGACTTGGGACCCGACGTAGCAGAATTGAGAGAATGTCGCGTGGAAGACGGTCTGTACGGCACGAGCCAGACTTCGTTAGCCAGGACAAGGTGTCAAAGACAGTGACAGGGGTCCAGCGGAGGAGACTGTCCGCAGAGATGGTGAGAAAAGGAATCTCACATATTGTTTCCAAAACGGCTTCTTGTTCCTCTCTTCCAGCCCGTCGTGGGTGACAGTGACCTGATGTTCCATATCCGCGTCTGTAACCTCCGGGATCGGGGAGACGTAAAACACGAACGCGAGGATAAAGACAAAAATGGCAATGGCCAGGTACACCCATTGCACGTTCTTCAGACTCTGCAGGTCATCACCAGTATTCTTGAAGAAGGCGTAGCTTCCCAGAACCGGCCCGACCACTGTTCCCACAGCATTGAACGACTGCGCCAGGTTGATGCGCAATTCCGAGTATTTGGGCGGTCCGCACACGGCGATGAATGGGTTTGCTGCTGTTTCGAGGCTGCCCAGCCCAGATCCAATGATGAAAGTGGCGCCACAGAATCCTCCAAAGGACCTCTTCAGACCAGCGGGCCACATAAGGAGGCCTCCAATGCCATACAGAGTAAGACCGAACATGAACACGGCTTTATAGCTGAAGTGGCGGAGGATCCAGTTTGCATAGCCCAGGGAGGCCAATGGGTAGGCGCCGAAATAGGCTGCTTGAAGACCAGAGGAACGAGCACGAGAGATTCCGAGAACGCCTTGGAAGTGTTTATTCAAGGTGTCGAGGAGGCCGTATGCGAAACCCTATGGTATTGACTGGTCAGTGGCCTTCAAAGGCTTCAGATACGGGCGAGAAGATAGAAATCCATACCCAGAGGAAATAAAGAGTTGTGACCAGTATGATAGGCAAGATGGATTGTCGAACTGAGAGCTCCGATGCCTTTGTGACGGAGTCGTCCCGCACCTTGAGGGTAGTGTGTTTGAAGAAGCCCGATTTCCTTCTCGCCATTGCGTCGTCTTGCTGGGGAAAGAGTGCAGGAAAGCGGTTGGGAGGATATTTGACGATTCAGTCTTGATACCGAAATGTGAACACAGTCAAGGTATGATCAGCAGATTGACATCACTGCCAGAGGAATATATATTGCAGTCACTAGAGCTCGGGCACGTTCGAAGGGACCAGCGAGACAGTCGCAAAGAGCCCCCGGCGCGAGGTTGCATTTCTGTAACCCTGGAGCCAGTCTTGCTGCAAACGATTGGAATCGACTTCATGACGTTGAGAGCCAAGCAAATACGGTAGGGGTGTGGTTGATGGTTGAAGGCATATGGTTGAAATTGCGGAGGAAAACGAGGAGAAGTGGAAGCCATGTGGAGGAAGATGGAGGAAGATCTGCAGATGATCAGCATTTCCAGCAGCCAGTTCGGGTCAACAGCCACCGACGCAATATGCAGCCAACAAACAGCAAGCCAAGGTCGAGAAGGGCAGGTGGGAGATATATTGCGTGGGAGTGTATCGTGTCCTCATTTTGTTCGTCTACCATAACATCAAAGTGCGCCAACCCCCAGGCCAGATACGCCTAACCCCAGTCCGAGATGCTGAAGGAATGTTTGGTGCAAACTCCGCCGCTAAATGGACCAGGCAAAACAGCAGAAGCAAGAGGGTATAGAAGCCATTTTGTCGCCAACCACCCCGCAGAAAAAACACGTCGTAACCCGAATAGACTCATGAGGCCGTCTCGACGTAGTTGGAAGGGAAAATCCCCGTCCGACCATCTTCGGTCCGTCCTGTCCACCAATCGGTTTTGTTTTCTGTTCTCTTTGTAATGGTAATAATATCCCCCTTCTTAAACCCCAAGTCGCCCTCTTGGTCCGCATCAAAGGTAAACAGCGCGATGGCTTGGTCTGCGCGCAGCGACCCCGTTCGCTGCCGGAAGACAGGTTTCGGGGCCGTGGGTCGAGTGGGCTTGTTGTCGGAGTAGCTGTAATCATTCTGCAACGTGCTCGACCGACTGCGGTTGGAGAAACTCTCGGCCGTGCCATTATTCCGGCCAGCGGGTACTCGGTCGTAAACATCATCGGCCCAAGTATTAGCACGCCGAGGATTGGGGTTGTCGCGGTAGACGTAGTTATCGTCTTGGGACGTGACGGTGGAAGAACGGTTGTTGCGCACATTGGCTCCATACGCTTCGCCGGTTCTGCCCTCCCAGACGACATCATCATGTTGATCGTCATAAATGGGCATGTCATTGTACATGCTGTTCTCATTGAAGGCGGAGCCTGAGAAGACCCGGGTGTTGAGGACTCTCATCAAGGGATCTGCCGCAGGGGGTGGTCTGACGGCCCCCTCCAAGAGTTGTCTGGCAGTGACGCGGCCATTGTAGAGCTTCTCGTTGGCATCTCTCCTCTCGATCAGGACACTGCCCTCAAGACTGACACCTGCGAACAAGCCTTTTGTCTTGCTGTATGAGAACACACCTGCCACACCCTTCAAGCTGGCAGCCCCAGCAGCCTCGGCGTTTCGTCCAACAGGCCCCGCAGCGATGGAGACGTTGCCGCCGAGGGTCACGGAGGCGGCTTGGGAGAAGGCTCGTACGGCGTTGTAGTCATTGAGGATGAAGACAAAATCGGTCAATTCGAAGCCTATTTGACCACCGAAACCCCCACCAGCTGTAGCAATGGCCGAAGGAGCAGACCAAGAGCCATCAGCTAGTCGTGCGACGACAACGCCGGATCCAAGTCGGCCGGAACCGAGAAAGCCGGCCTTGAAGACGGTCAAGACTGCGAGACCCTGGAGTTGTGTCAGCCTAAATCTTGAGCAGCCTGAACCAACGTTACCTTTGCATTTGCGAGGATTGACGGGGGAATAACTTTATCGGGCCCAAAGCTCTGTCTCGGGTCGACAAAGGATGCGAGGATTTTACCAGCCTTTTTGCACTCGCCTGGAGAATGTGTAAATATGGAGACCCCGAACGGACGGACGAGGCTTTCACTTACTCCTCATAGACGAGGGTAGCGGGTTATTGATTCCAAACGGCATGTTGGAAGATGCTGTGGCGGAACTCTGCCTTCTCTTTTAATTGGTCGTGTGCTCAGGTCCAGATCGTGACCGTGAGCCGTGTATAATCAGAATTGTTGGAACGGAGTCAGAGGTGAGAACACGCAATTCGGAAATAGGCGGGCTGAAATGGATAGACGACCTCGGTGTGGGGAAGGACGTGAGCTGGAGACCGAGTGATGTAGAGGCTCGTGTTCGAGTTCGACTCAATGGACGCAAGCGGGTTGTATTGATGGGAGGCTCGTAGTGAGAAGTGAGAATATTATACACAGGCAGCAGCTTGGGTGCAGGAGAGATCAGCTGCGGAATTTCCTGGGAGGAAAACTCAGTGATGGATGGTGGAAGCGTGGAAGCGAGGAAGCGAGGGAAGATTGTCTCTGGGAAAGGCGGGACGTTTTAGCGTCGGCTGTCAGGCTGGTGGTGGCAGCATTATTTGCCTGCGGCTCGTTCTGCCATCGTCATCGGCTTGGCATTTCGCAGGGACGATGTCGTCGCTGCTGAGGCGCAGGCTGGACTTTCTGGTGATGCCACAGTCTGACGAGCAGAGGCTCCTCTGGTGGCTGCTCTGACTTATCCGCTCCGAGATACTATTAGGCATGTGCTTGTACTCTGTCATTACCCCCAGCGGTACCCTCATCCTTTTTGACGATATCAGTTATATTTGATCTAGCTGCTACCTCGTCGTTATCTCGAGACCGCGTCAGACTGTGCCGATTTTCTTTGGTCTGGAGGCCTGGGATTTCTACTCCCTGACTGGCCAGCCCACACCACGCAAGCCTCGTACCTATACGCCTCCTACGTACTCGGGATTCTTGTCCGTATCGCTGTGCCCACGTTTTCGCCGATCTGAATTTTAAAAGCACGCGTCTCCGCATTCAACGGTGCTCCACTCCTAGCCCAAGCCCGGAGCTGCGGTCGCAGTGTTGGAAAACAATGCACCTCTGCGACCGATCTCTGCACCTCTGAAAAATACAGAGATGGCCACCGTTAGAATATGCGTCTGCGGTGACGAGGGCTGTGGTAAGTCCAGCCTTATCACCTCTCTCGTGAAAGATACCTTTGTGAGCACGAGGATCCAAGCCGTCCTGCCTCAAATCACAATCCCACCGACCCTAGGGACTCCAGAAAATGTCACCACCGTAATTGTCGACACCTCTGCCCTCCCGCAAGACCGTGCCACCCTAGCCAAAGAGCTGAGAAAGTGCAATGTCATCCTGCTCGTCTACTCAGACCACTACAGCTATGAAAGGGTCGCCCTGTTCTGGCTGCCCTACTTTCGGTCTCTGGGCGTCAATCTACCTGTTATCCTATGCGCAAACAAATCCGACCTGATCACGACGTCTACTTCCGCTCAGATAGTCGAGGAGGAAATGTTACCAGTCATGTCGGAGTTTAAAGAGATTGATTCATGTATACGAACTAGCGCCCGTGATCACTTCAATGTCAATGAAGCATTCTTTCTCTGCCAGAAAGCTGTCACTCATCCTATCGCTCCTCTATTTGATGCAAAAGAATCGGTCCTCAAACCTGCCGCCGTAGCCGCACTGCTCCGCATATTCTACCTCTGCGACAAGGACAAGGACGGTCTCCTGAATGACAAAGAGATGGAAGATTTTCAAGTCAAATGCTTTGACAAGGGTTTGAGCTCTGAAGATCTGCAGCATATCAAAGAAACAATCGACAACCATATCCCAGGAGCCGCCTCCGCAAAAGGCATCAACTCTCAGGGGTTCCTTCTCCTCAACAAACTCTACGCGGAAAAGGGTCGGCATGAGACAATCTGGGTCATACTCCGGACATTTCAATACACGGATAGCCTATCTCTACAAGAGTCATTTCTACATCCCAAGTTCGAAGTGCCCGAATACGCTTCTGCCGAACTGTCCCCGGCTGGTTATCGCTTCTTGGTCGATCTGTTCCTTACTTCCGATCGAGACAACGATGGTGGTCTAAGAGACGAGGAGCTGGCGTCTCTGTTTGCCCCCACACCCGGAATTCCGCATCTATGGGTTGACAACAATTTCCCTTCTTGTACCATGCGAAACGATGCCGGCCATGTCACTCTGCAAGGTTGGCTTGCACAGTGGTCTATGACCACCTTTACATCTCCAAAGACCACGCTGGAATACCTTGCATATCTGGGCTTTGAATCAACAGATCGCTCGAACAGCAGCACAACGGCTGCTTTGAAACTGACCAAACCCCGCAAGCGAAGGCGGAAGCCAGGTCGGGTAGGTCGGAATGTCCTTCTCGCTCACGTTCTGGGTGCTCCTCAGTCTGGGAAGTCTGCCTTGCTGGACGCATTCTTGGCTCAACCATTCAACAATCTCTACCATCCCACTATTCAGCCTCGCGTGGCAGTCAATACCGTGGAACTACCCGGCGGAAGACAGTGTTACCTCATCTTGAAGGAATTGGGAGAGTCCGAGGCGGCTGTTCTGGAGAACAAGAGCAAACTTCTGGATCAATGCGACGTGATTGTCTATGCTTACGATTCGTCGGACCCGGACTCATTTGCATACATTCCCAACATTCGGAAGACATACCCCCATCTAGAAGATCTGCCGTCCGTGTTCGTCGGTCTGAAAGCTGACCTTGATCGAACCACCCAAAGAGCTGAAAACCAGCCGGATGAATATGTTGCTCAAATTCAACGCATGCCACAAGGACCTCCAATATCTACCAGTGTCACTTGGCCTTCTATCCAGGAGCTGTTCGTGGTCATTTCTGAAGCTGGCCTGGAGCCAGTCACCGCATACCCGCGGCCACTTCAGGAGGACGATGACGGGCAGCTGATGAGGTACGGACTAGCACTGGGGGTGGTGGTTTGTGCGGCTGCAGCGGCGGTGGTGATATGGAGACGCTCAGCCACTCCAGGTGGTTGACATAAGAAGTGGAATTCAAGTGGTGGAATTCCACGAACACGATTTCCCGTTCTGGTGCTGGCACATTCAGTCTTCTGGCACACTCCTTCAAAACTCGATCGAAAATCTACCAACTGTGTCAAGGTGGATCACTCAGGCCAACCAGGCACTGCATGCACGGCATCAAAAGCATCCCACCGTTTCCGACAATCCTGCTTAGATAAGCATAAGACTCGGTCTACAGCCTGTCTATAACGACACTTTCTGCTTCAACCCTCAACTTCTCGATGGACTGACTAGGAGTTCTTTCACGAAATATCACGGTGGGATTTCGATCACGTGTCGATTCGATAAGAATAGGGGCATATTCAAAAGCGTGCCATACAGCAGCACAGTGTTTCGCGAGTACCAGAATCCCCAAGGCATCCCATCAATCATTTTGTGTCCTAGCCTAGAATCCCCGAAAGATCGAGAAACCATGGCCATAATTCCAGGGGATGATACACGCTATACCCGCTCCCTCCTTTCGTCACCACCGTCCGCTGAATCCCAAGTTATCTCACGCACCATCACCACCCTCCAGCTCCAATCCCACATTGAAGGCGGCTATTTCCACGAAACAGACCGCGATCCCCTCCTTGTGCCCAACCCCTTCAAAAACCTTCCACACTTGACGAATGCAACCTCCAAGGACACATCCGACACCAGGAACGCGTCGACGACCATCTACTATTTCTTGAGCCCAAAGAGTCCCGTGGGACGGTTCCACCGCAACAGGGGCCGGACAGTGCACACCTTGCACTGGGGCCGAGGGCGCTATGTCATCCTGCATTTCGACCAGAGGGATCCTGCGAGCGGCGAGGCTCCCATCGAGACCTTTGTCGTGGGAAAGGACATTGGGAAGGGAGAAAAGGTGCAGTGGATCGTCGAGGGTGGGAAGTTCAAGGCGAGCTTTCTGCTCCCCGACGAGGAGGGGGGTGACGCAAGCCAGCAAGGGCTGTTGATCAGCGAGACGGTGGTCCCGGGCTTCGAGTACGCGGACCACGACTTTATGACTGCGGAGCACATGGCTGAGGCCCTGGGTAAGGAACACAGAGAGGAACTGCAGTGGTTGTTGAACACGGACGAACAGCGTCGCCTGGAAAGTGTACTGACGGGAACGGGCAAACAGTAGCTAGACTAGGAGCAAAGACTCTCTCAGGGATCGGATCTATCCCATAGAAACAGAGCTCGAGCGCCCAAGTTCGAGAGCGGAACTGCGATACGGCACCATCCAGCACACGCCGGAAGTCCACGAGACTGGCCCCTAGTTGCATAATCACCTTATTCTCATTCCCAGCATTTGTAATACACTGGGTGAAAAGCCTTGGAAAAGCCTTCTAGTACACACTGATTCAGTATGTTGATACAGTTCCATCCGCCCCAGTCCAACGCCCGGCAGCGAAAATGCAAGTGCCCCTTTTCACTTCACGGCACCTCCTCAAATTAACTCGCTTGTGACGTTGGAAAACTCGCCCTTCTGCAGTTTAGTTTCCCAGAAGATAGGGTTCGTGTCGGAGAAACCATGCTTGACCCAACCATCCTCCTTGACATGGTAGAGGTTGATGTAACCACCGGAGTAGGCATCTCGGTGGGTGGCTGCCAGAATACTCCGTCTGCCCAGCTCCAGGGCCTCGTCATCTTCCAGATCGTATTTGTAGAGAGCATCCAAAACACCATAAGCAAAAGTTTGACCTGATCCAACGCAGAAGAGGTTGCCTGCCAACCGTGTACCGTCCGAGTCAATGTAGTAGAGAGCGGGCCCCTCTTGGGGTGTCACACCCGTAATCATGGTTCCCATTGACAATCCCATTCCCTTATAAGAATACACTAGGTTCGCCAGGATCTTGGAGGCTGCAGCAACTGAGATGCGTCGCTTATGGTGAAGTTCATGTAATCGACATTGAACGCCAAGGTAAGCAAGCCAGTATTGGCAGTCCTGCATATTGTCAACAGACATCCTCTGACAATCGCAGGTGTCGAACTTACGGCAGCTCCACCAGCCATGGTCCCCAGCAACATCGGGTTAATCTCAATGACCTTCTTGACTGTTTGCGAGGCAATCCAGTTTCCAGCGGTGGCTCTTGAATCGGTTGCGACGATAATTCCACCTTTGAATCGGAAAGCTAGGGTGGTGGTACCATGAGCAATCTTGATCGGGCAATTCGGGTTGGAGTAGTCGTCTGTCGCTGCTCGCAGAAAGGCAGAGGGTCGCGGGACGGGCGGTAGGGCGAACTTGAGGGAAAGCGGAGGGAGGGTCTCGCAGTAATCATTCTGGTCTTCTGATGTGAAGCCTTCATTGGCAAAGGGAGACTGAGTGTATTGGGCAACGAGTGTGTCCATGGTTGCAGAGAGGGTGGAAGGTGCTTGGTTGCTCTGGGGATAGTTCGGAAAGAAGTCTCACAAAATACAAGAGTCGAAGAAGGGTGTTGGTACAGAAGCAAGAAAGAAAAGGAATGGGGAGCTGCAGCAAGGCAGAAGAGCGATGATGGATCGAGGGACTGAGATGAAGCTGCTGGGACGGTTTGGATGATGAAGCTGCGCGTCGTGAATGGCGCCTGCGGCCTCGCCTGGTACCCGTCACGTGCTCGTCATCCAGAACAGGCACGTGACAGGCTGTCTTGCCTTCGTCTCAGCTCGCTTTCGCCTGCTTGTTTCTCATCTTCTCATCGCTCTCCATCCTATTCTCCCAACTTCCAAACCATAGAGCTGCAGGAACTGGCCAGACTCGGGTTCAAATGATCATGCTGTCATGCATTCCGACTTTGCTAACCTAAGATTGCGTCCGCGTACTCGCATTTTCATCTTTAGCACATGGCAAGGTTGAGCCTGAGGCTATGTCGAATCACTCAAGCCAGTCAGCACTGTCGCTTTGGCCGGGAGGCTGACGCTCGTCACATCAACCCCTGTTCGCGCTTGTGTGGACGATATGTCGGGCAGATATCATCCTTCCAACTGGCTCATGCACAAAGATAGGGCCGCCAAAAGACCCTAGACTAGGAAGGTTACAGTAACACCATTCAAAAGTTCTGACCGTCAATGAAACAAGCCGGTCGTATATGCATGAGCTGCCTTCTTTCGGCCTGACTTGTGGCAGCTGAAAGCCAGCGGCGCAATATCAATGGTCCACAGTTATACACCGGCAGTCCCACGTCCAGCCAATGGGGATACCCACAGCCTCAGCCTGTATGAGGCTGACCTTCTGCGTCTGTTGTCGGTTGCCCCTTGCCTTGCGCCATCAAGTTAAGCCTTTTCAGTCCCAGAATTTAGTAGCTTCTCACGTACCGGGGGCGATATAGGGTACGGATGTCGAATTCAAACTGCACTTTTGGAAAGATAAGTTACCTACATTCGTGCTCACCCTTCTTTGCTCAGTCCGCGTTACAAACCTCACTCCATGTTCTTGGTTTACACTGAAATGGTCCACCATGGAAAGCGATAATCGACGTCCCAAGAACCTCGTTTCCTTCTCGGAGCGAGTTACCGCCTTTCTCACGAACAGGCACAGTTTGCATTTCCCTTCACAAGAGGAGATTACCACGGATAAAAATATCAATTCACCTCTGGGCTTTCAAAACGAATTGCCTCTCGAGCAGAACGAGATCAGACAATCTTTCATACGATGGCAGTACGACACGCCCGAAGAAGAGTCGCGCTTGGATCCAGAATTCCTCCCAAATGAAAACCTCGTCCAGACAATCTTACTCCCAGCAGCAATCATTTGCATACCTATCGCTCTTCTGGCTGTTACTCTGCTTGCACTGGTGTATATATACCGAGTCGATCCTGTCCAGAATCTGTTCACGCCGATAGACGCATCAGTACACGGGCCTGGATTTGTTCTTGTCAACTTTTCTGCAAGTTAGTTTCCTGACATTGGCAAAGCTGCTGATCGATACTAACTTTCAATAGCACGATTGGTTTTCGTGGCCAGCTTTCTATCTACACTGGCACCTCTGCTGGGTTCTTTTATATTGTCCATCTTTACGCTTCCCGTCTCGCGGAGGCTGCGGGATGCATCTAGAGAAGCAAAATATCTCAACCTACCGACACCGTTTCAGATGAGTTTGCTGATTGGCATTTTGGTCGCGTCTGCGCAGCAATTGCGGTCGTATCTTTGGTATCTTGTCCGCCGGCGAAGACCCACGATCCCACCGGTTCTGCATTGTGCGGCTTCCATCATGCTCCTCAGTTTGGTGATGGCTGCCGGAGTGTTCGTAGCGGATACCGTCCTGCATTACACGACGTCGACCCTTGAGTTTGATCAGATCTTGGTCCCGCCGCACCCCAACCAGGAAGTCGGACGTGGTCTCTCCGAATTCTGCTTGACGTTTAACCGAACCTTTGTGGGACTGCCTTGTTCGCTCACGACCGACTCTGGTGTAGTCAACCCCAATGCAAACTTCGACGCTACAGAATCGAATCGGCTCTTCCACAACAGTTCGCAACTTTCAGAGATGCGAATCACGACGACAGATGACGTTCCAGGGGCTGATCTAGCATACCTCATTCCGCAGCAACAGACGATCGTACCCAACACTGATTATGAAGCATCCACCATCGGTATATCGACAACTTGTCGCTTTGTCAATCCAGCTAGCTGTGGCATGGTACTTTGGGATAATTACTATACCAACTTCAGCTGCACCGATATGTTCCACGGCACCATCGGGATGCCGCCGATCGTGAGCACGGACCTAAACCACCCCAATTCACGTCCCCCAGATCCATATCGCTCGTTCTTGATGTATAAAGGCGCTCCGAATCTGATGTATTCCTTTTTCAACGATTCAGGAATGAGAAACATTTACAATACTGTTGGCTACAACGACTCGGGCGACTTTGATCTGAGCATCTTCCCTTATCCCAACTCTGAATTGGTGAATCCGTTCTATGTCGGCATCGCGGCGCGAATCTTAGCAACAACCACAGGTGGACAATTTGTGTCTGGGAGTGAAATGATGATGGCAAACAACACAGACGCCACTTTCGTCTCCGATGGCGTCCTGGACTTCATTCTTGATTGTGCCGTGACCTCATATGATATCTCATATACCTGGGTCGACGGGGGCTTACAGAGTATCAGCGCCGTGCCAACCGGCAATGGCAGCATCCTCGAGATTTTTCACGGCTCTTTGCTGTACGCAACAATCAGTGGCGGTGATCCTGCTCTGCAGGATTTCCTCACGCAGTCTGCACTAGCTGGAGATACGACCGAGTCTTTTCTCCAGAAATTCGGGAGTCTGTACTCTACCAAAGTCCTGGCGAGCATTGGCGGTTACACTACGGGTCGTCTTGCCATCGCTCAACAGCAGCGCGAACATATGCTCCTCTCCAAAGTGCCTATTCCACCCCTGGCTATACTGGCGGCATTGAGTTTCTGCTATCCCTTGCTTGGACTGATACTTGCCTTTCAAGCGTACTGGGCATCCCGCGGCAATGTTCGCAATATCGCAGCGAAACTGAGTTTGCTGGGTCTCTCTCAGGCGGCCTTTGGAGACAAGCAAACGGGAACATCAAGTGGCGAGACCACTTCGAGGGAGGACGTAAGCGAGGCTCTCAAGCAAGAGACGAGGCGCATTCTTGTCGACGGTAGTGCCCAACAGGGCTTTGAATTCGGGGTCATGCTATGAACCAATCCGACCACAAGCCAGCAATAGTCCAAAGGCACCGTCAAGCTGTGGAGGAATCCATGAAAAAAAGGCAACCGATCCCATAGTGCAAATCGATTTCCGCCATCTCTTTGGTCACACCACGCAACCGAGCCGTCTCTAGATATGCATGCTCCTGTCTCAAAATTGACAAAGATTCAAAACCTCTGGCAGAGCACAGAGGATCCAGAGGTGGGCAACCTTGGGTACAACAACCTTGACTTTGGTGGATTGCGACGCCCAATGGGGTATTCGCTTTTCTTATAGCGGTCGATCAGATTTGCGGTTCTTCTGAGCAGCACGTTCCAGGATGCGGTCTGTGTGCCTGTTCAGGCGCCCCGGACTATTCAGCAGATCAGCCAATCGGCCAGCGGATTGCACAAGCAACGGGTGAGCTTTAGGTCATTGTCGTCGCTTAGTGTTCAGCTGGTATCGCAAGGCACCAGTTTCATCCCTGTTCATTTGTTCGCCATTCACCGGGGGCTCTGCAAGTCAGCCGCCTCATCGGGGGAGCCGCCCCTTTGTATTGACTTGCATGTGAATGAGCGTTCAGCTCTCCTGCGTCAATCGGACGAATCGACCTCCCACATGGCAATTCTCACTAAGGTTCACCAAAATATGCGCAAATCCACCAATGACGCCTGAACCAGGATCTCTGGTTGCAACGGCTTCACTGGCTAAGCCCTTTGATGGCTGTGTCGCTTCGGCCGCTCGACATTGCACCTCGGTGTGCTCAATAAACCCCAAAACTAAGCGTTTTGTGCTTGTCTCGACCACCCATGAACAGTTGCGTAAGGCGGCCAAAAGCTGCATCACGACCAATAAGGGGATGAACCTTTGGGTCAAGGTATGCTTTCAGGAACCTTTGAAGCGGTGGAAATCTATTTTCATCCGCGAAATGACTATTAAGGGCGAAACTACGTTCACACCGCGACATGGAGATTATATATAAATGTCTCGCCAGTCCTCGAACATGTGGTTGGATCCAAGACCGTGGACTCCAAGAAATCACCCTGCCACCTCATAGTTCAGCAAGATGCTTTTGCCAATGTTTCTTCCGCTCATTGCTCTCCTGCTGTCATCGCCTGCTCATGCGACCGAGCAACAGCAGAAGACTGTTGGTCTTACCAAGACGCAGGAACCCAACCCCACCATCACGGCCAGTGTGAAGTCGATCTTCAGCTCCTTCAGCCGCGACGAGAGCCTGACATTTGATCCGAAGTCGGCTTCTGGCTGTTGTGATCCAACTTGTGCCTTGGGCTTATGCAATGGCATCTACCCCTTCGACACGACATCTGCTCCGGATCCTGCTCGCACAGCAACAGCTCCGCCTGCCATTGTCACGGAGGCTTGCTGTTCTGCAGGCTGTCCTGATGGCTATTGCAGAGGCTTCGAGCGCTGGAGGCATTGGTGGCCGATAGGCTGCGTTGGCCGAGACTGCGCTGTGCCCACTGGACAAAGATGGAGACATTGGCCAGCTGGTCACCGTCCCAGCTTTCGCTGCAAGGGCAGGGACTGTCCCCCGGGCACCGGGCAAAGCGACTCGACCATCATCAGTATCTTCCAGGACGCCGATTCCGGCGCGATTCGAGGCGTCAAACCAACCGACACCCCTTCACCAAATCCCCAAGCCGCCGAAAGTGATCCAACGCCGCAGTTTCACGCTGCGGAGCTGGCCGGTCAAGACCAAGATACGCTTCCAATCATTGTGGAAAACAGCGCCAAAGAGCCCGTCACTCTCCTCGCAGACATTGACCTGGCGCTGACTGAGAATTACATCTCATCCGGCATGCTATCGGCTCTGGGCGTCTCACCCACTTCTTCTGCCCTCAGCCCGATCGCAAAGCAAGACCAACGGACTGCCGCCCTAGGCACTCCGGCCTTTAAAGTCACGCCAAACGCGACGATCACGCTGAACCTGCTCGCCGGACCACAGGGTGCCCTAAAACAGTTTGGGGACGTCGAATTCAACGTCTTCGACCTGCCTCCTATCTCCCAACGGGATGGTGTCCCCTGGGAGCCGGAGGTCTTTCTGGGCGTGGTTTTCCTGCGCGAGGCGTCGGCATTGAGGCTCGTCGATGGGTTCGCGGGACACGCCGCGCTTGAAGGGTTGCCTGTGTTGGTGAGAGACATCAAGAGCACAGATGACGGCAAAGAGGCAGATGAGGGATGGGAGAAGGACGAGTTGTGAGGGAAAAGTGAGATGTGTGTTGGGATAAGACGCTGTTGGGGTACCACGGGGACCTGCCAAGGTGGATAACGAATGACAAGGGAATGGAGCAAGAAGGGAACAGCCATTTCTTTTTCCTTTCTCAGTTTCAAGGGATCATGGGCACGGAGGCGGGCACTCTGTACCGAAGCAAGTGAGCAGGGATACGAACAAGTAGGAGAGCAAGCAAGCAGTTGTATCTCGTGCTTTCTTCTCAGAGCAGTGTCCTAGCATTCGCGTTCCTTTTTTTCAGAATCTCCTCCCTTCGCCACTATGATCCTCCCAACGTAGTGAGGTCGGCCGTCCGTGACTAAATTCAGGACTCCCTCCACTTGCGCTGCGAGAGCGCCCAAAGAGAAAAGCAAACATGTTTGCACACGTCTCGAAAGTTGCGGGGACTGGACTTGTTGATATTGTATGAATCATAGCTGCGTATAAGTACAAGGTACAAGGCCTGCGATCCTGCGGGCAGGGCATGCGTGGGGGATGAAGCACCGTGCCATAGAAATACAGATTATATGGGGTGCCGTGCCAAACTCGACCCTCTTCCTGGCTCGACTCGTTTTTCGGGGATTGAACTCGTCAAAAGCTGTCGTCATTGCCTGTTCGGCGCCCGCTCATTCTCGAAGCCTGGTTCAACACATAAATCTTCCGTCCACGGTCAACGTCTTCAACCAGATTCCGTGGTCCACCTTGACTGTATGCGGCATTGGCGGTTGTTGCGGCTTCATGCTCAAATCCAATCGCGTGCTGACCTCTCTGAAAGGGGTTTGAGCAGCCCAATTCCACCATGGCGTCTCATCCGAGTGGAGCTCGGCGATGAAGCACGGTATCCAGAAAGCGCCATGCTCTTTGAAATTTCCAAACAAATATAGTGCCGACAGAAAACTCCGAGACGCTGGATCTCATCAAGTCTCAAGATTCCATGTGTATGCTGGTCAACGGCTCCGCCGTATTTAGACCTCACGAGAAAGAGGTCAATTAAAGATTAATTCCGGCCTCGTCACACTCAAACTTCCCTCATACTTCCATTGACGGGTTTTCTTCCCACCTGTAAGAAACTCGGCGGCCGCGCGTCATATGGCGACGCGCCAGATTCCGGATATGGAGCTTGCACCTGTGGGGACGGCACAGGATTGAACGGCTTGGGCATACTGATTCTGTGTGAATTGTAATCGCTCTGCGAAGGCTCGTATCTCGTGCTCGCGGTGCTGTTTGGAGCATAGGAATGTTGATAGACAGGGTGCGGCTGCGGGCCCCGGTTGTACTCATAAGGGCTTGGGCTGGCAGCGCCAGCGATGAATTTGTCCGAGTTGCTTGTAAATGAAGGTGCTTGGGAATTGGAGCGGTAGGTTGGCGGCGGGCTTAGCGGGACGGCCTGGAAGTTGTCCTGATCGTTATTGCCCAAGAGTCTCTGATCGCCCAAGTCGGCGTTGTACGAGTGGTTCATGCCAGCGCCGTTGTGGAGATAATCTGGTTGCGGGTTTGCTGAGACTGGCGATATGGGTCCATTAGGGACGCTGTTGTAGCCTCCTCTCGTCCTCTGCGGTTGGGAGTCGAGTCTCCCCATTTCCAGATCGCCGTTTGCATTCTGGTGCGGTGGCTCACTGGTGTCTTCGACCCTTCTCTTGGTTGCAGTGTCCCAGCTGGGCATGGGTGGGAGACTATCCTCATTGATCATCCGCTTGGTGCTGGGATCTTCGAAAGTCGCGAACTGAGGTACGCTGGGGTTGCCGTACGCCATGGGGTTGGGGGCCGGCTGGTATCCCTGGTAAGGAGTGGGAGGCATTCGAGTGTAGTCGTCTTTGAATTGCGCAGGACGGTCACGCCTTCGACCTCCCCGACAACAACCGCCACAGCAGCTCATACAACAAGAGCAGATCTCCACCCCACAGCAAAGGCACCGGGCGATACAAAAGAGGACCGAAAGCAGGATCAGGGAGCCGATGACAATCGCGGCAATGACGGGCCACCTTGCTCAATGTTAGACTGAAACAAGCCAATGAGTCCATCGATACGTACTTGCAATATGATTTCTGCATGCATTTATCCCAGCTGGAGAATGTATCTGGGACTGATTTCACGTCGGAGACAACATCGCGGGCGTAGAGATAGTACGCCATTTCGTTAAGGATCTCTTGAAATAGAGATCTGAAGCAGGGTAGTATGTCGTCAATTCATACACGGTCGTTCAAATAAAGGCGACCGACTCTTCTTCTGGGAGTGGTGGGCTGGATGTGCAAAGGAGGCTGGTGTCTGCTGGGAGTTTACCGAGGCCGGCCTGCGGACAGTGTAGAATGAGTGGATTGACGAACGTCGTGTGGGTTCGCGGATAACTGAAGTGAATGTGACGATAATGAAGGAGAAACGGAGAGAGGCAAACGCAAGACGAGGGACATAAGACAAAGAAAAGCAACTCGCCGAGTTGCTATGAAAAGAACCTCAAGTGAGAGAGGATTGAGTAACGCAGGAGGCGGAGCAACAAGGCCACAAGGCCACAAGTCGCGGGTTTGGGTCGAAGCAGGGGTCGCCGACAGGCCAATCGCCGCACTCCGGGGACAGCTCATTGCGGGCTCCTCCAGGGCGATCTGACCCTGCCGAGCTTTGCATCTTGCGGGCGCATTCCAGCTGAAACGCCGGCGCTCGTCAGAGCCTGGCCGCCCGAACAGGGGATGCACACCCGATCCGGTGCGAGGCTGCACGGTAAGAGCAGACAATGGCATTATACGGGGAGAGGTCTCGCACGCTTCGGCAAAAAGTGATGAATTAGTCCATTGTCGTAACGCTACATTCTTCGTGAATCTTGCCCCTCCAGTTGCCATTCCTCTCGAGTTCCGATTGCATAGGATAGCCAGCGCCCCCTAAATCTATCGTACACTCTCTTCAGCTCCTCCTTTTGTACAGACCATCTCATATTGTCTCGACAACATCTTCCTTAATCGCAGCTCTTTAACATGTTATTTCGCAATACCACAAAATCACTCCCGTGAGGTGGAATCAACCTCAATCACTTTTTTGCGGGTGGAGGACCCGTTGGGGGAGTGTAGACATCGTCTCCTCCTCTGTAGGTATTTGGTGGTGGCTGCATTTCAACGTCGGTCTGTCTCCCGCCAAAGTAGCCTTGATTTTGGCCGTAGTACCCCCCGTAACTCTGGTTTTGGTTGTAGGCAGGTGGTGCTTGTGCTTGATAAGGCGCTTGTTGTGTTTGCTGGAAGCCAGGGTTGTACTGAGCAGGCCCGTGGCCCCAAGGGGTGCGGCCTGTCCATCCTGTGCCGTACAGAGGTTGTCTACCCATGCGACGTCTTCGGCGAGCGCTCCACAAGCTGTATTCAATCAATACCATGTGGCGATGCGGAAGATGGTCCAAACGTACCTGAAGAGGAAGAAGATGAGGAATGCGCCGATGATGATGATGGCGAGGGCAACCCATCTACCCCAGTCATACCAAGCCGAATTACATCTGTATGCGACGCCGTTGTTGTCGATGCATCTGGCCATGACGAAGGAAAAGTGTTAGCAGGAAGAAGTCTTGGTGTGAAAGTGGTGGTGACGAAAGGCAACCGGGAAGAATGAATGGCATATAAAGAGATTTCATTCGAGGATGGCAGTGCTTACACGTTGTCTCCGTAGTACTGTCTGGTGACGAGTCTGGGGTTCATGGCTGCTGTGCCTGCGTATACGTGTGTGAGTGTGTGTGGATATGGAATGTGGTGATGTCAAGCAGAGTGGAGGCTGGTGATTCGTATGCGATGTAGGTTGCCGCGGTAGGTGCCCGCTGATGTCTGAGGCGCAGAGAACGAGGGCGCTTACACAAATCAACGAGGCTGAAATGATATTTGATTTCCAGGGATTTGCAGTTGAGGTAATGGTGATGATGATGGGATCAGATAGGTACGTATAACAAGGTGGAAAAATGAGTTGGCAGGCAAAAGCGTTAACGTATGATAGTGATGGCACGGACAAGAAGGCGCAGCAAAGCTGGCGCAGTCGGGGATTTGCGTGACGGCCACAGCTCTACCGAGCCCTGACGAGTAGGAGGGGGAGAATTCCCTCGAGGACAAATAGTGCATCTGGCGTGGCGCAGCATCACCGTTCCAATTGGCCTTTACCCCCGTGTGCCCCCCCCAGAAGCTGGCCTCGGCAGCTGTTCCAGTGGGCGCCCAGGCATTAACCGGCACCTCCAACCAGCACCCGCTGGGCCTCTGGGGGGGGCACCTTATGCAACCCGAGTCTTGGCTACGCGTCATTCGGGCAGCGGTTCACAATGGCCTGTTTGTGGTATGCCACTCCCTCCCAGTGCCGTGATGACCTGTGGAGGACCCTGCAGGGGCTGCTACGATCGATTTCCCCTCTGAGCAGGCGCCTGGAACATTCTCCTGGAGAACATGAGTAGAGTACGCCCGGACATCCCCTCGCTGGCTGCAATACGCGTGCTGTCAACTCCGTATTTGTACAGTGGTCCAAAGTCAACAATGTACCGTCAATCCATCAAGGCTGTGTAGCACCAGAATTCCAAACGCCGTGGCTCAAACAAAGAGAGGTTTTCACTTCCCGGACCTGGCTACCAGCCATTGGAGCACCGCTTCGAGATTTGTCTCTTCCTTTGCACTGATTCCGTAGCAGCTGATCTCCCGCCGAACTATCGACTTCAGGTCCAGCTGGTCAATCAATTCGTCCACCGACAACTTGTTGGGCAAATCCGACTTGTTGCCGAGGACGAGAAGAGGGATGGCGTTGAGCGTAGGTCGGTCCATGAGATTGTGCAGCTCCTCGCGAGCGACCGGGATGGCATCCTTGTCGGCAGCATCGACCACGAAAAGAATGGCATTGACTCCGCGACAATATCGCTCCCACATGGATCGATAACGTGGTTGACCTCCAAGATCCCAGCACTTGATTGAAACATGGCCCTTTTTGACTTCCCTCTTGTTGAAAGCCACTGTGGGCACGGTGTCGACGGTGAATTCATTGCCCTTGAGACGACAGAGTTAGACACCGTTCAACTTGATGAAACAACTACAATGGGATTGACTCACAGCAAGGACTCGCACTAGACTCGTCTTGCCGGCATTTTGTAATCCAACGATCGCCACGTCCATCTCGGTCGCCCAGAACATCCACAGCAGCCAATCCCACAGCCAGGTAAAGAAGCCCGCCATTTCGGTTGATGTCTCGGAGGCCTGGTTGTGTTCATCTGCTAAAGGAACTCAGGAATGATTGAGGGAGAGGACTTTCCGCCGGGCGTTATGACATGGTGAGCATTGGCAGCCAGACACGTTTCATAGATGGAAGAATGAAGTAATTAATGCCAGTGACGCGCCCCGAGAAAAAGCCCTAGAAGCTCCAGGCAAAAGCGCGGGAAAGCCAGATGGCACGTGACGTCACCCTCAGTTTCGTGCAAGCTGTCTCCTGCTCCTCCTCCACCTCCACCTCCACCATCTTCCCTTGAACGACCCGGATCTTCTTTCCTACCGTGGGCTCCATAATCATCTCCTCCCTTGCATGGGAATATTCTCATCCAAGAGGCTCCTAAGCGGGATCTGACACTGTTCAACTCCGAGAACTCGCTTCCACGGGCAAGCTGGTCATACGCCTCGAAAATCAGTCCGCGTTGGCTCACAGAATGCTCTTATCTGGCTCGTCGAACCAGAGATGGAGCGCCAAGTGCCACGCTATGGTGCGGCAGTTGGCCTTCTGTGTGCTCAGCAACTCGATTGGGCTTTAAGCTGGCAGCTGGCCCTCGGCCCCTTGTACCTATCGTCCCCTATCTCCCACGTGGCCTACGATGGCGACATTTGTTCTCCGATACTTGGACGAGCGTGAACCTCCTATCGAGCATCGTGTCCACTTGATACCGCTCACCACTATGGTCGACAGGAAGACATGGATGTGGGCCGCATAAGGATGTTTGTCGATATGAGGTGATTGTACAAGCATACTAAGTTAAGACCACTAAAGAAATAACTGATGGCCAAGTACACCGGCCTTATCCAGAACGAGTGGAACCACTAACATACTTCTACCGTTGCCCAAATCACATTGCTTTGCGCCGGCGCGGCCAGCAGCCTCAACCGCAGCTAACGCAGATCATTGCAGGCCCCCTGCGGCTTGATCGCAAAACTCCGCATTCGATACTCACATGGACCATAGAAGCACAGATATCAACTGGCGGCGAACGGACAACACCTTTGCCTCTGCATTAAGGCCCTTGGTGTCGATACATACTCTTTACCGTTACAGCCCTTATCTCGTCAACCACTTGCGTCGAAAAGCTAGCACTAGGTTGTCTGCTGCCGATAACGATGGGTTCCCGACGGAACCAGAACCATACTTCTATAAGACACGTCCGTCATCCCAGGAAATCCTTCCGTCTTGCTCCTGCGGAGGTTGCTCCTGTTTCGAACCCGTGCCTTGAAGATGGCCGACGTAGAGAAGATCCCGGTCCAGGTTATTGAACCAACCCTCGATCCTCAACCAAAATCTTCCACGAACCTCCTCGACCGCATTAAAGGCAGTACAAATGATCCCGATGCGCTTGGGAGGGAGTTGTTGCAGAAGGCTCTTGAGTTTGATGAAGCTCAACTTGAACGAGATGCAGTCAAAGTTCGCCGGAAGCTTGACTGGATTGTCATCCCTATGGTATGGTAGATTGCAACAATCCTCGACAGACCTCGAGCTGACTTTGGACAATGCTAGATGATGACAACCTATATGCTAAGCTTCCTAGACAAGCAGACGTGAGTACGGATTGGACGCGCACTAGTCCCTGCTCTGACGTCTGCAGGCTCAACTATTCGAACGCATACGGACTTCAAGAGGATACTCATATGAAAGGAAATGACTATTCGTGGGTCGCATCGGCACTATATTTCGGGTGGCTCCTTGGTGCATACCCATGGAACGTCATCCTCCAACGCTACCCCATCGGCCGAACGATTGGATATATGCTTTTCATCTGGGGTGCTGTCTGCATGCTTCAAGCCGCTGTCTTTAACTTTTCTGGCTTCTTTGCTATTCGCTTCTTCTTGGGGATGGTGGAGGGTTGTATATCACCAGCTTTCGTCCTGCTGACCTCTATGCTATGGACGAGAGAAGAACAAGCACTCCGAACGTCCTTTTGGCTGTCGACAAACGGAGTTTCCTCGATCCTTGGTGCCTTGCTTGCGTACGGAAGCGGCCATGCAGCTCATCTTGCGGTCCCCAACTGGAAGTTGATCTATTTGGTAGGCTATCCTTTCAACGGCTGACCTGCGTGGTACTGACGTCTAGTAGATTGTCGGAGCTATGACATTCTTCTGGGGCTTCGTCATCGTTCTCTACTTACCCGACGGAGCTCATAACGCCAAGATGTTGACAGAATATGAACGAATGGTGGCTGTCTGGCGTGTGTCGAAGAATCAGATGGGCATCAAACACCACAAAATTGTTCGCGGCCACATCAAGGAGGCACTGCTCGACCCAAAGACCTACCTCGTCATACTCATGGGTACTTGCACGGGGATTTTGAACGGCGCCGTGGCAAACTTCTTTTCTGCTTTGATCAAGGGCTTCGGGTTCGATGCGCTCCGAACGACTCTGCTTCAGACGCCCGGTGGCGCCTTTGAAATCATTGGGTGTATGGGCTTTGGCTGGGTGGCGACCAAGAAGAATCTTTTGGGCATCACCATCATCAGTGAGTGAAGTTTCTGCTCCCCGAACTGGCGTAGCTAATCCCTCTGCACTCCTCAGTTTCATGCCTGCCCGGAATTGCCGGCTTGATTGGTCTCTTGACCGTCAACATCAAACATCGATATGGGCTGGTAGCTTGTTGCTGGCTACAAAACGTCCTTGGAGCGCCTATTATCCTGGGATGGACTCTGCCAGGTGTCAATGTGGCAGGGCATACCAAGAGAACTGCCGTCGTCGGAATCTTCTTCGTGTAGGTGGCTCTCTTTGCTTTCTCGGCACGACGCAGGATCCTGCATGGATGAGTCCTAGGGAAATGGCCAGCTAACACGGACACAACGTTAGATTCTATTGTGCCGGAAACATCGCAGGCCCACACCTGTTCACACCCTCCGAAGCGCCTCGATATTTCACCGCTATCAAAGGATTACTGGGCACCTACTGCGCGCTCTGCTTCCTGCAAGTCATCTACACGGCCTTGTGTTACTTTGACAACAGGGCGCGCGATGCCAAGGGCCTCCACGCCGAGAGGCAGCAAGAAGAGCTGCTGGAGGGCTTTGAAGATCTCACGGATAAGCAGAACTTGCATTTCAGGTACAAGATTTGAATGGAAGTTGACCAGTTGGGGTGAATGGACTGAGGACCAAGCTGTGACGGTCGCGTATCGCTGCGGCAAACATCGAATCCGCCTTGGCTAACATCGGCATCCGAGAGAGAGGTTGGTATATAGAGTGCATGGAATCGGATATGTGATTTACCTCGTACGAGAAGCCTGTTCGTTGATCCAATTCGGCTCTTTGGTGAGTATTTCTCGGTCGTTGGGAAGGCCCCGATCCTACGATAAGGAAATGGAATGGGTGAAGTCGATATTCAGATCGGAGATCAGGGAGCGAGCCAAACCGAGCTTGCTCACCTGTTCGTGCACAGGATGTACCCGACGACTTCAGTCGACATTCTATACCTCGCCCCTTCTGTCTGTCTGTCTATCTGTCCCTCCCTCCCTCCCTTCCTCCAGACTTCATCCTGATGTTCTTCCCCCCTTCTCGTCCTGCCTATGCACGGGTGTGATGAAGGTAGTTGATTTTCCCAACTCATATATCTCTTTCCAACCGGTGTCTTGTGCACTCCAATGAGAGACACGCACCCACCATCAAGCGACATCGCTCTCACGTCCTGGGCCGCAGACGCCCTAGTGGATTCGATATACACGCAACGCGTCCCAGGTCGTCTCGAGTGTGCTAGCTGCCTAGCTACCTAGCTAGCTTGAGTAGCTGGTCGGAACTATCGTGCCACCAGCCACTGTTTTCTTGGTCGGAGGACACGTCAGTTTCCAGATGGGCTGAGGCCCTGGCCCCCTGGGCCATCGAGACGAGGAGAGACCCGTGAACTTGGTTGTCTGCTATTCCCAGTCGCGAACTTGCCTTTCTGATGCTGTGAGCAGATGATGTTGCATTTTGCATTTCATGGCCTGTGCGAGACAGCATAGACTAACTCTCTGGCTCTGCTCAGGGGGAGGCATCTGTGCCCCGTTAGCTGGGGCTGGCGTCGCTTTATGATCGCCGCGGTAATAGGCATGGGGTCATGTTGAACATGACACCGCCAACGATCCCGACCCATTTATTGAGCGACGGCTTAAGACAGGGAGAATCCGAGTGCCATGACCATCTTTCTTACCTTGGCCCCTCCCTCAAGGCGACGGACGGCATTCGTTACCTTTAACGGGGCTCTGAGTTCGGACTCCTTTCCACACCTCGAGTGCGAAGAGAAAGGGTGGTGAGAGCAGGGACACGGAACTCAGACACATCCCGAATGGCTACAGAGGGTCCTTCTGACGTCTGGGGGAGGCTCTGCATGGTGCGATCCGAACAGGAGTCAGCGGTGGCGAAGAGGCTGCCGTGGTATCTTCTCCTTTGGACTGTTATTTCTTGGAGGGCAGCAGCAGGAACGCAGGACGGTGGGGATCGTCGCCTCCTTTTAGTAACGGGTTCCCTTCCGAGAGTGTCTGAAGCTCTCACCTGTCCCCTTGACAAAGCCCCTATCTCACAGTCCTCAGCGGAAATAGCTTGCGGAGCTTGTCACCGTGGGGAATTGGCAACATCTGTGGGTGCCGTAAGCATATCGCCGACTTAAAGCCTTGTGAGACTGGCGGGGGCACAAAGGAGGGAGAAAAGGAACACACCATTCTCAGCCCCGCCTCGATGGCCCAAGTAAGCAAGAGCGCCTCCATCCTGTGTCAGTCGGCCAGTTGTCGAGTTGGGTGGTGTCCTGCAAACCGTAGTTGTTCTGGCCACTGGACCTACCACTGTAATGTAGGAGCGACTCCACTGCGGACGAGCATGTGGAATTGTCCCGGCTTGGCCAGAATCGACTCTAGTCCGAGCAGAAATCCTCGTGGCCCTTGGTGAGTGTTTGAAGGAAGCCTGGTGGAAATAGTTTTGGCTATGTTGGGTTGATAAAGGGGGTTTCAGAGGATGAGAAGGATGGTTTTCTTTCTAGCCGAAATCTAGCAGCCGATACCTTCTCAGCTGGGTTGGCGGGATGATCCAACGGATTCGAAAGGAACAACGACGCAACGACCGTCACTTTCCCCTGCGATGAGGATTGTTGTAGGATCTTAGACTATACCAGGTGATAAATCCCCGCCCGAAATGACCTGGCCGGCACCGTCGAGGTTCTTTCAGGGTCTTGACCCCTGCGTACAAGTAGGTGGGTGGAGGCCCAGGGGGATGGGAGAGAAACGTCAGCACAGCTACCCACTCGTTCGAGGGGAGTCTCAAGGCGGACATCAACCTGCACGGCAAAGTATAAGACGAGGCCGTGGGCTGCTGGGGGAGGGGTAGCCGACATCGCTAGGGAGGTTGCGAGGGATCCATGGTCCAGGAGGGTAAGGCTGTCCCAGGCACGCACGCCCAACATCAATCAGCAAAGCTAGGAGCCTGGCGTGCAGATCTCCTGGGACGAAGGCGATGACAAAGACGGAGACTACGAGTACCTTCCTGTTGAGCACATTTCTCCGGAAGCCAGCTGCGTGGGATGAAGTCCATACCTGATGATCGCCCTGGACGGGTGCAGCATGCATTCTCCGGTGACAAAGCATTCATTAGAATATGCGTGTCATTTGAAGTGGATGTTAATATTTAATGAGTCCCCCCGCTTCCGGCGCGGGGATTGCCCGATTGGGAAATCCTCACCTTCCCGCTTCCCGACCACTTTTCCCATCGGCCGCTTCGCCCGCCTCTGCCACAACAACAACAAACAGTGGAGTCCGCAAAAGGCGGCTTCCAGATGCAACGACAACTGCTGGACCCTCTGGCACGGCATTACATTACATGCAACGGCGCTCGCTGAGAAATGTCTTAGCAAGCAACGTAATCAGTGGGTTTTTGCTTACCCCCGGGAGGGACCCAAGTCTCCTCCGGCCGGGCGACTTGCTTGACTTTCCCGCCCAACTATCCTGCCCCATGGCGTCGACGTCGCGCCAAAAGTCTCGAGGCTCCAGCTCCATCGAAAACACGCAATCCGGCCGACGGACTGAGTCGGAAGCGGTCCATTGGACATACGTACATACATACATGCATGCATGCAGGTAAAGTACGCCTTCCGGATGGGTGAAATGGTAAAAGGCCTCGTTTCGGTCTAGAGATGTGGGCACGGTGTTGCATATGCTTTTTACGAAAGAAGACAAGAGGCCGTGGGGTCGCAATCGTCCATACGAAACAGGGCTTCGCAGCTTGCTTGGACACTCCCAAACGGGGTTCTCCACGTAGCCTCGAGCCTTTTTTTTGCCCCGAGGAGCATAGCATCCACGTCTGTCAGAGTGACTTCGCGCGGGTTTTTTTTCGTAAGCCGTACCCTGAGTAGTGTTGTTTCCCCGTCACCGAAGGGAAAGAGACTTCCCGACGGGCGGCCAGCAAAGAATGGGCTCCAGAGCCAACTGTGCTCGAAGTGGGAATGTCACTGGGATGGGGACCTTTGCATATAATGGCAGGACAGAAACGAATACTCCGTCGCAGCCAAGGGCACTTGTTTAAAAAGGGCCACTAAGCCCCTTTTAACAAAGAATCAGTAGCAGTCGATTGGCCGTGCGGAGTATCCACCGAGTCCCCGATCTGACCTGGTTGGTGTTGGTGCTCGAACTATTACTAGTTATGTACCCTAAGCTACCTAGACGTAATCTAGATCCCCTTTTCCCCTTGTGTCTTCCCCGGATGTATCGTGGGAAGGGACCAAACCTCAGATGCGGCAGGGGGCGTGTGTGTTGCTTACCAAAACCATTACTAAAACATTTTTCTCTTTCTTTGTTTGGCCTTGGACTGGAGACATTGCAGCCTTGGGAGTTGCAAGGGATCTGTGCTGCATTTGTCTTGCGGATGAGATATAGCTGCTCGGCAAAAGGTTCTGTGAGAATGAGAGAGAGAGAGAGAGAGAGAGAGAGAGTGTGTGTGTGTGTGAGTGTGTGTTCTTGGACCTTTCCGGTGTGTGTAGTGGCCGACAGAGCTGTTGGCGGAAGAGTAGGAAACGAGCAAATGCTGGGAAGCACTCTCACAGATTCTACAAGGTATGGTAATCAGCCCGTGCAGATGCGGTCCCATTGCGGGTCACGCATGTCCCAGCTACAAGAACTGCGTCCCCCATATACCCATTCTGATCCCTGTGTATGACCAAACTGCTTTGAACGATAAATGCTCCTAGCCGAGCATCGTTTGTTCGAACGTGCACACAGGACAACCCGACAACAGCGGGGGGGCTCACGGCTGCTTCGCCGCCGCCAGGTCGTGCAGATCTTCCTCCGCCCCAACTTTCAGACCATCGCCGATCCGCTGTGCCTTGTCCTGCGCCATGCCCGTCCTGCCTTGCAACGCTTCGTTCACACTGTCGCTCAATGACTGTCCACCGCTGCTGATCTCGGGTAGACTGTAAGCCCCCGTGGAGACTTTGGAAGCGGGCATCTTCCCCCCAACGTCGCGGTCCACCGAAGTCTTGGAGCCGTAGTTGGACTTCTGTTCGTCAATGGTATTTCTGACGTGGGTTCAAGAAGGACATGTCAGTGAGTGGACAGACGAGTGTTTTCCGAGGGGTCGGCGTGGGTGACGGTCAAGGGAGCCCGAATGCTACTTTTCACTTCTGGTCCCACCCTCATTACACGATGCCATCCTCTGGACTCTTGGGAGTATATAGAATCCCTTGATAGAGTTGGACTAAGAGGACAGCCATGCTCAGAGATCAAAAGGGGGGACTTACTGTGTGATCCCGTGCTGATTCGCGTCGAGTGACGCTGGGTCGAACTGGGCCGAGTGGTCACGTTTCGAATCTGTCATGGCGGATGCGAAGGCGGAGAGTCGGATTTGAACGAAAGCAGCTTGGAATAGGCCTTGTCTCTTCTGCCTGAGGAGTAATTGGCTGGATGGGATACTCACGGTGTTTGTACAAGGAAAGGTCGACGTGTACCTTGAGAAGTGTATTCTTAGGCCCCCCTTCCAGCGACCCGCAAAATGACATCATATGACCTCACAACGCACCCCAGGGGGGCATAAGGGAGTTCAGCCTTGTCAGCCTCGCCAGGTGAATAAAGTCGACGACAGGTGCTCCTTGTCCACCACTGTCACCGTGGCACAAATTAGAAGCCTGCCGACCTGGTCGAGCACGTGCCCTGTATGCCTCCAATGAATTTTTCCAGTGGCCACTTCGTCTTGTGTCTTCATCGAGAAGGAAAGTCTCTGGGCATATGAGATATTCGACAAGTGACTCTGCCCGCTCATTGTCTTTCCTGAGCCACATAAATCGACCCTCAAACTTGGATAGGTATGTATCAGGAGTATTACCCGGACCTTGGCCTTCTAACAATTCAGTTTCCACTTCAGGCCCAACCCGGTCTTGCACCGCATCGAATATGGGCAGCCATGTCGATGAAGGCTTGCTCCATCGCCTGCAACTTTTCCTCGACCTCGTGTGGCTCGACAGTGCGTACAGGTGCTTCGGCTGCTGCATTGGCTTGGGCAAAGGAGGCAGTTCTTTGCCGAATATTCGAGCAGCCCAAATGGCGAAATGGAGACGTTCGCAAGATCGAAAGGTTCATCTCGTAGCGTTCAAAGTCGCGCTTTGGTGTCCAACCGCAGAGTGACGCCTGTAACTCCAGACATTGTTGTCCGGCGTGGAGACACGAAGCTAGAGGTTTGGTGATGGTGCAGCTACTCAAAGATGGGCAGGCGGCGATGACAAGAATAGAACCTCATGGTGTGGCCCAAGAAAAACAGCCCAGCTGCAGGATGGCAACTAGTCCACTGCCAAGTCCTTGCCCTAGGGAAAATATCATCGGGGCAAGACGATGGGAGCCATTGTTCGCCCGACGACCGACGTTTCTGCACAGCCCGGTCTCTCTCGTGGCAGCTGGTTCGAGTTCCCGGCCGCCATAATCGGCTCCGAGTGTGGACAACCAAGAGATCTCTTCTGCCTACACGCTCGAAAAATGCACACCAGGCAGCCCGCCGTCGCAGACACTACACTCTGACTCCGCCACAGCCTGGAATATACTGTATCTCACGGAATGTATTTTTCCTGGTACATGGTTGTATCTGTAATATTTTGTGGCCCCACACGACATCGTCCGGGTCTAGTATGCCAGAAATCCAAGGGCGAAAAGGGCATTTTGACAAATCGAAAAATCGACACCGCGGAATGGAAGAAAAGGTCTCGGTCGGTCTATTTGTCCCACCGCCCTGCCGACCCAGGGAAGCAGAATCGAACCAAAGAAAAACGGGCGATTTCTCAGAGGGCCGTCGGAGCATCACGTGGTTTTCCCGTCCCGTGCGACTACGGAACCGAAGGTGACGGGAGGATATATTGCCGAAAGTGTAAGTACCTCCTTGTGGCAACCGACCAGGACATGCTTATTAGTTCCTCGACGCCAGTGGGGGAAAACGGGCAGGCTACTTCGTACTCCGTACTACTGTAACAGCCAGGTTGTTGCCCAGCCATCTCCTCGTTCTCGTCAGACGTCCCGAGCATCCACTCGGCACCTGCTCTTCGCAACCTAGTCCAATGCGGCTCCCGACGAGCAGCTTCTATGCAAGGTACCCCGGATTGTGTCCGTTTAGCTTACGCGTAACGGGTTGCTCATGAAAGATTCTAGACAACGGCACCATCCCATGTACCTTGTGTAGTCAGCAGTATTCAAGCTTTGCTAAGCTTTGGAGCACGCTTGAACAATACACCGGCACCACCATCCCGGCCGAGAGGACCGGTGTTCACCTGAGCCTCGAGGGTGAAGCCTCGATCCGGTTGGCCAACGCAGGAGGGGAGCAAGGCTGATGCGACGCGGGTGGAAGGGGGATGTGGTCAAGGCTAGTCGAGAGGTCCCGCGAGGTTGTCAAAATGCCGGAATGCTCCTCGCCATTCGCTGCGACGGTGATGAGCTGGAGCCTTGTTTGCAAAGATTCTGCTTTCCAGTTCCGGTAAGACAGAAGTCTATTTGCTGTCTGGTCAAGAGCAGCGAGGCCCAAGATATCACTGTGTAGCTTAGAGAGATAGAGGTAGAGATACCTTGGTGCAGAGCTCCGGTGAGGTAGTCTGACTCAGGCCACTGAAATAAATCTCCTGTTTCATGGGTACTAGTTACCATCACCCTGCTGGCCGTCGGGGGATCGACTCTATACCGAGACGTTAGATCTGGGGGCGCGGCGAAGTTGTAGATCCGTGCGGTAGGAACGCATAGCTCCAATCCTCGCGGGTCGCTTGCAAGGGTTCTTTCTAGTGTAAAGTCCTTTGGAGAGGCCTGGGGGCGCTCCCGGTGGCCTTTAGTTGGTGGTGAGCAATCAACGGAGTATAGTTGACCTAGTTTTCCACACAAAGCCTTGCACAAATGTTGTGGGCACTAGGATGCCTGTAGTCAGCGAGCACAAACAGTTAGCTTCCCGAGATGATATCGATGTACCTCGTATGTCCTATAGAACAGAACTGGTTAGATCAGGTCTCTCCCGCATTTACTTCGCCATACGCGTAGTAACAAGGTTCCGCTCTGTATTGGATAATATAGTATAACTAGTCGGCAAATTTCGATGCTGATCCGCTCCCCTAAGCTTCGCTGATGTGGATTCATGTCAGATCTTGCTCTTCTCGGTGGCTCCTTGTTGAACCACTAGTTCGTCTCAGTGCCGCTAGAAGGGTCTCAACCGGGTCTGCTGCGGGTATAAGGCTGTTACGACCGATGGCCGACGAGCACTGGGAGTCGAAAACAACTGGGGAGACAGGCTATCACGATGGAAAATAGGCCTATTCAAGTGGGGAGGGATCCGGCCCTGAGTGGGGGATAAATGCATAGGTCGTATGCTCTTTCGTTCCCATCCGTTTCGTCTGGGGACCAGAAACACATGGGTGCCTGGGCTCCTCTTCGCCCCGTGGAAATGTCAGCATTCCCATGATCCGCTGCGTACGCTAGACACTGGGTCTGTGGCTATAGTAAATTATAGTAAATTTCCAAACTGACATGGATATTGCTTAGCGAACTTGGGCGGATGGTACAAGCCCATGCAGTCAGCGTCAAACTAGCATGCGGTCCTGGCAGTAGGGATGCTTGTCAGGAAATGGTCCCTAACGAGCAAGCCCTAGAATGTTGGAAAACCCCCTCTTCGAAGAGGACGCTCGAGGCCAGTTCGCAAAGCGGAAACGATAGGCGGAAGTGCGGCTCGCTTCAGCTGCACCAAGGCCGAGTGGCTTTGGTCTCACGCCCCGTGTCATGAGAGAAGAACTGCCCCGAAGGGAGATAGATCGCTTCGAGGCCATGGAAGCCTACGTCCGAACACCATGTCATTCTGCCTCGCCATGGTGGTCGGGCTCCAGAAGCCGGGTAGCAATGCAATGACTAAGAAATTTGAAGAAGATGGCGGCTGACAAAGAATCCGGCGTGAAGTCTGTGGACAGTCTGACCAGTTGGATCCGGAGGCCAGCAAGCTGGTTGCTGGCCAAGTGGCGTCCTCGTATGCATGGCGTGCAGAATACCTCCAGGTCCGCCGTCGAGGCTAGGGAGGAAGTGGACGTGCCGCAATGAGAACTATCGGGGAATATGGGCAGTGATTGGCCGACGAGTAAGCCCAGGGGCCGGATGATATGAGACCAACGAGAAGGAATCGTTTATGGGCGCCATGGTGTACGTAGTTTGTCGCGGATATTTTGCTGCTTCAAGATGGAGAAACTGGAGCGCCCATCTCGCCTCTACCACCAACATCCCGCAACCAATCAGGCGCATTTTCTTCTTCTCAAAAACGGGAATAGTGTGGTACAGCTGCCGGCACACCCTTGCCGATTGGGTCGAGCCCTTTAGGCCCTGGCGGTTATCGCCGTTTCAATGCTGTGGGAGATCCTGCCTCCTCAGATTTGACTTGGTCGCCGCTAGTCAGAAGGTCGCCTGTGCAAAGGGTCATGGTCGATGGGGCTCAGGGATGAGTAATATCGGAGAGCAGCCGTAGGCACATCCCCTCTCAAGGCTCTATATACCCGAGGACAACGATACATTATGATCCAACAGGGAAGGGACAAGTCATCCCGTCGCTATAAACCAGCACCACAGCCAGCCGACAGCATGTCCAACTCAAAATCGGAGGGGAGGGTGTTTACCTTTGTAGACTATGACATTAACCGACGCGGAGTCACCGAGACAGCACGGGCGCATTTGATGAAAGATCGGGTGAGGTCCAAGAGAGAGGCCAGATCAGAATGGGTGTCTCGAAACCAGTTCTCGCCGTTGCGATGGATGCGGCCAAAAGAGGAAAATGCAGGGCCAAATCCAGAGGCCACGGATGCGGCGCTCTCCCAGTCTAGCGAATCAGGCCGGGCGACCAAAAACCGCATCTCCCATTATGCAGCAGTCATCGACTTCCAGAGGGATAGTGTCACGGTGTCGCCATTTCTAAGGAAGCCGCGCTCAGAATCACCACGTCCGAGGACAGCAATTAAACCCGAGCCACGGACCAAGCTGGAGGACCAAGACAGCAAGTCGTCTGAGCGAACTGCGGTCGACAGGAGGAAGCGACGTGCACCGTCACCGGCACCGGGGGATGACGACCCCTCAGAAGATTCCAGATTAAGCAATTCTCCCTTTCCCTTTGTCGACGCCGAATCTCCCCGCTCCAGTGCCAGTGCCTATGATGCGGAGCGTCATTCTCCGCGACTGCGCTGCAAGTCGCGCAGGGCGAGCATGGAGAGTCGATCAGAGTTCGGGTTATCCTTACTCGAAGGGCTGAAGATCGAAACCACCCCCCCTGAGCAGCAGGCGACCCTGCAAGATCGCTTTCCTGGATCCGAAGACGAGCCGCAGCGCACTGTTCTGCGAGAACTCCAACAGTCAGTCGACGGGTCGCGTCTGGCCTTGACGCCCAGCGATCGTAATTTGATCCGGTACTTCGCGCTAAATGCAGTATCCATGCTGGGCTTGGACGTTTACCCGGAGATCGTCCAGAAACACGACCCTGTGCTCAAGCTGTTTATCCCATTTGCTGTCTCAAGCCAATGGTGTTTCGAGACCATGATACTACTCTTCAGCGCCAACCATTACCGAAAATACGGGCCACAGGCTGAGAGCGATCTGTTCGCCGCCGAGAACCACTATCTTGCCGCCCGACAGAACTTCATCCTTGCACAAACACGGCAGAGAATATCCGCGCTGGCCAATCAAAAAGACTCGAGCGATGAAGACGTGGTGGCATTCTTGTTCCTGGCCCTGTCCGAGTACTGTGCGGGCCACCGACAAATCGGACTCATGCACTTCAAGGCATGGAAAGAATATTGTGAGATGCGCCGAGTCCTCGGCATTAGGCCGTGTGGCCTGCCCTGCAAAACCATTGTGTGGTGGTGTATCTCGGTCTTGACCGAGAGCGACGTACTGCTGGATTCGATTATTAATCCTTCCACGAGATCTCGGGTAAGAGAAGATCCAGGGAAACTCTTCAGATATTTTGAGAGTTTCAGTGGGGAGCCGTCTGGTGAGACTGACAGCTTGTCGGTGCCGGCAAAGCTAGACAGGCGGATCACCTGTTGATCTGACCGGTCTAGACACCATGGTGGCTCTGGCACTCTTTTTATAACACCGGTCTCGTTGCAGACCCCGGTTCTCTACAGGGGAGCGATCAATCTCACTTCAGGTGCAACGAATCCACGATGCGGTGAAGATGTGTATTGACTGTACCTTTCTTTAACGGCGCCACGGTGGTAGCCATTGTCATGCGCTGCCCTCCAAAGGGAAGGTCTTGATGATTTTGGAGATTGGGAATCAGGTGACGGAACCTATCTCAATGTGCTTTCGTACGAGTAGCGGTGGTGCGGTAGTAGTGCCTCGAAAGCCGACAGAGTACTGGTTCCTTGAAATTAGTCTGAGGTCAGAGCCAGTTGGCTGCCTGGGTACCTGGCTTGTAGTTCCCCGCTGATTTCTCACTCGACTTTCCCATGTTGCAACGGCCGAGAGCACAGCGAGAGGGAGAGGGCGCACTGCGTGGGCATGGCTGGGAGCTCAAAGTGACTTTGGGACTCGGCGACACAAATGCCCGTCGGTGGAGGCATGTGACTAGGAGTCTTGGCGCCAAGACAAAGAGCGGGTTCTGCACGACCTTCTAGGGCATGCACGTGACTAGCCACGTGCTCGCCCTCCCACTTTAATAGTGACGAGCATTCAACTCCTCTTTCATATCTCCATGATCCCCTTTCTCCTTCTCTCCCCGCTGTCTTGCCCGGTCACCATACCATCCCGTGCTCAGAAGATGCTTTTGACACCTCTCAAGATGGATATTTCGAGCTCCCTAGAGGTAAAGAAGATCTGTTTCCCCGCAGCACGGCAAGAACCTTCTTCACCACCCACCTCGCCAGTTGGCCACAATCCCCCGCTCCTTTTCCCCGAGCCTTGGAAGCTCGACTTGAGGTCTCCTGGAGTCTTTGAAAGTCCCGCTTCAGGTAAGGACTTGTGTGAGTCAAGGTTGCATATTCCATTCCCAAGAGGATAGACTTCACCTGGATGACAAAACCCTCGTGGTGGCAATCTACACCCTTTGCAGACGAGCAACTGCGCCGTCATTGGAATCTATCAACATGAAGACTATCGCCGTGGGCCACAGAATGCCAACCAACGTGGAAGTTTGAATAGACTTTTGTCTGTCGCCGGCGCCAGTCAGCCTTGGGCAGCCTTGCGGCCTCCAACACTCCAGGGCTACGCTTTCAGCCGTCTCTCCGACGGCATTGCTCGACGCGACACCATTGGCTCGCTTACACAGCCAAAGCTCCTCTGGATTCTCTCCCTGAACGGGACGATGTCGTCAATATCAGCCAATCAAAGAGGCCGTTGGAGATGTTGCTGACCAATACAATTCATGAACAGCGACACTTACAACCAACCAAGAGAGCTGTTTCTCCCTGCCTTATCAAAAACCCCATCCCCGAAAAACCCCCTGCCGATCCTTCGATGGGCACGTACTTGTAACATCTTTTCGTGATAGGAATATATATATTCTTTTCAACAACGCGGGTCAGAACCAAGGCAACTATTCCTGCCGTTACCTCACTGCTCAACACCTCACCCATCTCTTATTCGTCGTCCTCAGCAGCACGCCCGCGGAGGTGGTCTTGGAGGGAAAAAACCCCGCAAAAAACCAGCTTTAACCGACCGGCATCAAACACGGCATCATTTGTCAAGACCCCGCGTCCAGACCACTAACCAACATCTAAAACAGAACAATCAAAGCCAAAAAAAACAATAACAGGGGAATCATGGGCTCTCTCCCCGTGTCGGCGCCGTCACGGCTCTTCGAGCCGCTCAAGGTCGGCAACATGACGCTGCAGCACCGGCTGGTGATGGCGCCGCTGACGCGCTTCCGGGCCGACGAGTCGCACGTGATCCTCCCCGCGGCGACGACGTACTACAGCCAGCGGTCCTGCGTGCCGGGCACGCTGCTGATCACCGAGGCGACCTTCATCTCGCAGCGCGCGGGGGGTTACCCGAACGTGCCGGGGATCTACACGGCGGAGCAGGTGGCGGCGTGGAAGCGCGTCACCGACGCCGTGCACGCCAAGGGCTGCTACGTGTACCTGCAGCTGTGGGCGCTGGGCCGCACGGCGAACCCGGCGTACGCGGCCAGCCAGGGCATCGAGGTGGTCTCGTCGTCGCCCACGCCGGTGGGGCCCGACAGCCCCGTGCCGCGCGAGATCCGCCGCGACGAGATCCAGGGCTGGGTTGACGACTACGCGACGGCGGCGCGCAACGCGGTCGAGGGCGCCGGGTTCGACGGCGTCGAGATCCACGCCGCCAACGGCTACCTAATCGACCAGTTCACGCAGGACGTGTGCAACGTGCGCACCGACGAGTACGGCGGCAGCGTGGAGCGGCGGTCGCGCTTCGGCCTCGAGGTCGCCCGCGCCGTCGTCGCCGCCGTTGGCGCCCACCGCACCGGCATCCGCCTCAGCCCCTTCAGCACCTTCCAGGGCATGAAGATGCGCGACCCCCTGCCGCAGTTCACCCACTTCATGCGCGGGCTCAAGGAGCTCAACCTCGCCTACATGCACCTCGTCGAGTCGCGCATCTCGGGCAACGCCGACGTCGAGGCCACCGAGAAGATCGACCCCCTCATCGACGTCTGGGACAACACCTCCCCCGTGCTGATCGCAGGCGGCTTCCGCCCGGCAAGCGCCCGCCGCGCCGTCGACGAGGAATACAAGGATCGGGACATTGCCATTGTCTTCGGACGCTATTACATCTCCACGCCCGATTTGGCCTTCAGAATTGCAAACAACATTGACTTGAGCCCGTACAATCGAGACACCTTCTACACCCCCAAGTCTGAAGTGGGCTACATCGATTACCCCTTCAGCAAGGAGTTTGAACAAGCAGATACCAAGCTCTAGGGGGCACCCTTGTACATAGATGATAAAGCATAGAGGTTAGATGACTCCCATTGGGAGGTGCATTAAGAATATGCATTCGCCAATGCTAAACTTATGTCTTCGCATGGGTCGACCATCTTACTGATCCCGCTTCTTCTTATGGCCACACTGTCCACCAGGCAGAGAAATACGCAGCATGCACAAACGGAATAGACCCATCCGCTTTCTCAGCACCACCACCATCGGAACAACCATAGTCAAGGACTGAACGCTCACATCAGCCCAGCCCGGTAGCGGGGTGACAACTGCCCGCCGGCGTCCATGAATACCCGCCTCTCGTACGTTAGGTCAGGATCATGCGGATCACATCCTTGCCGATGCGTCTTGATTTTGTTTCCCTCCATCTCTTCCGCAACCACCTGTTCTATAATGTCCTGGGCCATTGCAGGCTGACGATACTCATAGCCCATGAAGGCGCCAAGTTTCCGAGTCTCTAAAGCTGGCGGTCCCGCAGCAGGGTCCCGCAGAATGATGTCCCTAGGCCTCTTCTTTTCCCTCTTCCTGGCCTTAGGTTTGACGTTCTCGGCGCTGACCGTCGCTAGAGGGCCTTCAACATGGAGACCCGTCTCTACAAGGGTGGCTCCAGTTGTCGGGCACCCGTTCACCCGCGGTTGCATGAGAGGATTTCTTAACCCATTGATAAGCTCGACTTCAGCATGGTTGAGGCCAAGTCCGGGACATTCCTGGGGAGGAGGAAGATTGATGGCGGTGGATGGGACAATGTTCTGCCCTTCCGCATGATGATGGCTCACTTGAGTGGTTTTGCGCTTTGGATTTGGATTTTGAGCAGCAGTTTCCACCCCGACGGCAAGACCCACTTCGTCCAGTGTTGTCGCAGAATCAATGTCGGAGATGGGATCTTCGTCATCAAAGTATTTGGTATCTTCCCAATCTCGGACGCGAGGCTGATAAGGCGGACGTCGCCGGTAGAAAGTGTCCCAATCCATATCCGCAAACCATGCATGGCGCTTGATATCTTCTGCATCGCCAGGGTAGACAAAATATCCCTGGTAGTTTTGATGAGCCTTGTCCGCGACGCAACGAACAAGTCGGCCACCAACAATCTTCCTGGTGAAGTCATTGTGCTCATACTGACGGCTACAGAGGCGTTTCTCCTTCTCGACAAGGATTTGCATCATGAGGTCCAGCGCTTCCATGCTCGGTTCTGGAACACCATCTGGCTGCGGAAACACCAGAGTTTTCTTGTGCTGCAGGATCTTTAGCTTGGTTTGATGGCGGTCGTCGCAAGCAAAGGGAGTGAAACCGAACAGACACTCGTACATGATAATCGCAATGCTCCACTAGTCGCATCGTCCGTCGTACATCTCGCCGCGAATGACTTCGGGGGCCATGTACTGCGAAGTTCCAACCACTGAACGGGCCAAACGTCGACGTTGCGACCGGTTGCGCCAATCCAAGATTGGCTCCCCAAGCGTAGGTTCCTCCTTGTATGTCGAATCGTCTTTTCCATGCTTCCTGCTTGCGTGGTGTGACTGGGCTTCCTTCTCCTGTTTGTCCTGCTCGTCACCGTCCACGACAATCCCCAATTCGTCCAACAGCGAGTGACGGTTCTTTTGATAGAACCTTTGGTCGTGAGACCAGTCTCCATCGAAAGCCAGACCAAAGTCTGAAATCTTCAAATGCCCGTCGAACGCAATGAGAAAATTGTCTGGCTTCACATCTCGGTGAATCCACTGCATGCGATGGGCTTCTTCGACGCAGAGAATCATTTCCGCAATGTAGAATTTCGTGAACTCTTCGCTGAGGGTGTTCTTGCGGATGAGCAGCCCCAGAAAATCGCCTCCAATGCAGTACTCCATGACTAGGTACAAGTGTTTCCGGTCCTGAAAAGCGGCAATCAGTGGAATAACCCATTTTGAGCCCTCTGCTGCCACCAGGAAATCGCGCTCGGCTCGTAGATGTCCCTCTTGTCCATTGCGGATCATATCTGACTTGCGAATCACCTTCATCGCGTAGACTTCCTTCCTGGCCTGGATGGAATTCGTGCGCTTGTTAAAGAGGCTGCCAGACAGCGCTCTGCTGGAAGACTTGAGGCTGGAGCGAGAAGATACATTGGTCAGCATTTTGTCGGTATCCCTCCCTTCAGGGCTGTGCAACCCATCCTGACTGTTTTTTGCCTTGACCAGTCGAACGACCCCAAAGCTCCCTTTTCCAAGGACGCTGACCACTTCAAAGCCACCGACGCTGACTCCTTTGCTTGCTTTGGCTTCGTTGGTCGTATTTTTCAGCACTCGATGCTGCCGGAGATTCTCGCTCTTAGCCACCTCCCATGCTTTCCGAGCGCGATCCCGAATACCTGGAGGCAGATGCAGTTCTCGCATCCGCTTCTCCAAATCCTTCCGCCGTGTTGCTCTCGGCGAAGTGTCACCGAACAATGAGTTGAAGTGGAGCTCGAAAAACATTTTGGTCGTGGCAGCGGCTTCGACCGTCCTGATGGTAAGGGAAGGAGAAATGACGCCCTCCGGAATGGGACTAAGCAAGCGACTTTCTCCTGTGAAAGTCTGGTGGTCGATGTCGGATGAATTGACGCTCCCGCGACGGACGGTCGACAGTGGAGTTATAGGCTCCGATGTCTGCGGAGTCGATGCATTACGATCGATGGAGGAAAAGGTACCACTGTTCAATGTGGAAGGCGTAGATGAGAACGGTGTAGAGGAAGCCATGGCTGATTCCCGCAGCAGCGTCTGAACGCTAGGTCTCGAGCGTAACTCTGACTTCTTGACAACAGTCGAATTCCCATTGCCGAATGCTTGTTGAAACTTCTGGCTGATGCGGCGCTGGAGTCCAGGAGCAGATTGACTCCGGGATATCTCCCTGCCACTATTGTGGGTGGTATAAACATCATAGGGATTATCATCTTCATTTTCAGGGATTTCGTGTAACCCGGGGGTAATCGGGGCGCTGCTGATAGTCGGAGACACTAATGTTTCCTGGTCATCTTCTGGGCTGTCGGCGATTGCAGTGAGTCGAATCCTCAGAGGTTGGTGGATCATTGTTGTATTCGATTCGTTGGAGAGTAAATATACGGATTGATTTCCCTGGGTCAGTGGAAACATGGCCTCAGTATGATGCTGGACGCTGCCGTCACTACATCTGTCTCCCAAGCCCAGCACCGTCTTGATGCTGGAGACCCCTCTCTTGAGCTGGCTCTTGACGCTGAGCTTTGACCGTCCGGTGCTGGTGGACTCCATCGATCGCGAGCCTGTCCCATCGAAGAGATGGTTGAGTTTTGGGATTTTGGAGAGCGGCGGGTTGGCCCAGCGAGCCGAATGGGAGGGCGGAGGAGGAGAGGATGGTCGTCGTTTTCGACTCAAGGCCGTCATGAGCGGCATGGCGTGGGTGAAGGGCACACTGACCGCAAGAGTTGCTGCTGGTGTCTGTATAAGATATGGGTATAAGAGCAATGGAGAAGTAAGTAAAGTCAAAGCGAAAGCCAATGCCAATGGGGATGCTAATGGTTGAATGATCAAAGAGAGAGTAGAAGTTGATGTGGTCGGGCGGAGGAGGTTTTCATAAAGACGGCAAGGGACGCACCTGCGCTGAATTCTTCCTTGGTGTGAGGCAAGAACGCGTGCGAAGTGAAGCGACAACATAGCACAGGTTCTGCTGCGATCATGAACATATCGTCTCAGAGTCTCTTTGATCTTGCTCGAAATTCACTCTAGTATTCAAATACCACCGCAGGCAGACCTCTAGCCATGACAGCCTTCTGCACCTCTCGTTTCAGAACAGCCAGCGCTTTCTCCCACGACCCGCGGGTCTCGTCACTGCCAAAGTTCTCGTACTCTATCACCAGCCCAAGCCAATTGACCACAGCGACAGCCTTGGCCATGTCCCGCTCAACAGAGACGACCTTGGCCAGGTAATCAGAGAGTGCAGTTACATCCTCCATATCAGGTTCTTCACCGTCGACGGAGAGCTCCCGTACCCAAGCTGAGATGGCATCTCGCAGTTCCGGTAGGGAACTCAGCTTCTGAGAAGTGAATGTTGGTCTATCGGGTTTATTTGTTAATTGGAGCTTCTGTTGCCCTCGCACTGCAGCTTCTGCTGGAGTAGTCGTTTTGGTCTTTTTCCGGTTAATGTCGTAGTTCAGGCCAGACCGGGATTTCATTCGGTTTCTCTTCTGTTCTGCGAGAATTTCCAAGCGAATGTCTTCGGGCAATTCGTTAAGAAACGACTCGGATATTTCTTCGAAGATGTGGGAGTCTGGATCTGGTCGATTCAGATTCGGCTTGGGCATAGACACGAAATTGGACTGTGTGAGGGTCGAAGAAGAGTCGCCACCTCGCTTCGAACCAGGCTTGCCGAACAATGATGTCGTCTTCTGCTTCTTGCTTGGCGTCACAACTAGCTTCTTCGCTGGACCCAACGCCCTGGGTTTGTGAGGCGATTGAGGCAGCACTCTTTGTAGTGCTGGGGTCTTTTCTCTTTTGTCTCGATGCTTGTACTGGGCCAGCACTTCGTCCCTGACGTCTGGCGGGAGCGCTGCTAGTGTTTCGGGATCAAGTTGACTCTGGCTGGGTAATGCAGCCTCATTGTCACTCGGAAAGGGCGAGACGGAGCGCGATAGCGGTTCGTTGGAGGGCGATGCCGCACGAGCAGAGGTGCTCATAATGTCCAAGATACTCTTTTGTCTGGGCACAATTTTGTTCCTGATATCCGCCGGTAGCTCTGCGAGTACGGTTGGATCAATCTGAGATGGGAGCATGAACTGTGTACCGCCGATATTTAGAGGCTTCTGGGTGGGTGTCTCTTCGCCGGCTGCGACAGCTATCTCAATGGCACCAGCAATGGCCTCACCCGGTTTCGGCTTCTCGGGAGTAGGCACCTCTTCGATAGGATCAGTCGCCTCTTTGGACGTCGGAGTCCGTTCGGGGAGTGGGCTCTGTCTGTCCTGGTTCTTCAGCCCAGGGGATGTTGATGTATGTGTGACAGGCTTCTTGAATTGTAGCCTTCGCTGGCTGCCGTCCATATACCCGCCTGAGCTCGCGGCGGACGGCTTTAGTGGCTCCAGTTTCTGCATTTGTACGCCCAGTCCTCGTAGCTCTCCAGGAGGGAAGCCATAACCACGCAGGATGGAAATCGCTTCTTTTCCCAAGATAGCTGCGTCATTTGTGGCAACCCCAAGCACGACACTTTTGTTGAAAGTGTCACATTTGCCATGGCCCAGGTTCTTCGGAGGGTCTAGGCCAGCGTCTGCAGCTTTGCGCATGATCTTCATGGTCAATTGTCGTCCTTTGAGCAGTTGCTCCAGAAGCCGCCGCGACAACTCCTCGCAAAGACTTTGAACAAATTCTTCGGCCTGTTGTTGATTGACGAACCGGATTCCCCAGTTGATTTCGGCCGACACCGACTTTCGGATCACTTGGTCGCCCACTTCCTGTCTGTCGATGCCTCGAGAGTAATCCCATATTTTCTCACCGGTTTTTGGGCCTAAGGTGGTGATCAGCCTATCTTTCGTGCAGGCTCTAATATCCTTGACGAATTTGATCCCGATTTCTTCCAGCTTGTTCCCTATACTCCAGGCAACACCGGGCAGATCTGTGACAGTTAGTTCGCCGATAAAGTCCAGAACTTCCTCTGGCTTAATCAGGTGTTGCCCGGCAGGTTTGGCCTTTCGCAGAGCGACCTTTGCGAGCAGAATATTGCCTCCAATACCCACCGAAACGTCACAGCCTGTCTTTTCTTTCACCGAGACACGCAACTCTTGAGCAAGACGCTGGGCAACTTCTTGTTCTCGGTATATGGACCCCTCCGACAGACCTCTTCCGTCTGAACCGCCGACCTTGATGCACTGCTCGCTGACGTCCAGCAACGCCTCATCTATGCTTATACTCTGAGCCACGCCGTCAATCGCCAGAATAGAATCGTAAAAATGGCGGCTAGCCTCTTCATATGCTTTGTAGTCGTATGGTAAGATCTTGAGATCTGGACACATAGCCAACGCAGACTTCATCCACATGCCATTCTTAATGCCATATTTCCGAGCGGGATAGTTACAACTCGCAATCTCGGATCCCGGTCCGCTACCGTGCGCAATCACCACGGGTTTGTCAACCAAGTGGGGGTGTTGACGCAGAGACACAGCAGCGAAGAAACTGTCAAAATCGACGTGCATGATGTATCTCCTTGCACCTGGTGCCATTCGGAGTCTGTTCTTTTGAGACGACAGTTTCTCCTGCGTGCGTGCCTGCAACCGAGCTTTTAAATCCGCTTTCCAGGTAGATAAGTGATGTAACCTGGATTCGCGATAGTATTGGTTGATGAAGTCAGGATTTGCCGTGCTCGACTTGGCCATGTGAGGATTGGAGAGGAGAATGGCGTTGTGCTCTTCAGCCGTCAATTGGCGCTTTTCGGCCTTTGGCAAGTCACTCAGAGAGAGGGCTGCTGGTTGACCTGGCTCGGGTGAATTTTGCTGTAAGTCAGCGATGTCATTTGCGGACACCTCATGTCCACCATCGAAACCGAATGTTGCTCCAGTAGTTTCAGGTGGTCGAACAACATCAGCCGTCTCCGGTCCATCTTCACCCACAAACCTCACAGCACCCGCTTCTTCGTCCAGGGGAGATTCATCTGTCTGTTGAACTTGTGTCCTTTCTTCATTGATTTCACTTGGACTCTGTTCCGCTCGGGGAAAATGAGAAGGATACGAACTTCTCTGGGTCTGATCCTTGTATCTGCTCTGTTGAGTATTGACCTGACTGATAATTTGACCACTCTCAAAACTTAACACTTTCTGGGTGACGCCTTCGTCCACCAATCTGTAGGCATCCCAGGGTAGCAGTTTTCCCGCCTTCACACTATCAACCACCCAGGCAGGCTTCGCAATGCGGTATCGTGCAAACTCGACCGTCTTCTTAGGAGTCAGGTGGCTGGCGATAACGTGGGTGACAGCAGTCTTGCCATCGAGGTACTGAAGGAAGCCGCCGCCATGAGAGACAACAAGGGTATGGAGATCGCTCAAAGAAGGTTGGGTATAGCCATTGACATGGACGACGACACCGCGGAAAATAGGAGGCTTGTCCGCAGAATTTGCGCGTATTTCGACATCTAGGTTCTGTAGTTTGATCTTTTTCCTCCGCATGTAGTCGGCAAAACCGCCGAACTTGGAGGCTTCATATTCCTCGCCTTGCTCGTCGCTGAAGGTGTGGCCCTCAATGCGCTTCCGCACCAGCGCGGAGTTCTTTTCTAGTCGGGAGCCCATGGTGGGCTAGGAGATGTCATCGTCGCCAAACAATCTTCCTGGGCATCACGGCCATCCGGTTGGTCTATGGTCTTGACATGGGTGTTGATGGAGAGGATGATACAAGCATTCTGTCATTCTAGAGCAAGAGGCAAATGGGGTTGCGGCGCGTGAGGAGCAAAGCAACGCGACAGGCGCAGGCAGACGAAGTGGCCCAGGCGCCACACAAGCCCCCACGTCTTGCCCATCTCTTATCGATAAGCAAAAATTTATGGCTTGGCTTGAGGCTCGTTTCTGAGGCAGCGAAACTCCAAGTCTCTCCAATTACTGCGAAGCTCGTTTTCACTTTTTTTCCTTCTCATCTTTTGCGCTCAAGCTTGAGTCTCTGAAGGTTCTACTCGGCTTACAACACCTTAATTCCGCAAGCATTACTCTTCTAGACTTAACCTAGCATCGTTTTCTTTTCGAGATACTGCAAAAGTGCGCTGCTACAATGTCGGGCATTCAACCTGTGGCGCTCTACGCCATGAAAGTCCCTCCAGGCGACATCATGGTCCCCGCTGTTCCTGAGTTTGCTGCCATGGTATGTTATGTCATTAGTCTACATAGCGGATTGTGCGTACTGACTAGTCTGTACAGTTTCGTCTGACCATGGCCGCCATTGATCCCAGCGCTGAGCCTGAACTCGAAGATCCCGACGACAAGCGCCCTCCTCGAGCCACCCTCAAACTGATCCGAGTTCCAGATGGCATGCTCGATGAGGATGACGATGATGAAGATGATGAGGACTACCTTGCTGGTCTGATCGACGACGAAGAGGACGATGAAGACGACGACGAAGATGAGGACGACGAGGAAGTGAATGGCGGGCCGAGCGAGAAGAAGTCCAAAGCCAGCGCAGCTGATGAGGATGAAGATGATGAAGACATGGAAGACGAGGATAATGACGAGGATGAGGATGAGGATGCGGCGGCCATCGCAAGGTTGTCCAAGCTCATGAAAAGCGCCAAGGGGAAAGGGAAAGCTAAGGCCCTGGATGGAGAGGACGATGCCGACGATGAAGAAGATGAAGACGACGAGGCTCTTGAGATGGATGAGGTTGTAGTCTGCACTCTCGATCCCGAAAAGGCAAGTCGTCTCCATTGAATTGTGAGTTCTGATCTAACCACACTTTTAGAACTACCAACAAACGTTGGACTTCGTTGTGGGTGAAGGCGAGAAGATCTTCTTCAAGGTCTCCGGGGCATACACGGTCAATCTTACTGGAAACTATGTCATTCCTCAAGACGATGGCTCGGCCTCTCTCTACGATGAAGACGATGAGGAGGAAGGTTACGACCTGTCGCCCGACGAGGACGAGCTCGACGCCCTCCAGGACGCCGATGAAGATTCTGACGCTCTTGACGACCTCGAAGACCCTCGCATCACGGAAATCGATGAGGAGGACGAATTCGACGCTATCAGGGCCATCAAGCTGGCTGGGAAAGGCAAGAACAAACGTCCTGCCGAAGATGACGAAGACGAGGAGGAAGAGGACAACCTTGATGACATTGTTGCCAAGTCGCTCAAGAAGGACGAATCCAAGGCAGCAGGATCAACCTCAGCACCGGAGAAACTCAGCAAAGCCGAGAAAAAGCGTCTCAAGAAACTCAAGAAGAACGATGGCGAAGCTGTCGCAGTCGAAGCCCCCACAACCGAAGTCAAGAAGGAAGCAGCGCAGGCCAATGGCAGCTCTGAGAAGAAAGTTCAATTCGCCAAGAACCTGGAACAGGGGCCAACTCCATCCGCCACGCCTCCTTCGTCGGCCAAGGCCGACAGCAAGGACAAGTCAGGCACGGGCTCCGCGTCTTTGGGCGTGAAGGAGGTTCAAGGTGTTACCATCGACGACCGCAAGATCGGCAGCGGCCCTGCGGCAAAGAAGGGCGCTCGTCTGGAGATGCGCTACATTGGCAAACTCGACAATGGCAAGATCTTTGACAGCAACAAGTCTGGCAAGCCGTTCAGCTTCAAGCTCGGCGCTGGTGAAGTGATTAAGGGATGGGACATTGGCCTTCAGGGGATCCAGGTCGGCGGCGAACGAAGATTGATCATCCCCGCGCACCTGGCATATGGAAACAAGGCCCTGCCCGGGATACCCAAAAACAGCAAGTTGACGTTCGACATCAAGTGCTTGGCTGTGAAATGAGGGTTGGGCAGCGACAAAGAAGATTGTGCATGCGAAGGGTTGAATGGATAGCGAGCTGGTCGCCATAAGCCAGCAGTCGTGCCCCGTGAGCAGAACGTTGCGAGCTTACTTCCTCCAAAAGTCGTGAGTGTTTTCGGATCGTGGCAGGCGTTCTAAGGGATGGGGATGGAAAGGGAACATCGAGGAGATTCAGGTCTTCCAAAAGGGAGATCAAGAGCTAGCGGTCACGCAGCTTGAAGCATCTCCTTGCTTGTACGTTTAACAACCCACATAATAACACATGATAGAAAGGGGACGCATGCATTGCTAGCAGACCGCGAAGGGCTGATCCCAAAATCGATCGATCGATCAATCAATGAAAAAGGGTTTCATACCACCAATGCAAGTCGTAGTTATCAATGCGATCCTCGCTTTCGAGAAGAAGAAAAGAAATGAAAAGAGACGACATAGGGCGGAAAAGTGGGCGGGTAGCATGTATTTTAGAATCCTATACTCTACTCACTTCATTCCATCCCATCCTGTCTCGTCTCGTCTCGTCTTACCTCACCTCACCACGCTCCACCTCATCTCGCCTGCCATACATCCTCGCAAAGCCCAAACGCCTCAGTCTCAGTCTAGGCCGAGGTACTGAAAAAGAAAACACCCGAGGGGATCTTGAAGCGACATAACATAAAATTCATGAAGTCGTGCGCCTAACGAGTCATGGGGATGAAGAAAAGAGGGAGGGCGATGCAATCTGGTTCCTTTTCCTTTTTGCCAATCCAAGAGATCAAAATAAACACAAGTCGATGCGCCAGTGTCCACGATGAAGGGAGTAAGAGAGGGAAGGACGGCGGAAGAGAATGGAAGGGGATCGATTGCCTTCGACTCCAGCGCAGCCCAACGCTGCCATTCAGCATCGCGGGAAAGGAGTTTTCAAGAGCTGTTTCAATCTGGCTGGTCATGTCGTTTCGACCACCACCACCTCGTCCTACTCCTTCTTCCTCCTTCCCACATCCAGCCGGGCAAGTTCCAAAGTGAGCGTTCCATGCTTAAGAAAGTTGAGTATCCTCTTCACCCGCGCAGACGGGTCATCTGCGGGTCATACAGCGGCTCGGGGGTGACGGTGGCCTGGATTCTCTTGCCGAAGTACTCGATCTCGACGGCGGTGCCCTCGCCGCCGACGGAGCTGGGCAGCCAGGCGTACGCGATGGGTTTGCCGACAGTATACCCGAACGCGGCGCTGGTGACATAGCCGACGGCCCTCCCGTCGTGGAAAACGGGTTCCTTGCCCAGGACCACGGACCGGCCGTCGTCGACGGTGAGGCAGCGCAGGTGTCGCGAGGCTGTCTCCTTGGAGCGGCCCTCGAGCGCCGCCTGGCCCACGAAGCCGCCCTGCTTGCCGGCCTTGACGGCAAAGTCCACGCCGGCCTCGAACGGGTCGTGCTCGGTGGTCATGTCGGTGCCCCACGACCGGTACCCCTTTTCCAGCCGCAGCGCGTTGAACGCCGTGCGCCCAGCCGCGACGACCCCGTGCGCCTGGCCGGCTTCCCAGAGCGCGTCCCAGAGCCGCTGTCCGTTGTCGGCGCTGGCGTAGATCTCCCACCCGAGCTCCCCGACGTACGACAGCCGCATCGCGACCACTGGGATGCCTGCGATGCTGGCCCTCTTGACGCGGAAGTAGCGCAGCCCCTTGTTGCTGAAGTCGTCGGCGCTGACCGAGCTGATCACGTCGCGCGCCCGCGGACCCCAGAGCCCGACGCAGCATGTGCCGCCGGTGATTTCGCGCACGTACGCCCATCTGCTGGGGTCGTGCTGCGACTGCCGCCGCGCCTCTCGAGAGAAGTAGATCAAGTCCACGCGGCCGTTGACACCTACTTGAAAGAGGTCATCGGCCAGTCTTGCCACGGTGATATCGCTTCGGATCCCGCCACGGCTGTCCAGAAGGAGCGTATAGGTGACCGCGCCAGGTTTCTTCGAGACATCTCCCGTGGTCAGTCGCTGGAGCAGGTCGACCGCTCCTGGGCCCGCCACCTCGAGCCGACGCAACGGGGTCATGTCGTACATGGCCACGGCGGTGCGCGTCTTCCAGGCCTCGACTGCCGCGATGGGCGAGTAGTAGCGGGCGGACCAGGGGTCGCGCTCGACAGGCTTCCACTCCGGCGGCAGCTGGTCGATCAGCTTTGCGTTGGACTCGTACCAGAACGGGCGCTCCCAGGCTCCGGCCTCGAGGAAATACGCGCCCAGCTCCCGCTGCCGGGCGTAAAAGGGAGTGACTCGCAGGTTGCGCGGAGACTCCCGCGGCTGCAGGGGGTGGATGATGTCGTAGACCTCGACGAAATTCTGCTGGGAAGTCTCCTTGACATAGGCCGGGGTGAGTTGGACCTCTTCGAAGCGGCCCAGGTCGCACTCTGCCAGGTCAACCTCGGATCGCCCCGTCGTGAGGATCTCGGCCACCGCGCGCGCCACCCCTGCAGAATGCGTCACCCACACCGCCTCTGCCACATAGAAGCCGTCCAGAGTGGGCGACTGTCCGACAAGGGGCCCTCCGTCCGGAGTGAACGAGAAGATGCCGTTGAAGCCATCCGCGATCTCGCTCTCCTTCAAGGCAGGCAGGAGCTCCCGGGAGAGGTCCCACGCCGGTTTGAAGTCTTCCGGGGTGAATTCCAGGCGGGAGGGCATGTTCTTTTCGTCGACAGTCTTCGAGGCTAGCGGCAACGACGAAGCAACGACGGGGATCGGCCGGTGCGCATACGAGCCAATGCCGTACTGTTCGCCGTGTTCACGGTAGTAGAGGTCCTGGTCCTGGTAACGCAAAATGGGGAGACCTGCTCCGTTTGGCTGGGGATTGCGCCCTGCTTGGGCTGGCACGGGTGTGGTCTTCGCGTACTGGTGCGCCAGCGGGAGCAGGGGGATTGAGAGGCCGACCATGGCTCCCACCTCGACGCCCCAGAACCCCGCGCAGGAGACGACAATGTCGGCGGGGATGACGCCCTCGGGAGTGATCACGCCGGTGACGCGGTCATTCGCCTGCTCGATGCCGGTGACCTGCGTCGACCCCAAGTACCGCACGCCAGCCTTGCGGGTGCGGGTGATGAGCAGCTGGACCGCGCGCGCCGCCAACGCCAGCCCGTCGGTCGGGATGAACAGGCCGCCGAGCACGAGGTCCTTGTTCAGGAGAGGATACCGCTCGAGACACTCGTCGGTGCTGAGGAGGCGGGTTTCCACGCCCCAGGACTCGGCCCAGCCGTGCTTGCGCTTGAGCTCCTCGACCCGCGCGGGCGTCGTCGCGATCTCCAAGCCGCCTACCTGGTTGAAGCAGCTCTGGCCGTCCTCCTGCAGGGCCAGCAGCTTGTCCACCGTGTACCGGGCGAACTGGGTCATGGTCTTGGAAGGGTTGGTCTGGAACACCAGGCCGGGGGCATGAGATGTCGACCCGCCGGGCATGTCCAGCGGGCCCTGGTCGATGACGGTGATGTCGGTCCAGCCGCGCGAGACGAGCTCGTCGGCGAGGTTGGTGCCGACGATGCCCGCGCCGATGATGGCGACGCGAGGCACGGGCGCCATGGTGATGGACCCCATGGCGGAGAGGGAGAGATGTCGTCTGGAGTTGATATGGACCAAACAAGTGTTTGTGATCCTGGGCTGTATGTTTTATCCTCTGATGATTCCTTGACTCTGGCCGCCCGTTCAAGAAACCATCAGGGCACTGCCGGTCCCTCGAAGGCCCTTATTAGAGTCAAGGAGCCCGAGCCAGCCCCAGGACGGCGTACCTCGTCTAGCCCTTGCAATATCGACAGTGCTTTCCTATTCGGGGAAATCGTACCACCCCGGCCACTATGACGGTCACCTGATCGGCATCGGAGCATCTGCCCCGGCCGCCCGGCGTCTGTACAGGAGGTTGAACCACCGTCGAGGAGCCTTATCAGTGGAATCTTACGTGTTGCTCGCCTCCAGGAGAGCGCTATTGGGGCTAGACTCGGTGACTGTTATCGCAATGGAGCGAGCAAGCACTACTAAAATGTTGAAACGTGCTCAAAGGGCGTTCCGTCTGGATGCGGCGGCACAGCCCAAGATATACTCCGTACGCGGTCTAGCCTTGGCGATGCAGCGGGAGTTGCATTGCCGAGGAGGTCCGGACGCGGGCAGTGTGTGTTTCTACATGTTCCAGCGGTGATGAATCTCAAGACATAGCAAGGTTGCTGGGTGCAGGTCTATCCCGGCATTCTCGGCAGCGTCTATCGGACTCGAACCTATCCTCCTCGTCACGGACAATTCAACGTTGAACTTCTCTGGCAGAACCGCTGTCCTAGACTCCTAGGGATGGACCTCCGATTACCTGGTAATCTTTGTAGGTGCGAGACCACAGCCGCCTCTCTCTCTGTCAATATATATGGTCAATGATCTTGTTGGCGTAGTCGCTCCAGCGCCTCCAAGTCTCAAGACGTGGTGAGGCCTGAGATGGAAACCATCAGGACACGATGTTCTCGCTTACAATCAGTTTACAATAAATATCAATGTGACCGCATGTTTAGGGGGGGAGGGGGGGCTAGGCCAACGCTCAGGACAAAGATCGGGATACCGCGCTTTTGTACATGCACCTGGGGAACGCTCCAGAAAACCTATTGTGCGTCTGAGAACCTACCTATCCAGCGCGAGGCCAGCCCAGATATAGAACCGGCGGGGGAGTGGGTGTGTGGAAGGACATCCCGGCTATAAAACATAGAGGTTCTCTAGGTATATCCATCAGCGCAACAAGCATCGACGGGGCCCGGCACGACGGCGATTCCGGGTTCTTGTTCATTACAGCAGACACAGACAGGATAGGGCACTTTTCAGAAGACGGATCCAGCTCCTTTACAATTATACAACCGCTCGGGATTCGTCGGAATTTACTTACACTTCGCTCGCTGGTGGGGGACTGCAATCACATCTTACTCGCAAAGGGCGCGTGGGAACGAGAAGACTCGCGGGCGGAGGGTATGCTCCGTGTCAAGGCAGGCCAGTCTTGACTCACGCGCAGGGATATTGGGTTGATTTTACGAGTAAATGAGCCTTGGATTGCCCTGAAGAGGCCTGTGATTTGTTCTCGACGTAGATGAGCATATCAATAACACCATGTTCGGAGAGAAGACAATGGGAACTCCCTGCTACGAGGCCGTGAAAGGAGTCCCGACGAAGCCAAAACATCCCCTCCGACGGCATTTCCATAGACGTCACACCTACTTCGCCCCCCTTCAAGATGCCAGTTCGCCAAATCCGACCACAGATGGACATATAACACGAATGCGAGTTATGGGATGTTGTACACGGTCATCGTAGGATTCCAGCCAATGATAGAAAAGAGGTATAGATACACCGGCAGTTTCACTCGGAATACAGCAAAATATACGTCTGACAGAAGCCACAAATGATCGACTGATAGCGCACGTCTTGTCGCTCGAGCAAGGTAGGGTGGGCAGCAAGATAAGATACAGGCGCCCGATTGGGAATGATTCCATCTTCCCATCTTCGTTGCCCGTCTCCTGATGTCGAAACTCAAACGGTTCTGTTCGGCAAACGGAGCCGACGAACCGCTTCTAGACCAACTTGGGTCCTCCGATCCGTTTCGCCTCGACGTCGAAAGGGTGTGGCCCTGTGGCCCCCAGATACCCCGGAGCGGCTACCCCGGGTGAGACAATACCAGATACGGCCCGAGTCCTGGATTCAGCGAGTGTACAAAATGTCGGCTGATCGTTTGCATTTGCTCCTGCCACCACTCACCCCGTCGACCACAGTGCCGTGAAGAGAGGCACACGTGTTCCATGCGCTGTCTCGACGGAGGTCGTCCGTTCAGTGTCATGCGCTCGTCTGGCCCGGGAGTTGGCTCGCTTTCGTTGAGGGATTTGCCAACTCAGACATGGTGCTGCAATGGATGCTTCCCCGTCTATTTCGATTGATAATATATAGGTCGTACTAGTCTTCGCACAGGGTGAAAGACTCTATCGGATCCAAACCGTCGAATGAGAGATGTTTGGATTTGTAAACGCACTCAGCCACCGTGCAACTCCCAGGTCATTTACGCCGTGAAACTCCTAGCTCGCAACGTAGATGGCGCAAAGTCAACATCGAGACCGCGACAGCAGTGTGATTGCGTCGCCCTCGCTGCCACGCTAGATGTTAGCCCCGGGAAATCAGGCAGATGGACACCAATAATAACATACCTTTATGCTCCAAATCAGTCTTGAAGGTCGAGACGCCGCGCTAAAAGTGATTAAACATGACGTTGCCGATGTTTTCGACCTCCCACCATGCCGCAGCTCTTGCATCGCCCATTGCGGGCTGCGAGTCGTGATAGCCCATGTCTCCCATGCCGACGAACTGTGAAGGGTCCGCCCAGAGCCAGGGGGTGGTGGTCAGCGTAAGGCTGTCCGCTTGCTCGACCGATAAATCGTTGCAGACATTCTTCTGTGCAGACTCTGGTGCAGAAGAAACAGGGGCTCTGTATGATAATATCGGGGCGTCTTGCCCTCCATCGGCGGTGTTTATGCTGATTTCAGGTGAGGTGGCGACAATGATCTCCAGGGTTGAGCTCTCGTCTGTGTACTTTTGAGGCACCGCGGGGGATAATGAGGCGTCCAGCAAGCCAGTAGTCGGTGTTTCTCGGGAGTCTGTCATACAATTGAACTGAAGGATGTCCCACATCAGGGGCACGCTGAGATAGATTTTGGATGGCATCCAGTCCTCAACATCCATGCTCTCGGAGCCGGCAGCAATTCGTGTCATCTTGTCTAGATTAGAATCCTAGAAGCTGTCAGCTCAACCTCCTTCTCTTGGGGGAAGACTTACCAAAGCTTTGCAGGCCGGTGAAAAGGGCACAAAGCTTTTCAGAAACCTCCTGCATTTTGCAAAATCCGTGTTTGATTTATGTTTCAGTCTGGAATCCGCAGCACAACAATAGTAGAGGTGCACTGTAGCTGCGATCGCAGCAACATGTCCAAAAAATGGATCGACGAGCGGCATTTGCTTGTCCAAGACCATATCAATCATGCGAACAATCCAGGTAGAATGTAAGAGGGCGAGCTCGGAAGATCTCCTCCAGAATGTATTTGGAATTGCCAGGTTTGGATTGTGTTGTGCGCCGATAATATAGAGGAAGGGGTGATTCAAGACGGTCGGGATTGCATGGTACGTGAACTGCTCCCTCAGCCACGGCGCCCAATACTCTCGGTTGATCTTCAGCTCTTCCACTTTGCGCTCGTAGAATTTGACCGAGTCGTATCGGTGGCAGATGGGGATCCTGTTCTCGGTCTCCATAAAATCAGACAGCACCATGGCATACATCGAGTCGTGCCGCCACGGCTCCTTCCATATATTGTGAGCGCAGTTCGACACGTATTTTCTCACCCGGCTCCACACCCAACCGAGCTGGACACTCGTGTTCCAGATTCCAGGCTCGGTGGGTGTTGAACATCCCAGGTCGTCTCTGGGTAGCGGCGGGGCCTTCTGGTCAATCTCCCTGTCAGGCCCGTGGCCTCTACCAGTCGACGAATAGGATGGTCGCCATGTTTCCGTAGGGACACTCAAAAGACCATGTTGTCGTCCGTAAGACTGCTCGAGTAACTGGAGGCTCCAGAAAAGCCGTTTCTTGCGCTCCGTGGTCGCGTCGTCGACAGTGTATGTCGACTCGAGGTCCAGCGTAGCGGACCGACAAAGTTGGAAAGCCAGACCGACGTGGAATTGGCCGAGAGACATATTTCCGTCTGTGAAGGTGTCAGCAAGAGTTCGCTCGTCATTTTAGCCAGATATCCATGCCTATGAAAAAGGAGTACGACAGCAGACACAAGCTCTCAATGGTTGCAAGGTCCACGGTGCCATTTGCGATACGAAGCATGATCAGACTCCTGGCGTTCTTGCCATAGCGCTGCATCTGATCACACTTTGGAGGAAAGCGCGAAGTCAGTGCGAGGATACTGCAGGCCAGTTCTTCAGGTAGCGAGCCATGGTCGCCGACGTCTTCACGTCCAAAGCACCAGATCGGTTGCTTGTGGCAGTATTTAAAGTACAGGTCGATTCCAATGGCGATGTCGGATGGGCGAGGCCGCTGATTCGCATTCTCGGCGTCGAATTCGAGGGTCGAGGAAGGGTGGCTGGTAGGATAGCTGGGCTCGCGCGCGGGGGGGGTCACCGAGTACGACTTCTCCGAGTAATCAGCAGGCTCTTCGAGTGCTTGCTCTTGACGGGTGGCATGGCTCGGCCTGGATCATCTGGTCAGAAGATTGGAGGGTAGCACGGCGGCGGGCTCATTCGTACAGGCCACCGCTTAACAAGAGATCTAATTTCTCTTCCAGGTGTGCCAATCTCTCCTCCTGTAGACAGGTGTAAGTCAGGTAGACCGTTGCGGAGGGGTCATGTATCATACCGATCGGCCGTTTCGCGTCGCTCTGACCACAGGGGCGTAGGAGCATGGCTGCTTCAGGCGGACACAGCTGGAGCAGGCAGGCTTCTCGCCCGGGCAGCGAGTCTTCTTCCGCCTATAATACCATTGGCACAAGGCACATCAAGCAACACCGCAGTACGCGTAACAGACCTGCAAGTAAGGCAAGCGTGGTGTGATCGTCGTCTCGCATCAAACTTGTTCGTCTCGTCCATCGGGCTCATGTTGGGGACTCGACTAGAGGACCCAGACTGACCTTAAAGGTCTGGGAGACTGGCGACCGAGGATGGATACATGGAGCTGCGAGATATGGCCATTGTACAGCGAAGCAAAGGGGAGAATAAGCCTTATCTGTCTCGTTTTGTTGACGTTGCGGATATGGTCGTTAAGGTTACGAGGCAAAGGGGGGGGAATTTGCTTCCACTAATAAATACTCGCCACTTCGCCCCAAGCCCCGCGGGATCCTTGACCATCATCACTAAACACCCTCCATCATTGGCGCGGATCCAGCCTCGAGCAGCACATCTACGGAGATCCTTCAGGGATCATACCCAGCCAATCACTGAGTGTTGGTGAATACATCACAGGACGTCGAATGACATGGATTGCACAAGGGACATTGTAGCCAGGACACTTCAACACCACGACGGCGGATTCTATTACAGGAACGACGCTAGACTAGAAGAATGCCTTGATGACTCCGGGGAAGCATCAACATCTACCATAAATGACCGCTACACAGCAATGGGCTCCTTGTTGATCCTGCAGCAATCCACAGCAGAGCAAAAGGCAACGTCTTTCTGGCTGGTCACATCGGCTTTCGGCAGTGTCTGTCGAGCCGGCCAGATCTCATCATGCGCATCCGTCTCTCGCTTGTGGTGGGCTTGCACCAGGTCGCGCACTGTCTTCTGGAAGAACAGGGGACCCTTCTCCATCCGTGGGTGCAGCTCGCCATTGACAAAGACTCCCGCGTTGAGGTTCTTCTGGGTGTTGACGCAGAGGTACTTGTCCTCTGACATGATCCTCTTGTAGATCTGGTTGACCAGTTCAAAGTCCTCATCACTAGAGTTCTTGTTCCTGTACACCTCATATTTCATGGTTGACTTGACAGGACCGCTGGGCACGAATCTCTGGATGAAGAAAAAGTGCGGCCTAGGAAAGGGTCAGCATGGGGTCAGGGTACTCGGGAAGTCATGTCCTTACGAAACGTTCAAGGATGCATTGGGGAAGAAGTAGGTGGCAGCCACCCTGAGACCACGCGCAATCTGTTCCGGGGTCGGGTTGCCAAAGTGTTGAATATGGCCGCCCTTGGTCTCGACCCCGTAGGAGCTGAGATCCGCGATGGTGGGAATATCGGGATGGGTGGTCTTGCAGTGGTAGCACTCATTGTAATTGTCGGCCAGGATCTTCCAGTTATAGTCGCCCTCCATCTCCCAGCTGTGGTCGAACTGGTAATCATCGAAGTTGTAGTGTTCGAACCTGGCTTGCTCGTCGACACCTTCGAAGTCGTCGTTCCAGGCGATCTCTGGCTTCGCCCCGCCATCCAAGTTAACCCAAATGAAGCCATTATGGTCGATGTGGGTATGGATAGGCAGGAGGCCGTTCTTCGACTTGTCGAACCCTGGCAGGTCTTGATACTCTGGTGCTTTTGCGAGCTTGCCATTGAGGCCGTACGACCAGCCATGGTATTTGCAGGACAAGATAGTGTTGTGACCTTTCTCCTCGGTCACAATGGGGAAGGCACGGTGTCTGCAGACATTGTGGAAGCCATTGATGTTTCCATCCCGGTCCCGACAAAGAATGAACTGGTAGCCAGCCACTTCATATCGTAGCCAGTCCCCCGGGTTGGGCAGTCTCAGTTTGTGCGTGGTCAGAAGCCATTTTCTGGAGAAGATCGCTCGTCTTTCCAGCTCATACATTTCCTGTGAGGTGTACCAGGATGCCGGCAAAGCCCTAACAGGGGTTTTGTCGTCCGCCGGCGACGACCATCCCAGACCCAAGTAGTTTTTCAAGAACGATTGCGCCATGGTATTGTGAGGGCACCAAGATCAAACAGATAGGTCGCGATGAGGGTGAAAAACCAGGTCCAACATGATAATGGGGAAGCTTAAATCCAGATATGCTCCCTCCTCAAGACGCCACGCTGATGTCCTTATCGGACACGGCGGCCGGTTTGTCTCAGCCAGATACGTTAGCATTGCTCAGGATTTCGAAACCCAAAGGGGTCAAGGCAGAATGCCGGTCATATGATCGGGGCATCGGGCCCGGCTGAGATATCAAACAGGAAGGGCAACCGCTGGCGGCAACAGCGGAGAATCATTGGCAGATAAAGAACATGTGCCCACGGAAGGGCCAGAACCTCAAGGCACGCACCCCATCCTTATCGATGCTCCTGACAGCACATCCCGAAAGTTGTCGCAGGTGCAACATTGTGATCGGTCTCGGGCTGGTGACCTCCATGACTCACCTTGAGATCATTGGCTTTGTCGTGGACCGGCTGATCTTCTAACCACGGTGGGTTTTGGAATCCTGACCATCAAGGCACCCATCTTGATCAAAGCTCGTCTCTAGCTCATGGGGCTGCAGGGGTCCATCGGTTTGGAGGAAATCACGATGACTGAGCTCGGAGGTGCGGGAGCTGGGCATCAAACACCGAGTCCGCGGTGTACAGCACGCGGAACTCTCAGGAGAAGGATCTCGCTGGATAAGCGCCGTCTCTTGTTGAGCATGGTGGTGGTGAAATCAAACTACGAGGGCGCTTTGCTCCGATTGGAACCGCGCCTCGATTGGAGGACATGAATAGAATCGAAGCCGTGGTTGGGACAATGTCTGACTTTATACAGTCAAGAAATGCGTCCGTGTCATTTCAAAGACTTGGCGTCTTTTGGCTCTCACGTGCCGTCATGTGATTGACCTATAAACCCCTGAGCCTTGCTCGCATCTACGTCGTACTCTGTATTAGCTGAAGACTATGGACGGCAATTCCAATTGGCAAGGCTTCGACCGCTAATGGGCTCGTATACAGTGCACTACATGTCTATGGCAGGAATTACGAGGCTGCAGAAAAGGGGTATGCCTAACGCTCGTTGTACGGGCGCTCCTCATCTTACAATCCCAGCCCATCCTCCCGCTACCGATTCACAGCTCTCCTCTGTGGCCTCGACGCAGTGATTGTGCTTTGCAGAATGCCCTCCACGCCTGGCGCCTGGCATTACGGTTGCAACAGTCCCTGAGCATTTCGGTGTTGATGTCATCACCGCCAACAAACCACCATCACCATTTTACTCCACCGATCGAGAGTCATCCTGACGCCTAGAACTTTCTGTGAAGGGAAGCCCGGAAAGCATGCTGTAGTCTCGAAGCATAAGCTGCTCGAAGCCATCACCCCGGGGGACGGCAGATCAACACCGAAGTGGAGCAAGGACCCTGTTTGAGAGGGTGTAGGACATTTGTGGACCGTGTTTGTTCGATCCTCGTCAAAAATCTCCCGGTCTGATAAGAGAATCAAATCACCCGATTGCTGTAAGATACGATACATGGCGTCGAAATTCTCCTGCGTGTACCTACTACAACCCACGTAAGCTCAGACACCTGGATTGGCTTTGGAGGACCCCGTTTGAAATTGTGATAGGTGGGAACCCAGATCACTCCTATGTTAAGTCCACCTGTTTGACAGTGAAGCCTCTAACGAGACTCGTGAGATCGTCGTCATAGGGAGGTCGGTGTCGATTCCTGGATCGTTTATGCATCTCGTTCGGCAGACGCGGGAGAGACGGAGTAGACTGCAAGCCTGCGTGAAGAGCAGCGTTGCTGGCAAGGGTTCCAATTTGTTGACAAGTCTAGACGACGACAAGGACTCTGGCCAGTGATCTGGCCGCCATTTACCACGCTATGCTCCTCACGAGTTCGGTTCATGATCCAAATATCGCTCGACGACAGGCAGGAACGCTCAGGGAATAACGAGATATATAGGGCAACAAGCCTTTCCCATGCATAAATACGTTCATTTTCTTTTTGTTGCTGCATCCAAAACCCTCCCGTCTATTACAACTTGCGAGACCCCACATGGTTTTCCACCTACAGCTTCGACGTTCTCACCGGGTCCAAGAAATCCTTCATCTCCCATCTAGGGTAGTCCGGGTTGAGCGCCGGATCCGGCCGCTTGCGGTCCCAGGCCCATTTCTCGACCAGTTCCGGCGCCAGGGACCCCTCGAGCATCTGCAGCACGTACTTGCCGAGCACGGGGAAGAACTTGTACCCGTGGAACGAGCCGCAGGTAGCGAGGTACAGGCCGTTCGCGGCCGGGTGTGGCGAGATGATGAAGTCGGAGCTCGTGGTGAAGGCATCCCTGGGAATTTCCCCAGAAGTCAGTTTCAAGTCCATTCTCAGATTCTGTGTCAGGGATGAAAAAGCAAGGGGGGTGGCTGCAGTGGTGGCATACCAGCAGATCCGATGTTTCTCCATCGTCCAGTTGGCGCCGTTCTTGCCGTAAAACACCTTGTTCGCGTAGTCGATGTCTTCCTTGAGTTTCCTGGACACGTTCCATTGACTGTAGTCTTGTGTTGCGGGCGGCGCTGACAGATGACGCCCCGGTAGCACTTCGTGAGTGTTTTTGAATATCGTTTGTCCCCACCACTTGATTTCTCTGTCTGGGGTCGGAGGGAGACTACCAATAAACGGGCCTGTCTCTACAGTTAGTCGATCGCACAAACGTGGCTGAGCAGAGGCAGCCCATTACCTATCTGTGCAGTGTATCCCTGAACACCCACGGGCATAGCGGCGAACCTCTTGTATGACTCGTCATCGAGTTTCGTCATCCCCGTTGTGATACCACCTGCTACTATCCTGCCTTCCGTTCGAAGATCCTTGAGACCAGTGCTGGCAGCGCTCAGTTCCAACAGCTTCGGGGTGTATGCACCCGTGCAAAGGACAACGTGCGAGGCTGTCAAAGTCTCACCCTTTGTTGTCTTGATGCCATAACATCGCCCACGAGGGTCCAGCTGTAAGGTCGCAACTTCGGCCGTCACGTACTTCACGCCGAGTTCTATGGCCTTGCGGGTGACGGCTCGCAAGGCATCTCCAGCCGCAGCCCAACCACTGGTCTTGTTGACCAGCACCTCCTGGACTCCGTCGTAGTCAGCGTCCTCGAACAGCCCGCCGTACAGTTTGCGGGCTTCGTCGACTGTGACGGCTCGAAGATCCGCCGTCCGGCCGAGTTTCTTGTAGTTGTCAATGACTTCCTGTGCATAGTTGCTGCGGCATGTCCAGAAAATGCCCGTCTTGTGGAAGTACGGCTTCCACAGCGGATCCGTCTCGAAGATGTCTTGTGCCTCCAGGGCCAGTTGACAGTAGACTATGTCGTCGTAGTCGGCGCGCACCACCTTATTCCAGTCCCACGAGGCGGCCACGCGGCTCTCTGCATCAAAGGCATCCCGATCAACTAGAGTCACCGACGCCCCAGGGTACTTCTTGATCAGGTGATAGGCAGTGGATACCCCGAACACTCCGGCTCCGACGATGATGTATGATTGCTTGCCCGAGGCCATCTTGCACGTAAGAATACTTCGTCTGAGCTCCTGCTTCCTGCACCGAGGGCTGATCACACTCAAGGAGCGGTCGAGTTTATGAGAAAGATTTGTGGGACACCAAAGAGGCAAGACGAAAGGTTATTATGCCCGTTTACAGAAAAGCTTGGATTGCGCCCTGGCGGTCAGAAGGCGTATTGATAGCATTGACATGTTGTGCCGATAAAAGTCCGTCACGAGATCGGTCAGCCATGCCGCAAGGCCGGCCACGTGACAAGGCGGAGTTTCCCTGGTAAGCGGGAGATATCATATCATACCACGAAACAAAAGGGGATACCGCCGAGGCTTGCGGCAAATCTTGATAGAGCTTCTCGAGAAGCCTCATGTCATATTGGTACATGCAAAAGACTATTGTGCTGGCGATACTCTTCACCACGCCCCATGCTTTTGGTAAAACGACCACATCAGTCGATATGGTGCACCCACGCTATGCAATAAAACAATCTATACAAAGTATAGAGATGCAATGATGTCCCTTGTCCCGCGCCTTGCAAACTCCGTCGACCTTACCGTCTACCAACATTATGGACAAAAGCCACTCGATCCACACATCTTGACGATGGTGGCATGCTTTAGGATAACCCCATTTCGTTGCGAATATTCCAGTCTCAACTCTCATGCCGCCGGAAGAACGATCGACGGTCTCCTCAAGACATCGTAGGTGGTGCGCCCATGAACGCAGCGTTGTTGAAGCCGTCTTCTTGCTTGATGGTACCGTTGAGCAGGGGACATAATCTTGACAAGAAAATCGTGTCAGCAATTGGACAATGACCAGGAAATGAGATAGCAAAGCATTAAGCACAGCACTGGAGAGTCCCGGATCGCTTAGACGGGTGTTGATGGTGCTGGGATCGCGCACTTCTTGCTTCCCGAGAGCGAGATATGGAGGTCTTTAGCCTCACATGCGCAAGCATTGAAATGTCGAAACATGTCCTCGGGGGGCGACCATCAAACGAGATATGTCGATGTCGGTGAAAGCTTTTCGAAGACCATCATTCTCAGACCAAAGTGAAAGAAAGAGGGCAATCTTCTCAATGCGATCAACCCGAGAAGTTCGGTGCACTCATCCACAGGAACCCAACCTTGCGATCAATGGGGAGATTGCAATTTTTACACTTAGCGTTGGTGACTGACTTTTTGTTGGTCTTGATGTGGCCCACCTGACCACAGTTCGCACACTTCCGCTGCGTTGGCTGCGAATTCCTGCCCCCGCCACCACCACCACCACCACCACCAGCTCCCTCCCCGTCCGGAGACATGGCGGTGCCGCCAGGTGAGGTAGCAGCTTGGAGGGCTTCTTTGTTCTTGTTGCGCTTTTGCCTGCGAGCCTTGTTCTTCTCGAGTTGGGCGAGAGCCTCCTCGAGTCTGTTCGGAGTGGTTAGCAAACCTAGTATCCCAACACGCGTGACAGAAGGGATTTGCTGACCGTTTCTTCCGCCGCGCGTCCTGCTCTGGATCACCGGTAGGTTCGAGTTCACTGAGGCTTTATACTTGTAAGCAAAAGACCGAGACACCAAAGTGTGGCCGGTCACGAACCTTGTGGTTTGCATCTCTTCCGCTTCCTTGATCTTCATATATCGCTTGATCACTGCCGGGTCAGTTTCAATGTGCTCTTGCTCGATGATTTCACCGTCTTTGGTTTTAATTCGGCGCACGATCCGTAGTGCTTTCTGAGTCTGACTGCCAACGCTGCGTCTACTGAATGAGGTGGCCGTCTCGTCATCCCGACGCCTCGACATCGAAGGTGTCTGGGTTCCAGACATGGGCGTTGCTCGGATATTCGACCGACTCTCCGGATATTTGTCTTCCTGGGCGTCCACATCGCCTTCCATGTCGAGGTCAGAAGGTTCGATCTTCGAGCTGAGACTGGCTTTCTGCTTGTCCCAAATGCCACGGATGGACTCTTCGTAGGATTTCTGTTGTCGAGCGACATTATAGCTGTGACCACCGAGTTCTTTTTTCAAGGCAATCGCGTCCATCGCAGATCCGCCAATCGGTCGAAATCCACCTTTCATACTCGTCTTGACGAATGAAAATGCCTCACCGCGACCTGATGGATCTCCTTCACCGAACAGCTTCAGCATGGCCTTGCCTTGAGCGGCCTGCAGGAAGTTCTTGGTTGTTCTCCATGGCGCGAGTTGCTGCTCGATACTATCGGCCTCATTCTCCTTGGTGTCATCTTCCTCATCATTGTCCGCATATCCGGCATCCTGAAGATACTGTGCTCCGACTTGCATTGCCTCCAAGAGACAGATATCTTCCGGCCGAATCAGGCCCTGGATTTGCTCTTCGCTGGGGACCTTATCACCCGGCCTCATTTCCCATTCCTTGAATTCTTTGTTGAAAACCATGAACTCTTTCATCTTTTGTCGGTTTTGCATGTCCGTGGTGCCAGGAAAATGCCTCGTAACATCTTCGACATGGATGCGGTTGGTTCTCTTCTTGCGGGCGATGCGGTATGATATGGCTTTCAGACGATTCTTGGACGCAGTTGTGACCATACGTGAATGTGTTCCGGGAACGGTAACCGAAGGCAATTCCTGTCCAACCACGAAAACGTTTTCAAGATTCCTCAAGTAGTGGCTTTGCCCGTGCACTCCCGTAGTCTCTCGGATGACTAAGAAATCCTGAGAGTTGGCATCTTGGGAGAAGATGGGAGCCCTGTACATAGAATTGTAGAGGGCTGTCATGGTTTCGCCCGAATCAATTTGACCGAAGATATAGAACGGAGATTTGTCCTCCGGTAGCAACAAAGAGGTCTCACCGATATCATATTTGGGCCTGAAGTTGTCTTCGTTGCTTTTCTTGCGATAATAGTTGATGATCTTGTTTCCCATGCCAGTCTGAGACAGCATCAGCGGATGTTCTTCGGAATATTCAAGGAGAACAATCGAAGAATTATCGGCCATCGAAATCTCTTTCGTGGTAGGGTACAACTCCAAAGCGGGTCGATGCTTTTGGTGCTTTCTCTTGACCTTCGCTGGTTGCCGAAACACGATGGGATGTCTGAAGTGCATTCGTTTCCGATGGAAATTGCGCAACTCCTGGAGGGACAACTGTACTTGGTAGTATGGGTATTGCAAGCGAACAGCAGGCAGTGAATGCTCGATGGTCAGATTGGTGAGCTGGCCTCGGATTTTATGTCTATGATTCTGCTTGAGAAGGTCATATTCAGCATCGTTGGAAGTTTTGAAGCGATGTTGGAGGCGATCCTTGAGCGTTTTGACGGCAGGTCGCTTCTCGCCAGGACGGGCCTTTGCTCTGAGAGCCTCCGGGTCAACCTCTTCAACAAGGAGATTGGTGTCGTTCAAGTCCAGTACGACCTTGTTAGCCAGTCTGGCAGTCGTCTTCTCGGGATCATCGAGGGAGGGTACCTCGAGCTCACGCGATTTGACAATATCCCGAGGATCCAAACCAAGGCGGCGCTTCTTGCGGGGTTTCTCCATATCAAGTTCATCGAAACCGAACATCTCTTCGTCGCTGTCGACAATTCGGGGGGTGATCTCGACGAATCCATCGTCCGAAGATGCCAGGTGCGACAGTGTATCGAATTCAGTGCACATGAACTCCAGATCACGCATGGTCAGACCACCAGGAAGAGGCTCGTCAGAATCGGACTCTTCCGAAGATTCTGCAGCCTCAACAGGGGCTGCGGTTTCTCTAATCTTCACAAAATCTGCGCCAACCTCCGGCGCGTTGATCGCAACCACTGAATTGAACGCCACTCTTTGGTCTTGCTCAATTTCCAAGTTGACTTTTGTTGGGCGGACTTGTTTTGGAGGCTTCAACGGTGTTTTCCCCTGCCATTTGTGCGGTCGGGGAGGGAAGAGCTCATTGAAGTATGGTGCTTCGTCGCGCTTGAACTTGGGGAACTCGACCTTCAACCACTCTTCAATGTTCTCCTGCTCCGTTTTTGGAATGTAGCCTTTACCAGATTGTGCGAAAAGAGCAAGTTGTATGCGATATTCCGCATCTTCAACCTCGTCCAGCTCGGCCTCGAGCATAGATAGGTCTTGCGTGGCTTCGTCGCCATGCTCCGAGGCAAGGTCGGACTCTTGATCGGCATCCTTCGGAGGCTTCTCGTCGGACTTCAAAGGAGTAGTCACGGGCGGCGGGGCACTGACTAGGATAGGACTAGAAGGGCCGAAGAGGTCGTCATCATCGAGGCCATCCAAAGCGTTCTCCTCGATCCCAGGCAGCATGTCCGTTGTTATCTCGACCTGCATCGGCTCATCCTCAGGTAACGAGTCATCGTCACCGATATCTTCATAATCAACCGCATCGTCTGCCTTTTCGCCCTGTTCCAGCTCTCTTTCATTCAACTCATCCAAGTTGAATCCCTCGCCGCCACCTTCATTCAACAGTGCACTGAGTTCATCATTTGTATCCCCTGGCACGTTGAAACTCTGGTCAAAGGGGGTATTGGCTGTTGAATCGGCCATCTCATCATCGCCGTCATCGAAAAGACCGTCGAGGTCATCAGCCTGCTGGTAGACGTCGGTGGCCATCGTGCCGGGTTGCAAGAGGAAGTGATGTTTGAGTGAAACTGCGCCGACCCCGCAGCAGTGTTTCCTTTGCCGCCAAAGTCTCGCATCGCTTCAGGTAACGGTAACTGTCATTGCGACTCTTCAGATACTGAACCGGAGAGTCGATATAGATGTTACAACCGACGGTCACGATGAAGTAGGGGATGTTGTAGGGAAGCTGAAGAGGCACAATTACACGAGAGTTCGGAGTTGGGGGAAAGACACCGAAGGGGAGCAAACGGACCGGGTGACTCGTGTTTGGCGTGACTTGGCGGTAGCCTGACGCGCTAGCGTCAGCCTTGCGCAGCCTTGCCGCAGGTAATGCAAGTCCTTCTTCGTCCCTCGCAAACTGAGGCTGCAGTCCGAGCCAAGTATGATTAATTCACTAATTCAGGGTATCATAGCAATATTCCATGCAGAGTGACATTATGCAACAGTCCGTGCCAACTTGAATCACAAATCTCCCAATCTCAGCGATCCCCAGTCTCCTAGGTATGCACATAAGGCCCGGCTGCTGCCTTTTGTGCAGTAATGTACAATTTGGGTCTTCTTGTCCTCCCCTACCACTTTGGCAATTTGCCGGAGGTCACTGGTCCTCGGCAAATACAGTACCACATTAGGCGTCAGCTTCTGGAGAGATTCGTAGAGATGGCTGAAAGGGTATGGCTGCATGGCCTCGAGGTCGAAGACTTCGGCTTCGCGGTACCCGGGACCTGTGTCAAGATTGAGCGTCAAGTTATTGGCATGGGATTTGAGTACGTACCTCCCCATGGGGGGCTGGCGAAAATGACACCATAACTGCCAGCAATCGCTTTAAGCGCTTCCACAGTATTCCCCTTCTTGGACTCGTCCAGGCCTAGAATCTCAAAACAATCCCCCTGAAACCAGGTAATCCGGTCTGCGACGCCGTAGATCTCGGCATTATGTTTGGCACAGGCCAGAGTAGCTGCATCCTTCTCAATCGCATAGACTCGTTTCCATTTGCCGGAAAGCGCAAATGCGATAGTGTTTCCCCCGACGCCACACATAATGTCGAAGATGATTGACTTGCCCTCTGGCGCTGCCTCTGCCATGTGCTGTGCAATAGTACTTATCGGGGTTAGACAGTCCTCGTACAGTGAAGGAGAAGACGTGGAACCTACTTTGCGACCGACTCGTGAGTGACTTCATACCATGAATCATCAGTCATCCAGATACCGTCGTCATATTTTGAAAAGATAGAGTAGCCTTGATGCCAATATCTGGGGAAGTGAAACAGGTCAGCCTCTGTAGAAAATAGGCCCTGCCGTGCATACTTTTGAATGTCCCACGGAACTTCTTCGATGTCCTGGTAATGATGAACACCTTCGGGCAAGGGGTTTGTTAAGGGCCGCTTCTTTGGAGGCGCTTCGTCATAATGCTCGACACGCTCGGGGTTCTTGCGCTTTTTCCCCATCTTGACCTCTAGACGTTTGTTTGATACTTGGAAAGATTGTTGGCGAGAAATGATATATGGGCGGAGTCGATTTGGAGAAGGAGCGGAGCGCAATGCCAAAATCTCCGACACTGAATTATTCTGGAGAACAACTCCGCCCGCAACTTTCTTCAGCTGGTACCTTTTCCTTGATATCTGTTTAATGACTAGAGAGGCGCTCTGCGCTATCACAGCCTCCGATGGACAATTCTCAGTTCCGCAGTCTCCTTCAAACTGGCCAGAATGCAGATACCTCCAACAGCGGGGCCTCCCCGCAAGCCTTTAAGAAGCCCGTACTTGGCTCCAGAGCCCGCTCATCGATTCCCATGACGCCTCGCTCCGTTGCGGGATTCAACGCCTCTAAAATGTTCACGCAGCAAGTTTCAGAATATCGAAAAGAACACGATGGACAGCCTCCCACGAAGAAATTCAAATCTAGCGCACCGAAAGGCAGCAAACTCGCTTCTGGCTACCAGGACCGCACTCTGGCTCGACAGGCGGATGGGGAGGGGGTATCATCACCAGATGACAAGGAAAAACGAGTCAAGGCGTTGGAAGAGATGTACAAACTACAACAGATTGACGAGGCTACCTTTGAAAAGCTGAAAAGCGAGATTGGAATCGGCGGCGATCTTAGCAGTACACATCTAGTGAAAGGGTTGGACTGGAAGCTGCTGGAAAGAGTCCGACGAGGCGAAGATGTCCGCAACACGCCGCAAGCTGAGAAGGAGGAGTCTGCTCAAGTGAATTTGGATGATGAGCTCGAGGAAGCGCTGCAAAAGGACGTGAAGGTGGACAGGCCAATCTCGAGGAAGGCACAAGATGAAGCACCTGGGGATCTTCAAGAATCCATGACACGAGATGCGATCTTGCGGCGGTTAAAAGAAAGCCGAAGCGGAATATCAGAGCCCTCACATCCAGAACCAGCGCTTGGAGCACGCTTCAAGAAAGTAACCTCAGAGAAGCCAAACAAGAAGAAATTCGTCGAAATCATCAATGGACGGCGCCGGGAGGTGCTACTCATTACCAATAAAGACGGAACGACGAAGAGGAAGACTCGATGGCTTGAGAAGGAAGAGGATCTCTCGAGAGGCGATCAAAACCAACCTCTTGGGATGGAAGTGCCAGCAGAACTTCGAGCGAAACAACAAGCTCTTTTGGACCAGCAAGCCGCCGAAGAGGAAGATGACGATATCTTCCAAGGAGTGGCCGATTACAATCCGCTCGCCAGTATCAACAGCGAGTCAGAAGATGAGGGCGGCGAGAAAGAGCCAACAGCAAGGGTAGACACCACTGACAAGACCGCTGCATCGACGAACAACAAGCCACGAAATTACTTTGCGACAAGCAATCAAGAAGAGGGAGCCGAGGATCGCACCAATCCAATTTTGAAAGATCCCACACTCCTTTCGGCGCTGAAGCGGGCCGCAGGCCTACGAAGAAATGAAGAGACGAGTGGGGAATCAGGTGTCGAGTCAGATCCCGACAAAGCCGCGAGACAGCAGCAATTGCTGGCGCGGCTAAAAGAAAGAGATCGAGCAGATGCTGCAGATTTAGATCTAGGATTTGGCGAAAGTCGAATTGCGGACGACGATGACGAGGACGAAGCTGGGTGGGATGAGGGTGAAGGGCCAGCGAAGAAAAGTGGACGGAAGCGTGGTCCGAAGAAACGCAAGGGCGATAAAGACAACATGAGCGACGTGATGGCAGTGCTTCAAGGGCGTGAGAAGAAGTCCTGAAGTCCGAAGGTCGATTTGGCACATGGTATGTATCTCGTTCCCGATCCCCGTAAGGTTTCGCTTCTGCACGACATTTGGACGCGTGGCCTGTACCCAGATGAAACGAATTGGCAATATCAACGCTAGAAGACAATTACGAGTCCTTCGTACGCACAATTTGGACGTTGCCAGGAGCAGTCCCTAGATTGCACAGAGGCAAAGGCGGATTTGATTAGATAGGATCCGCAAACGGGGGCGGAGGAGTTGTATTTTTCTTTTCATTCCCCATGTTGATACTGTGCGGACTCCCGGGATGGCGGCGAGGTCAGCTTTCCAAGACGGCGGAGGAGAGATGGTGGCTGGGAAGTGAATCGGTGGAAATGGCGAGGATGATGGGGATTACTAGGTGCCTACAAGGTGGATTGATATAAGTCCACAGTCCCTGGTCTCTGTATATATTTGTAGCACGTGTGTCACTAGTAAGAGACTAGGCCGCTACGGAATGACTATTCCGTATATGGAAGTTCTCCGTACTACGGACCTCCCAGTTAGTGCGAGCAGTGCCGAGTCTGGACCAGATGACGTGTCGATGCCAAGCCCACAATTAACAGTCCTGCTCGCACCTTTTGAACCCCCTCGTCTTCGTCACTTCTACTCTCCAGTTCTATGTGGTACAGTCCTGTACCGAGTATTCTTCTCTGGCTATCATTGTTGCACGGAAGCTCACCAGCTCACATCGACTGCCCTCGGTTCAGGAGGCCGCACTACGGGGCCTCTTGACTAGCGTCCGTTTTCTGCAAGGCTCCCTCGGCTCCAAGCAAGGGTCTTTACGTGGGTGGCGGGTTCCTGGCACCAAATGGCGTGGCCACTGGTCCAGCTAACGCTTATCGGCTCTTTCGATAGCCTAACCGGCTCGCCCGTTTGCTGGGCCTCTCCTTGGTGGATGTTTCCCCTGCATTGCCGCCCCAATTGGCGGTTTCAGGCCGGATCTTTACCAATCTGGACGCTGACTGGCTTCGGAACGACCAGGTCCTGCGACAGTAGCCTCGTCGCCAACCGACCTCGCCTGTTATGCAGCTTTCCCCTTTTCTGGTCCCGGGCGGGCATCCTGGGACTCCCATGCCAGCACCAAGGGCCGTTACAACAGTCCGGCCCACGGTTACGGCTTTTCTGATACATGTCATTTATGCCCCATCTCCTTCCCCTTGCCAGCAAAGGCGTCTTGAAAAGACCCGTCTCTTACAACGGCGGGGAACCTGCGGTCTACCATCTACCAGGGTCACCGTCACACGAAAGACCACCATGAAACGTGCCAACCCATTTTGCTGTCCTATTCACAATCGTCCCTCAACCCCTTCCTCCACGTTCTCCATCCACCCCTCTGCTGGCAGAGGTATAACTCTGAGGTTCTTGTCGTTTCATTTGCGTCTCCTTCCTTCTTCCTTCTACCCAGCTTTCGTCCCGTCATTGCAGGCTCCCTGACACGTTTGTGCGACACATTGCACTTCGTCTTTCTTTCAGCAAGGCTAGTCCTTCGTTCTATCATTCGCCAGCGGCAGAGCTACGCTCGCGGTCACTCTTTCACCCAACCAGGTCCTTCATTGATTGAATCGACTACCAGATCCCCCAGGCGGGCCGCTCATACAATCCGTATACGATACCTCAAATCCCTTTCTGCAAGACTACCCGTTAAGCGCTATCTCCATCGCAAGCTTACTCATCTGATCCAACATGGTTGCCACGCTCTTCTCTGTGGCATTGTTCGCCTCAGCCGTTTTGGCTCATCCTAAACGACACGAACGATTCCACTTCGGTACAGGCAGTGGCACCGGGGGTGGCTGGGCTATGCCAACTGGTGGTATATTCCCCATGAATGGCACAGCGCACACCAAGGGCTCAGACTCCGGTGCCTCCTCGGTGGAGTCCCCATCTTCTATTGTGGCTACAGCCACAGCTGTCAGGACTGTCACTGTCCAGCCCATCCCGCTTGAGTCGACTTCTCCCGATACGGCTACTGGCTTCTCCAGCGCGCCAGAGGTTGCGGCAGTCGCTTCCAATACCGGCTTCGCGAACACAGATGTTGCTGCAACTGTTGCTGCAACTGTTGCTGCAACCGATGTTGCAACCGATGTTGCCATGTCATCGTGCTATGTCTTGACTTCGACCATCACCGCCACTTCTGTTCAGTACGTCACGGTCACAGCAACTGCTGGCGTTGGCGGATCTGAAGACTCAGGCGAGAACTTTGGCACTCCTTCGAGCTCCGCAGTATCTATTCCCTCGGGAGGTGCCGGTCAATTCTTCGGTGCTTCGTCGAGCTCCACCTCTGCGTCGGTACAATCTGAAGGTCCTGGCGGGTTCTATGGTGCTCCCTCAAGCTCAACCCTGACTTCATCGACTACATCTGGACTAAGTGGTCTGTCTCCCTCGAGCTCAATCAGCCTCGTCGCTGGTACTCCCACCGCCGGCGAATTTTTCCCCAATCCAGGAAAGGGTACAAACACCCCGTCCATTGGTGGTGGCCCTTCGCTATCTGCTCCATCATTTGCTCCTTCATCCTCGCCAATGGTCGTCCCAACGACCTTCGCCACTGTGACAGGAAGCTCACCCGCTTCAAGCTCGGCAGCTAGTGCCTCTTCCGCATCATCGCCCTCATCAAGCCCAAGCTCTTCTCCTAGCACAGGATCGTCGGGCAAGAAGGGTCTTTCGTACAACGATGCCTCTTTGACCGACGCCTTCGCGGGCAAGGGCGTGAGCTGGGCCTACAACTGGGCTGCTTCGCCAGATGGCACGATCGTCTCGGGTGCTGAATATGTCCCCCTTCTTTGGGGCCAAGATTCCATCTCGGGTTGGTCCAGCGCTGTTCAGTCTGCCATTGCCAGCGGATCCAAGCATGCCTTGGCTTTCAACGAACCTGATCTTAGCTCCCAATCAAACATTGATCCTGCAACGGCTGCCCAGCTGTACATCGATAACATGAACCCACTCTCCGGTCAAGTTCAGCTTGGGTCGCCCGCCATCACCAACGGCGCAGGAACCAGCCCCCTCATGGGCATCGATTGGCTCAACGCCTTCTTCGAGGCATGCAATGGCCAATGCAAGGTCGACTTTGTCGCGTTTCACTGGTACGATTCAGCTAGCAACATGGGATATTTCCAGAGTCACGTCCAGGATGTCATCACTGCTGCCAAGGCCAATGGCGTCAGCAAAGTCTGGCTCACTGAGTTCGGTGCCAGCGGCGACGACAGTGACGTTGCCAACTTCCTCACCCAAGCCATGGCATTCCTCGACTCGACCGAAGAAGTTGATAGGTACGCGTACTTCATGTGCTCCGACGGCATCCTCGTCGATGGCAGTTCGATCTCATCGCCTGTCGGCTCCGCCTACGCGGGCTAGGAGACGTGAAACCCGCTATCCTTTCTGAACCACTCGGCGTGCCTGACTTTACAAGCATTTCACACGCCGGTTGGGAGACTTTACATTATAACTTCTATGTACTATATTTTGACAGCAAGAGAAAGGAAACCTTTTGAGACCAATTTCAACTTAGCGAACGGAAACTAGCATTTTTCTTTTGGGTTCAGGATTTTTCGGTGGACAAAAACCCCGAGAATATCCTTCTTGCAGGTCTGGAAATGGGATCACAGAAACATTTTGACTAGGATCACACATCATCACCATCATCATCATGGGTTGGATATTTTGTCTGGGAAACAGCAAAAGCAAAGAAAGCCGTTTTATCGTCTTGTTTTTCCCCGATAGAAATCGAAAGATCTGACTACATTTGTCACACCTCATGACGACGGACTCTTTTAACGGCTTTAACGAAGAGCGAATCAAATCAGAATCATATCAAGTGCATGAAACCAGTTATTAAAGCATATGTTTGACAGGTCAATCTCGTGCGATTCTGTTCTGTCATTTGACGCCTCCGATCCATCTCACCACTCGTTATTCTATGTCGTGAAACTACCTCCTTAAATACCGTGCCTAGGACCCGTCAGAGGCAGGCAGGACTTAATCTGAGATCCTTCTTCTTGATGTTCTGTGGCATATGCAAAATGCTGCCGAAATCGCACTACGGCCTCTCGTCTTCTTGCTCCATCGCGTCAATTCCGTACCACCGGTGTGTTTCTCCTCCTAGTCCATGCCCGATGTCCCACCACCCTAGTCTATATCGATAGCGTCCCTGGCACATCCCCTGTCCACCGTTTCCCATGACACCTTTCCCAACAGGATCATCCTGGTCGCACATTCTGCTCCACGCGAACAGCGCGGCGACACCGGCGATGGTGCACGGATTGAAAGGCACAATCTCGTGCAGTTTAGAACAGGCCACGGCGAGCGAGGCAAGCACGAATATGAGCCCCAGCTGGACCTGGAGAATGAGTTTCGCAGTACGGTCTTGCACGATTCGGGCTTGAACTGTCGCATCCAGAAGTGTGCCTGTCACGGTCGTGCGATTTGGGGAGTCTTTTGCAGAGTCCTCCGTGCGAGATCCGATGGGGACTCGCATATTGCTTGATATGGCCTGTGCCATGTATCGACGGTAGAACCCACGGATGCCACCGTATACCTGTGAGATATCTGCCTGATGGGTACTCGCCAGCATCGAGATTTCCAGCGGCTCCTTGCCAAAGATGACGCCTTGAAAAAAGTTGTCCAAAGGGGGTGAGCTTTCTGCGAGTGTGGCAGTGTTCGCTGTCTGGTTGAAAGAGGAGAATTCATCGTCCATGTGGAGCTGCAAGCGGAATTGGAACGCAGTCTCTCCGTCCACGCCACTTGGAAGTCGTTCTGTGGAAGACTCATTTGCCACGGGAGGTTGAGTTGGAGAGATTGCAAGGTCCGGCCAAGTGAACGTCACCATCGTTGGAAGTTGGTCGATGTACTGGTAGCACATCAAGGTCGTTATCGCTGTCCTTGAGGGGAAATTGACATCTGCATATCCATAGAAGAACGCCAAAGACGGGCATCCAGGTGGATTATCGCCCTGCGTGTTTGGCGAGAGCTCGCCAAAGCTAGAGTCCTGTATTGGATCGAAAGGACCGACATGCAAATCCAAGAGCTTGCCGACAAAACTCGAGTTCCCTCGTAATGTAAAGGTGTTGCTGAACTGAATGTAATTTGCCGTACCGTTTGGACCACCGTAGGGACACGCTGGTGGTAAGGGGGCAGAAGCAGACACCGATGCCTCAGCTGTCTCGATCCTGGAATTATAGCTTGTTGATACATTTACCATACCTCTAGTCAATTCAACGCACTGCAAATCGCTGCGCAGGGCTGGAACCTGCATCTGTAGAGTCGCGTTGGTGTCAACATTGCTCCCTGCAGACATGACAGACTTCAGAGAAGGTAGGGCTAGTTCTTCATATGTGAACTGCGGATAGTCCAGCCCCAAACTTTCTGTTAAGCTTGCTACAACTGCTGCTGAGTCGTCGCTCTTGACACTGTTGATCCAAGTCGTATTGAATACGTCTGAACGATCCAAGGTGACTGTTTGAGACAGAGACAGCTTGTCGACCGTGTACAGGCCGGAAACCACGACAGTAAGAACGCTTGCGATGAGGCTGGCAAGCCCAGACAGGGAAGGCCCCCACTGACGGTTTCTCACCGAGTTCCAGATGGCGACTGGAGGTGGACAACCGAGGTTTGAAGTCGTGATGCCTCTTAATCCTGAAGAGCCAATTTCGGAATGGAGCGTGTAGTATGGTGCTAAAACAGCAATGTTGAAATCGAGAGCGTTGATCAATGTCGCAACCAGCAATATCAGCAAAGCAGGGAGGAACCGTGTGTATATGGTAATGGAGAAGCTGGTAGATTCCTGGACAGAAACGAACCCATGGTGTTTGTCTGAAACTTGCTGTATCACTTCGAGAGCCCCAACGGCTATTAGTGGCGTGACGAGGCTGATGATGAGTATCGGGAGTTTTAGCGTCAGTGGCCTCCACCACATTGTTCCATCATTTCGAGACATGTCATTGTCATCTTTGCCATCCAGAGAACGCGTGGAGGGTGATAGCGATATGGAGACGACACGATCATCGTCGTCATATGCTCGATGCTCGACACTGAATCTGAAGGCTTGTAGTTTGGCGGCAAGCCCATCATCTCCACCGAGCCCGACCCGTCTCAATGCCTCCCTGAAATCGGCGCTTTGGGTTAAGAGTTCTGCAGTCATGCTTGAGGTTTCAGGATTTTGGAGACATAAATCCTTCGGTCTCTTCCAAAGGAGGAGTATTGCCAGGAAAGTCATTACGACGCAGCCCGAAAACATTACCCAGAGCGAAAAGGTGCTGATCTGAAGTCTCTCTTCTTCCCGGACGAACGTGCCTGGGAGAGTTGTGTCATCGCCACTGGTGATGTACTTAGCAGCCGACTGAAGCGCAACTTGTTGGAGAACCTTTTCTGCCGCTACAATCATAGTGGTTTCGTTCAGCAGGTTTTCGTAAGTGCCACCACTTATTGCCGCCATCATTTTGAAGAGTACATTTGGACGCTCCAGGACATATTGGTTATCCACTAGGTTGCCAAACATATCTGCGCTTGCACTGAGAGCCGAAGTAGTGAGGACACCGAGATCAAAGCCCGTAAAGTTTCCCAGGGTGGTGCTGTTATCGTCCTCTACAGTTATTGCCCGAATTCCTCGAGAAACATCCTGAACGTCATAGGATAGCTGAATCTTCTTCAGTGAGAACCCCGATCTGCAAGCAATACCAATCACTTGTGCCACGCCGGTGGACCAGGTTGTCGCCGAAACTGCATCTCCCAATGTCAGATCGTTCGCATCGGCAATCGTTTGGTTGTAGCGAAAGTCTGTCAGCGTCAGGAGTTGCCAATTATCTTGGCTCCCTGGAGAAGAATGCGTATTGCAATCAATTTGCTGAAATAAAGGACTCAACTGACGTTCTGGACAAACAAAGGTTTGGGGGTTGAGAGTGTAGACGGGGGTGCCTTTCCCATTGGCTCGTAAAGTACACTCAGAGAACAGTAACTGGAGGCCGTCCTCAGGATGCAGATCTGTCACATTTGCTGGTTGAAGAATTACCGCGACAGGGGCACTTTCACAGTGGTATGTTGGGACGAGGGCACGAACTTCTGCGCTAACTGTTCCGTTGGCATTCCGACTCTGCTGCGGTAGATCGAATTCCCCAATTTGTTCGTACACCATTTCAGCAGTCGTTCCATCTGCGTATGGTAATCCCTTGCTCATAGCAGCGTAAGCAGTGTATGCAATTGACGGGTCGAAAAGTCCTTGATTGGCCGACTCATTGTAGAGTGAACCGTCCAGCCTCGTGATTCTAGAGACCTCAACTTGACTGCTAGGTAAGATAATCGAGTCCGGAAAGAGAAGGCCGGTGGAGGCAAGGGTAATCAACTTGAGAATAACGAATCCCAGTATAGTGGTGATGATGGTAACATGTTTGTTTTTTGCCGCATTGTAGAAGCTTATAATTTGTAGGGGCGACTTGTAGTCAAGCAGCACACTTTGCGATGGGTGAGCGTTTCCTCGATTCAGCTCACCCCAGGGCACAAGAGTCTTGCAGTAATAATCGATCTGCCGCCAGGCAGCCACAACGACCGTAAGCACAGCAGTCGGCCCATACGTCCAAGTGAAATGATTCGAAGTCCGAAGAATCAGGCCGTCATGTCTGTTGGCGACATATAGCAAGATCAACAGGGCAGAAATGAAAGCCAAGAAGGTCAATGCTGTCGCTAAGAGGAAACTCGTGTGTAACCAGATCGGGTTCCATGTCGTCCGTTTCGACTTTGGAGGGGCAGTAGCATTGCCCTCCCCAGCCGGCAGGGAACAGATGCTTCTCCTTCGCTGGCCATAGAAGGTATCCTTTGGGAGTCGGGAACGAGAGTTAGATCTCGATAGTAATGGACGTGGTAGGTGTCGCCGGATCCAGTCACTGAGCTGTTGGCGCATGTCATATGTCCGATGCTTAAGAATGAAGATTTCTCGAGGGAGGGGTTAGAGAATCTTTTGTCTGTGGTTGTACACAGTGGATAGATCATTGGGACGTCGCCAAATATAATTTGGCGAGGTGGTACAAGGCAATCTCTCGTGTTGAAGCACCATTGTGGCCGTGGCCATGGCCAATGATCTGGCCGGCGCTTAGTTGTGTCTCTTTGCCGCTGCTCCTAGATATGAGACCATCAGCCATGTGTAGCTTCAGCTTCTCAGCTCGATGGGTTTCTGCATCTGGCCAGAATGTTTTCGTTTTCGGCTTTTGCCATCTTTGAAGGTGGTCAACGCAATCTCAGTCAGTCTTCGATCCAACGCAGTCAATCGATTGCACCATTGCTGGTCCACCAAGGGTCAAGCACCAAACACTTTGAGGCGGTAACGCGCGCACAGCGACACAAACGCCCCAGGTCGTCTGCTAAAGAAAGTCCAACGGCGGTTGTTGAAACGACTAGGGATGTCGTAGATCTAAATCTCTCCCGGAGTCTCAGGTCTCTGATTGGTCAGCCTCGTCAGCCGTGAGGCCGTGAGGCTGTGTCGCTATCCTCCTTGTCACGCCCGTCTAAATGCAGTTATTCCCGTCGTTCAATGAACGCTTCAGAAGGCAAGATTTTTCACCGCAAAAACCCCTCGTGTCGCAATGGATCGGCCCCGGCAATATCTCCGTTCACAACATCGTGCAGTCAAATGCGAGCGGCGGATCTAGTTAGAACGGTTGTCCCGTCAAGTTATCCTCCAGCGACATTCTACTTTCTAGAAGATCAATCAGAGTAGTCTGTTGCTTTCACATACTTAGAGACCTAGAGACGGGTCCGATGAGGCACGGGACCGAACTGCACGCCACAACGTCCTCGATAATCTGCGGCTACTTTGTGCTGTAGGGTGTTTATTATCGTGCTGGTTAGTAGGTTTATGTGCTGGCACGCTTGATCTGGTCGACGAGCAGCAGGATGCCACTCTAAGAGGCCGGATGCCGTTGTGATGTACCTGATTCAATATCATGAACCTTAAACGCTCGTCTTACAGAGCTAAATCCGCTCGCAGAAATGGCTGCGTAAAATGATTATGAGAACAGTTGCCGCTGCAGAGACTGGTAGAGGCAGAACGCAGTGAAGTCAAACTGCCAGCGGAGTAAATAATCTGGAATTCCTTTGCAGTAAAGTGAAATCACCCATCGAATCAAGCCGAGGCCCTCTTTAGTCCTTGCTCTGCAGTTTCGACTAGAGGAAGGAGGTTTTTCTCCCTCAGCATAGGCAGCAGATTCAGGAATGCTTCGCGTGCCTTCACCTTGTCGCCGTTGTCCAGCAACAGATCGGCGCGGGTCATCTGGGCAGAGATCAAAGCGGCAGTGCAGATTTCATCGCGCTCTTCAGACTTGACGACGTCGGCGGTTGCGATAGCTTGGTCCGCCCATCTCAGGGCAGCTCGTCTCCCGGCCGCCAGCGTGTCCTTGGTGGCCGGCTTCCCGTTGATCTTGGCGGTTGGTTTCTTCAACGCCATGTCCATGGCCGAAGCGATGTTGCTGAGGACCTGAACCTCCTTGCAGGATCTGGTGCCGTTGCACGACGCCCTCAGCGGCTGCAGAGTGAGCATGTAGAGCTGGATGGCGTTTTCCTCCTCTCCCGAGGTCGCGTACAGGTCGCCCATTTGAGACAGCATGGCGGCAATTTCACCGGTAGTCAAGCCCGCGCCGTTGTCCTCCGTGAAGGTATTGACCTGCGGGTTCTTGGTCTCCTTCACAACGAGGCCCACCGCATCCGACAGCACCTGTTTGGCCATGCTGGGGTTCTGAAGATAATCGCTTTCGTACATGGACGATATCTTGATCTTCAGCTTGACAATCCCCTTGATCAGATTCGCGCGGAAATCTGCAGTCTCGGAATCCAGACTGGACGGAGCATCCGTCTTGACGGACTGTGCTCGATCAAGTTCGGCCAGTTTTTGTTCCAGGTCGGCGGAGATGCCGTCCAGGATTTCAATCGCGGCTTTGACGTGTCCGAACTCCTCCAGCATTTGGGAGAAGCGGACCCGGATACCGACGGTGTCTTTACTGTAGGGGTCCATCCCCACCTCTTCCGCCTTCTTGATGGCTTGCATGAAATACTTTGACGCGGTGTCGGGATCGGGCGAGATGTGGGTGTAGTGTAGGGCCAGCCGCAGTTGGTCTTCGACAGCCGGAGGATATACTGAGGTGCCTCTCTTCTCCCTCCGCCACTGGTCGTATGCCATGATGATGAGCAAGATCACAGATGCCGTTGAACCAAAGAGCAGGAATGGAAAGAGGATGGGGTGTTTGACTCGAGCGTCGATGACAGCCTGCTCGAATCGGTTCGGCGGTCTGGCATATTTCCTAGCATTTCTCGTCTGCGTCCGTGCATTGAGGGAGGGGGGGCTGCGAACTAGAGGCCGTGCTTTTGACAGGCTGTGGAAGCTATTGACAAAAGCTCGAGACGGTGCGGGTTGCGCGGGTCTGAAGCTGCGAAGCAGCTGACTCGTGAACATACTGGACTTCATATTGATGGGAGATGGCAGCAACGGGAGTTTTCAGGACAAAAGTGCAGGGGACAAGCAGGAGGTGCGGCAAGACAAGCTGATGGTGTACCGAGTACATTTGGACGCGAAATTTTGAGATTCTCTGTACCCCAGACTTTCGCGATCGCGCCGACGTCACCAGCGTCGCGCTCAAAGCGAAGTGCCGCCACCATTCGTATTCCCGTCGTATTTGCCAACCGCATCTGCACCCTCTGCTCTTTACATGCTCTACATAACTTACTGACAGCGCCAAAATGTGTGGGCGATACGCACTGGGCCTCCGTGCCGCATTTGTCCGCTACCAGCTTCAGCAACAGGGAATGCCGGTTGATGAAGCCCCCGACGACGATGAGGCCCGCGAAACCTATAACTTCCCTCCCGGATCCTTTGGCCTCGTCTACCGTGCGGACGTTCCCGACCAAGGGGTCAGGGGCACCGAAGAAGCAGAAACCAGCGACGCTGCAGAGCACGACGATCCAGCACAGCAACAAGAACAAGAACCCCAGGAGTCGACTGCACCTGCGTCCAGTCAATCGAAGCACTTCAACTACCAGCTCAAAGTCATGAAATGGGGTCTGATCCCCTTCTGGACCAAGCGCGCACCCGATTACGGTTCTATGCTTCGCACCATCAACTGCCGCGACGACTCTCTGATCGAGAACCGGGGTATGTGGAACACGATGAAACAGAAGAAGCGGTGCCTGGTGGTGGCGCAGGGCTTTTACGAGTGGTTGAAGAAGGGCCCAGGCGGAAAAGAGAGGATCCCTTACTTCGTCAAGAGAAAAGACGGTAATTTGATGTGGTTCGCTGGACTATGGGACTGTGTCAAGTACGAAGACACGGAGGAGAAGTTGTATACCTACACCATCATCACGACGGACGCGAACAAGCAGCTGCAGTTTCTGCATGATCGAATGCCTGTCATTCTGGATCCGGGGACAGAGGAAGTCAAGATGTGGCTGGACCCGACAAGGAACAAGTGGAGCAAGGAGCTTCAGGCGATTTTGAAACCCTATCAGGGTGAGCTCGAATGCTACCAGGTGGACTCGGCCGTAGGGAAAGTGGGAAACAACTCACCTAGCTTCATTGTCCCGATCGACAGCAAGGAGAACAAGAAGAATATCGCGAATTTCTTCAGCAATGCGAGTGCGAAGAAGCCCAAGGGAAAAGTCGAGGTGAAACCAGAACCAACCCAACTTGCACTTGAGAGTACTGGCAATGAAAAAGACGCAACACTACCCCCGACAAGTACCCCCCCGGTTGAGGAGAAGCAGGGACAGAAAAGGCAGCACGATGATGGATCCCAGGAAAGTCCTACCAAAAAGCAAGCAAAGCTGTCCTCTCCTACTCAGACTCTGAAGTCTCCTCCATCCAAGACGACTCTGGGCAAGAAGCCCAAAAGCGCGACCAGTAACAAAGACATGACTCTGAAGACTAGTCCCACAAAGAAAATTGAGCCTGGAACACAACGAATCACGAATTTTTTCACAAAGTGATAATCATATTGAACCTCGATAAGGGCCGATCATGCGTCTGCCAACCGCCGGTCACGCGCCAGGGACGTTACGAGATCCTCGCCGTATTCGACCTCAATCCACTTCCCACCAGCCTCCTTGCGGACATTCCGCAAATACCGCGCGACAGACTGTGCGGTGTTTCGAATCTTGTCGAAGCGCTCTCGCTCTTTCTTGTACCGGTAAAGTCGGCGCTCCGCCTCGATATCCTCGTCCTGTGCATAGGAGCCGTGACCTATCGCGGCAGGAGGAATGGGTCTCCATCCAACTTCCAGCACCAGAGTCTCGAGCCCGCGCCAGCCACTGTTCCATTCAGGACCAACCTTTTCCCTGTTGGGAGGAGATGACGAATGCGAAAAGAAAAGACCTGTGCGAGGGGGAGTCCATTCCAGCGCAGCAAACCAATCCCCACAGCCTGTGAGATCCAGCCATTTCAGGCAGTATAGGGATCGGCTCAGCGTCCGGAGTATGCCTGCTGCTTCTCGCCAGTCATTGTCGAACGACGTATAAAAATCCGATCCACCATACACGACCGATCTAGAGCCCGGTATGTCGATTAAGGCTCTTGTGGATGCGGCGTTCGGCGTAAATGTAGGCTGAGGCCAGTATGCGAGCGAAAGAGAGGTCAAAGTGTTCAACTCACTAGCAAGAGAAAGTAGCGAAGCCCAAGAGGCGGCTTTGACGCTCGATGGAGAGATGGCGAGGGAGAGATGCTTCAGATTCCCGAAGTTGTGGACGGTTTTGGGAAGGGAACTGATTGTTGGGGTGACCGCAGCCACGGCGTTGCTGTCCGCATCAGCGTCCCAGCTATCGGGCGTTGGATCCAATGTTCCAGCTCGAGTGTCTGTCACCGTCTCGATCCGCGCAGGAACTGCGTTCTTGACCAATAGATCTCTCTCTAGCTGTTTCAAAGTTGTCCAAGCCCCTAAAGCATTGCTTAAGTCCAGCCTCCTCACCTCCGCCCTGTCTTCGCTGGAGGTTTCATTTAGAAACAGAATCCTCAACGGATTGCTGGTGATCTCCTCGCTGTATACCGCAATGTAGCTCAACAGCTTTTCCCTGAGTGAAACAGGCAGATACTCAAAATAGTCGCGGTCATTTTCTGCATGCCATTCCCAGTTGCAAGCCATGTTCTTCAACAAAAGATGCTGGAGGGAGGTGGCCGAGGGAAAGGCTCCATCCGGCAGATTACTCGACCGGACTTGGATGCGTCCATTTCCGGTGTCTGCATCACTGGCGAGAGCCGCGGCGCGAACAGAGGCGGGCGCATGACTGCTGTCTGCGAGCCAGCTCTGTGGTGGAGGGGGCCCAGGGATGCGCCGCAGTCGACTTGGACCTGGAGTGCCACCGGCTGCGCGAGGACCAAATCCCGGTCGCGGAGCGGGCGTCGGTGGGTCGGGCAGGTCAAGGACGGCTCTCAAGGAGGGATGGATAGACGGCACATTGGTGGCGGTCGTGGCTCTCGTATCATTTTTCAATTGCTGGCGACGAGACTCGCGGATCAGGTCGTTGACGGTGCGCGGGGTGTCTCCATTTTGTGTTCTCGACGCCGGGGACTTCGAGAGCGAGAGCGTGTGAGGGCTGCTGGACTGCGGCTTTATGAATAGGACTCGTTTTTGGTGTTTCTTGGGCATGTATCCAAATTTGACAGGGTGTCGTGGACGAGCAAGTGAAATCCACGGGACGAAGGCAAGAATGAATACCTGCCTTGCTGTTCGCAAGGAGTCATGGAAGAGTCATGAGTAGAGTCATGCATAGAGTCATGGACAGTCATGGTTATGGTCATTTGCCCGCCACGCATTCCAGACCGGTCTATCACGTGCCGCCAAGATAGGTAAAGAACTACTCGCAGCTCACCCAGCCTTGTCCTTCGCCCGACTTCCCTTATGATACTCGCTGTCCCTGGGAGGTGAACTCGTAACAGAAGGCTGGTGAGGCTGGAATCCCAGTACGTCAAGGCAGAGCGAGCTCACCAACCCGAAAAGGCCAACCAGAATGTCGCTTGTCTAATTGAACTCGGCCGCCTTGGACCATCAACACTTACCTAGGTAGCCAGAGGTCCCAAGACAAGCTCTAGCACGCACAGGGAAATCCAAGGTTACTATCAAAGAGCCCATACTTCCCTCCAGAAATAACACGATAGAGAAAGAGCAAAATCTTGAGGCTGAAAGATGTGACGCCTTTAAACAGCCTCTTTCCAACATTCCAGCCCTTTCGTGACCGTCCCCTGACAACTTGAAGCATTTCCACCTCTAAACCCTCAAATCCTTCCAAGATCTGGTCTATCCTCTCAACCACCTTCGACGATTCGGGGCGTTTCTTTCCGTTGTTTTCAGCTACGATGAGCTGCTCCTGGATGTAGGAAAGAAAGGCACCCTGCTTACTGTTCCAGAAGTAAACTGAGGCTCGCATCTTCTGCATGGCCTCCAAGACCACAGGATGAACGCCCCTTCTGTCCACCCTCGAAAGTGACGCATCGTCAGAAGTCTCCTTCCAGAATTTTTCGTTTGGAATTTTGTTGTGGAAGTCTGATAAGCCCGTGCAGCCCCCATGCCACCAGATCAGGAATTCTAGACTGATGCAGCCCATCTGCCAGATATCGAAGCTTCGACTGCGCACTATGTCTTGGGGGTGTGAATCTTCAAACTCGGGAGCCTCGTAATCTGGAGTTCTCCATACGGTTTTCGTAAACTGCTGGTTGACTCTGCGTACGGCGGTTGGATTTTCGTAGACGGTCGCCAAACCAAAATCTGCCACGACGATCTGAAGCCTCGTCCCCAATGGGCTGGTCCCAGGCTCGGGAAACAGTAGAAGGTTCTCTGGCTTCAAATCTCCGTGCACGCAATCTTTGGCATGAATCTTGGAGATCCCATTGAACACACCTCTGAGTTGCTCCAAGATCCTGCTTGGGGACATTCTTTGACCTCCATCTTCTCGAAACCAGAGATCCCGAAGGTTGCCAGCTTCAGCCCACGGAAATACAATGAATATGTCTCCCGGCAGGCTAAAACTCGTAACAAACTTGATGAGATGGTCATCATCAAGCTCCCTCATGATCTTCAGTACCTCAATTTCCTTTTGGAACATCTCCAAGATGCCTTCTTTATCGACTTCGTCGTCGACGTCAAAGGTAGACACTTTTAGTGCCACTTTTTGGTTTACTTTGAGGTGCTTTACATGGTTAGCCTGTTAACTTTAGAAAAGGCCATCATTCTTGACTTACTGGTGTAATATGCATCTCGTGAAACCGCACTTTCGTCACCTTGCTAAAACCCCCGAGCCTTTCTTCCTGTGTTTCAGCAATTGGCAGGATAGAGCCCCATTCCAACGATTCTGTGTCTCTCCCTAAAATCGGGGAAAGAAACTCCATTGCATGTAAGCGAAGTCATCAAGGTCTGATTCATCCTTGGTCCACTCTCCTTCGCTGAAGGTCATGGCAGCCATTTGAGCGGGCTCTCGAGCAAGTTCTCACTCTTGGGCGATCTCTGGCTCTTGCTGTTGGGCGGTCTCTTGCTCCTCATCAGACCATTCAACAACATGTTCAGCCGCTCGAGTCGACTCGGGAGTTTCCAAGTCGCCTGAAATGGCGTAAAGGTCGTGCTGATGTGTAAGATATCAATTCAACGAAACTATCGTTGAGTGAGGTCTCGACTCGGCACTCGTCTCCGTTACCCGTTTTTGGTTCGCAAACAAGACTCTCCGTGCCTGTTTGCTCAGCCGCAAAACGCCAATAGGCAGGTACTTATCGCCAAAACCGTGCTTCTGCATGTTGACGATCCGCGAGGACCAACCCAACTTGACCAAGATCAGGAAAGTGAGTCTGGCGTCCTTGACAATGTAGACCACCAATGCATCAGCGGCCTCCTCGTCCCCAACACCCGCGTTCTCCAGCTCGTACTTGATGATCTTCGGCGTGGCGATCTTATCTAGGCAGTCTTTGGGCAGGTATAGACGTCCATCGTAGGCGATTTTCCGTAGGCAAATGTTGATTTGCCTCTTGAGCGAAACCTGATAGCCGAGTTCCCTGAAATCTATGCCCCCCGGATAGCAACTTCTCCCCGGATTTAGATAGGACCTATTGGCTTGACCGTGTGAGTGGAAGTCCTCCATGGCAGCGGTCAAGCGTGACCAGCTAGAGTTACGTCGACGAGGCTAGCCGTGACCTTGTGGGAGGTAATGTCGCGAAATTCGCTTCGGTGAGGAGTAGACCAACCATTGTGGAAAATCAAGAAAAGAAGGCGACGTGGAAACAATCAGGAGGTTGGCGAATGTGTGAATTTATGAGAGCAGGCTGAGCGTGGGTGGTAAATATTAATAGATAGGTACTCCGTACCTAGATGCATATACGAGGCATTAGTTCGAGGACAAAAGTAACCCCCACCTTTTGACAGCGCCCATAGCAATCAGTGTTGGTCAACTAAATTGAGTCGGTTAGGCTGTGCTACAGGTTCGCTGCAGAATGCTATGGTTGTCTGAAGAGGCTGGACGCCAGACCGAGTTCCGACCAGTGAGGACGGGGAGGTGAGAAGATGTGGAGAATGTCACACAAGAAGTGAATTCCCAAGGCTTCGAGATACATAGGACATTTGGAAGAGTTCCTTGCCTAGCGCGTCCACTTGGCGGCTGACTAGGGTTTTGGTTCACGAAGAACATAGTTGGGATGAGTCGAGGGAGGGTGGATGGGGGCAATAATGAAGTCGCAATAGTTAACGCTATTGTACAGATCAATACCTCGTACAGCCTATCTTCGCTGTGATGTACCGCAGGGGTGACGGGGGAGATCCTCACGCTGCTAGGAGTTCGTCGTCTCTCCGTCCCAGGAAACACAGCATACACCTGCAAGTTTTCTGCACGCTATTCAAAAGCTTTCTTATCCTGTCCCATATAGACGTGCTCCTGTACCACAAGACGACTCGACTGTGAGCTGTCTTCTGCCAACGTTGGGAGATCGAACCTAGTTGACTTCTCTTCATATGGCAGGGCTTGGAGAGCAGTGTGATGCATAGCGTCCTCTTCGCTCCGTGATTGAGCAGCCAAGCTATTCGGCGCTCAAGACGTTGAATCTCTCCAGCCATCAATTGATGATAGGACGTATCTGGGCTTGGTGAGCGTCAACATCCACACGCCAGTGCCAAGGCAATTGCCATATTGTGTTGGAATCGATAAGGACCGGAGAGGCGAAAGGCATTTTCCCAAGCGCAGGTCAAGCAGATGTAGCGCATGGCATCAATGATATCTGTCGAGTTGCGTCCTCTAGAAGCCGGGCGGATTGAGTCTCTGACTGACTCTCGTCCATTTCGGTAGCTCTAAAACATTCATCAGCAACGGGACGGATTGATATGAGCTTCTTAGAAATACTGTGAATGCCCTTTCTGTATTTCTTTTCCTTGCGATCAAAAATCGTGTATTTATCCTTTGGCAGCATCTCTTCCTCTCGGGGCATCTCCTGGTACCATCGCTCTACTGCCTTCGCCGTCATTCCGCCATTGTTTTGTAGCGCTGTGCTGACCGTGTCGACGACTTTGTCGACCATTTTTAACCGCTTTCGTTGACGCGCCTTCTGCATTGACGAGAGACGCCAGGGGATTTTCCTGTAGGCAAGATTCCATCAGTATTGACGTGCAGTGAGGAGCTCCAATCCCGAGACAGACGCACCATAGAAGGCCTCCGGCCAGAGGAGAAGTCGGCCTGAACATAACTACCACAACTCAGAGGAAAGTGGACTGGACTGATCCGGGTATTGCAGGTCGAAAGGTGTGCTGTTGTTCTAGTAGGAGAATAATAATGGGAAGGTCAGGGCGGTCGGAAATGTTCCCGCAATTCGCGCTCCGCAGCTTCAGAAAAAAACCCGCCGACTGACTGACAGCCAACACCTCCGGCACGACGCAGGCCTCCAGCAGACATGGATTGATGAGAATAGAAATCTACGGAGCTCCCTGATTTCCTCCTCCCCCTCCCAACACGACTCGATGGACTCCTTCATCGTCGCTCTTCCCCCGCTCTACAACACCAATGCCCTTCCACCGCGATGACCTCAATCTCTACCAAAACCTGGAGTCCCCGAGCTTCTTCTGGCGCGGTGCCTCGTACCAAACGATTCTCACCGTCGCCACCTTGTCGCGTCTCTTCCTCTACACTCTCAACAAAACCGAGGTCCATGGCCTCCCCCGTTTCCTCGACCTTTTAAAGTCGCGTGCCGACTTCAGAACGCGTCGCCGCGGGCTGTTGACCGTCTCGAACCACATCTCCGTCCTCGACGAGCCCTTGATATGGGGCGTCCTCCCCTTCTCCTTCGCGGCCTTCCACGGCTACATGAACCACCGCTGGAGCTTGGGCAGTCATGACATCTGTTTCAAAAATGCCTTTACATCCCACTTCTTCACGTTGGGACAGGTCCTCCCCATCCACCGCGGCGCACACTCCCCTTTCGGCGGGCCCTACCAAGCAACCATGACCGAAGCTGTGCGCCTCCTGTCCAAGATCTCCGCGCAAAAGCAATCGCTCTGTCCGCTGAGCAACCCACGCTTCCACAAGGACTGGAAGCCTCCCCAGTGGCCCTGGGACTGCGTGGATCCGTTCTCCGAGATCTCTCCTCCACCCTCCTACCCGTCTCAGCCCTCCGACGTGAGATGGTATCTCGCCCCGTCCCGCTACGCAAGCAATTCTTACAGCTGGGTACATATTTTCCCCGAGGGCATGATCCACCAGGCCACGGACAAGACAATGCGCTATTTCAAGTGGGGTGTGGCCCGACTCATTCTCGAGCCGCCAGAGTGTCCCGACGTGGTGCCCATGTTTATCGAAGGGACCGACCAGGTCATGCACGAGAGTCGGTCGTTTCCCCGCTTCATACCCCGGATCGGGAAGAGAATCTCTCTCACGATCGGACGGGAACTGGACGTCGAGGCCGTGTTTGGCGACCTGCGCAAGCGCTGGAGGGATCTGGCGGACCGACATGCACGCGAAGCCGGACTGCCTGGATGGGACGAGATGATCTTGGGCCTTGTCCCAGAGAACCTCGCGAATCACCCCGAGGCCGTCGAGCTGAGGATAGAGTGTACCAAACGTGTTCGCGAAGCGGTCCTTGAAGTCAGAAGGTCCAGGGGCTGGCCGGACGAAGATCCGAAGAATGGAGTGGTGGAGACCTGGGTGAGAGAAGGGCCGAAGCGCGAAGGCTTGATGGACGACGGAACTTGGGTCAGGGATATCTAGAGGGAGAAACAGTGGGCGGAAGGACTGCACAAGTTTTAGAAAGGGGCATCCTTGATATTCCCACCAGATGGTGGGCTATGGCGTGCATCGAATTGTTGGTCCATCTATCGACAATAGCCCCTTTCATTGCATCCACGCCCTTACAGTCTTCTGTGACAGAGGCTTCCTGTCTATCAATAGACCGCAGACTGCTGCATGGATGCAGACTGCAACCTGGGTATTAGAATTGGATATATCAGAGAAGCAAGCCCTTGGTTCTTCTCCTCCTCTTCACCACTCTATCAATAGCTTCAACCCCGGAAAGTTGCCTTTTTTCCTGCCTAGGTAGATTGCATTCAGCCTGCTCGGACAGGCGTCTTTTCCACAACCTACAACCCCCTTGCTTCGAATCAATGTTTGTTCCAGCTTCGAGGGATCCGCCGTCGCTGCCATCATCATCATCGCAACCTCCCCTGTCTTTCCCTCCAAAATCGCGGCTTAGCTTCACTGGAGGCGATTTGGCAGCCGTAAAATAATGTCCTCCGGCATGCTAGGTACAGATTGGTAGGGCTCCACGTTTCCGCAGAAGGGGTTGGCAATGTCTAGGACGTCATGGGCGGCGGAGCATTTGTGGAACGGGATGGTGTGCTCGCCGATCCAGGATATGCTGAGGTGGTCGAACGACACTTCCGCATCAAGAGAAGGGAGCCCTTCAAGAGCTGCTCAAGGACGTGATTCGGTGCGGAGATGCAGACAACCAGATTGGGGCATAACTAGGCATAGGCGGAGAACGTTGGGTTGGATATCCAGTACCAGAAGGCGCGGTTTTCTCGTGAATTCCGGCCCCTGGACTTCTGCATTCTGATCCGCCCGAGTTGGATCGATGCAGAACTTGAGGTATCTTTCCCAGATACGGTCATTTTGGGACCCAACCCACTTTGTCAGTGGGGAGTATCGAGATCCACAAGGTGAATCCGTGATATGTTGATGCTGGTCCCGCCATGCTCCCTGCTTCAGCGGAATCAAGTTCTATCAATCGTCAGAGCGCAGGATCAATCGTTTTCGCCCGGGACCAGGTGAGCTCAGCGTGACTTCCGTCACGCTCGCAGCTTTCTCCATGTCGCTAGTTCTCTGGTACATTTGCTTGTCATCCACTAAGCGGGCTTCAAGGCCGTGATATAGCAATGCAAAGGCAGAAGATTTCCACAACGGCACTTTATTCCGCTTGGTGTAGATTGCAGTGACGAGGAGAAAAATGAGCCCCAAAGCATTCAGGCCCAGGGGCAGTGATAGCCAGATCCAGCGGACGGCGACAAAAGTTCTCTCGGTGAAGACGGTACCCGAGAGGGGATTGAGGTAGGATGCCTGCTGACTGAGGTACGTCAGAGCCGCAGCGACGTTGGGCATGAAAACGCTTGGATCACTGTGTAACTGGAGCAGAACATCATCAAGGATGAAGTTGCCGGTTTGAGAGGTCGCAAAGCATTCGTACGTGTGCGGTTCCCAGGTAGCGTTGAAGGAACCATGGAGCAAAGAAAGTATCTCCTGGATCCAACCGAGTTGTATAAGACAAAAAGAGAGATCTTGTAGATCGACGGCAGTAGTAGCATTTCCAGAAACACTGCCCGCGGCTTTCGTGGAATTGGTTGTCTTTGGCAGCCAGCAGAGGGTGCCTAGCTCCTGTTGGTCTGAATGTATTGAACCATAGTTCACCTCGAGTATTTGGTTGATTGTGCGCCCGTTGACAACGGACAGATTATACTTTCTGGCGCACGGAGTCAGAATGCACATTGCAGCAACCTGTGACAAGGTCTCCGGTAGCGATGTCTCGTTATCTGGGATTGATGCCAGTGGCGGCGCATAACCTATAGAGAGCAGCGTGTTCTTTTCTCCAAGGAACTCTCTGGAACCCTCAAAATATCGAGTGATAAGGCTTGTGTCGGTATAGTTGTCTGCCCCTACCGATAATGGCCAGATAGGAGTGTAGTTTAGAGACAGAAAAAGTTGGTCGTCCACGTATGTCTCAGAACATCCCGAGCCAATACTGGTGGTGGACTCGAAGGTCGTCTGCAGTGCGTTGCCTTCAGAAAAGGAGAAATCACAAGGTTTGCTCATGCTTTCACCTTGCTCCACGATTTGCTGGGGTGTGAAGTCGCAAGACTGAGAATGAAGCTGCCTCTTCTCGCATTTTGCACACCAGCCAACTGACCAGAATGGTTCCCAGGTACAATTTCCTGTAGGGCATGACGGCGTACGGTCAGGAAAAGAGTTGCCATAGAGACCTGCAACTGTGAAGCCTCTCAGAGATTGAGAGAAGCTGGAGTAGTCCAGGCCGACCACTTGCTCCACAGTTGCATCTGGAGAGGTTTCGTTCGTCGACTGCACTGGAAAGCTCACAATCTGCTGAATGAAGGGCTCATAGACCAGTCCAAGGACGATAATGATCGCACCTATATAACAGAGAGATGCCATGGTGTTGCCAAGTAGCAAGATGACGGATCCAAGAGGACCGCGACTTGCTTCGTCGACGTCCTGCAGGTGTCCAAGCCGTCTCTGGCGCGCTGGGCCACATTTGAGCCAGCACCATTTGCACTGGCTCATTGTACCCGCAACAACAAAGATCAGGGACGATTTCGAAGCTGCAGCAAGGCCGGCAAGTATCGTGTTCAATGTCAGACCCCAGGGCAGCTGAGAGAGCGGATATCCACTGAAGTACTTGAGTGTGATGGTTATTTCGACCAAGCATGAAAAACTAAACGTAAGAGCCAGAAGTTCGGGCCACCAGGTGTCAGTCAAGACTGCTCTTCCGTACGAGAGCCATAGTCGGGAGGTATTTTTCCATTTGTGAAACTTTGACTGCGTCGTAGGCCGAGTGCTGATTGACAAACGATGTGAAGACAGCCGATCCGCTTCTGGTTCGCTGACAGCGATAGTCGATGCTGTCGAAACGTCTTTCGCACTCGGCGCTGTATGGACGAGCTCGAAGGACACGATGCTGCTCACATCATCCCTTGGTGTAGCGGTCTCAAAGGGTGACATTTTCAGGGAGGGGCCAAGGAGGACATCAACATCCGGAAGGCTACATCGAGTTCGGTGGGCGCGCTGATATCAAACTCCAGCCGTACCTGTGGTATGGGCTGGTATATGAATCGCCCTGCCGTTCCGGTTTTCGAGCCGCACCGCCCCCAACCTTCCATCAACCCCCGCTCTTTTGCATGCAGGTGCCCTTTTCCCAGTGAAACTAGCATTTCTGAGTAGCCGTTGATGGGTCAGGAACTTAGCGAAAGCTGGCTGATAAGGTGGTTTCGGCCGCAGGCACGGCACAACACCAAGGTCTAAATGGTGGTGAAGCGGTAAGGCCTGGTGGTTACTAACGTTAGCAGGTTCAGCAACCTCACTTACAGACAAACGAGGCGCACCCGGGACTTCGGCCGTCAGGCTGTCGCTTGACTGGAAAGACTTTGAGGTGTTCATTTCCAGCGCATCCCGGCTCCCACCTCTCTGCCGAAGCTGCGACTTGGGCAGACTCTCCAACCATCAGCCTGCCCGAGGCACATCGTTCGGGTGCACGCAAAATCCGTTTGCAAGGCAGCTGGGAGGCCTGAGGCAGACCCTGTACCCTATCACGGTCGGTCTTCAATGCATTCGGCTGGTCGATTGAACTGTTAAACGTGTACTGTACTGAACTGGCATGTGTAGGTGCCGCTGCCAGCGATGTGAAGTGCGTAGAATTAAGCTCCGGGACGCGCCAAACGCCCGAGTCTTAAGATTCGAAGGATTCGATCCACGAGGCTCCATTCGAGCTCCGCAACACGAACTTGCCAACTTTGTCCAGAAGGATGGACGCAACACGGAGCAGTGGATGGATAAAGACATCTCCTCATTCAGACCTAACCACTATCTGCAGTTGTACTGGGGTATCCATGGCTGCCGCAACACCAGCCCAGTCCTGCACACACCGCGCCTATGCTTTCATCGTCGTAGCCTTTTCCCAAAGATAAAGATAAAAAAAAAAGACCCTCCATTTCCTGGGTTGTCCAACCTGGTCCTTCCAGCCCCGCTAAAAATACAGGCATTGCCAACCCAATCCGTCCCAGGTGGTACCAGAGTTCTCCAAAAAGAACTATCCAGAATCATAGTAATTTCCTCCACGACTAAATCTTTCCAAATCCAATCCCTCTAGGCCGAGGCAGCCACTTGCTGAGAGGCTGTTGTGGCAGCAGGATCCTCGCCTGGGCTTGTCTCAGCCCACGATCCCCACAGGCCTCGTTTCGCTCTGATCCGCAGGGGCAATCCTATTGCCTTGTCGCCCTGATCAACCTTGATTGCATCCTTGGTGGCCAGTACTAGAACCTCGAAGAACATCTTGGTGGCGTCTTCCTTGCTTGTCCGACCTTCTGGGACGAGATCTTGTAGGAGTACGGATTTTTTGGCTGGCGAAGATGGATGAGAACCCCCGACATCGCCAAGTCGGTCACGTAGGAGATGGACTGCATGCTGCGTGCCCAGTGAGATAGGACCGCTGTCAGCAGGATGGACAAGCGGCACCGTTGTATCGTCGAAAGTGTCATCGCCACCAAAAATACCATCATCTTCGTCCTCGCTGACATTAGCCAAAGCGGGTGCACCCTCGCTCATGGGTTGAAGGTCCATGCCATCCAGGGTGATGTCGCGATGAACATCATCGAGATGAATGCCTTCGTCCTCCATCGCATTGTCTGGGCGTTCTAATCGAGGGGACTTTTCACTATGTTCGTCTTCACTCAGTCCAGCGATACCGCTATCTCGTTTCCGCTTGAGTTGGCCGGATCTCGTCACTGTTTCAAACGACAGCAGACCTTGGAGCTCAGGCGCCCAATCTTTGGACCGGCCGTCATTCATGGCATTCAAGACAAAGTCGCCGTTCTTTTGCATGTTCATCAAGGTCAGTAGGAGAGGGTCTCGAGGAAGGAATGACGGAGCGCGCAAGATTTTGGATCGGTCTTCTGCTTGTGCTTTGATTTGCTTGTTGTTGAGAACAGTCTCAGCGTCAGGCGCGAGCGGTTTCTGTTTCCTACTCCGCTGTTGTTGCTGGACTACCACCTCTTCGATTTCCTCTTCTTGTACGTTCTGGAATGTCTGGTCGAGTTCACGAAGGACGTCGGAGTTGGCGTCTGATAGGGGAGACTCTATAGCTCGTCCATGGCCCCTACCTCCCGCCATTTGTTGTAGCCGGAGGGTTTCATCATCTCCGAACTCAAGCGGTTCGTCATGGCCGACAGGAGGCAGTGTATCATCTGCCATTGGCGAATGAGGCTGATCCGGCATGGGTGTGTCCTCACCAAAATCCAGGTTGAGGCCGTCATCGTCGTCAAAAAGGAGACCCTCTGCGTCCGTGGGTTTTGGAGTTGGCGCATTTCGGCCAAGATTCATGCTGATGGTGGTATCATTCACGTCCATTTCATCGCCCTCTCCAAAGTCGAGATTGAGGCCGTCGTCATCGTACAATGCTTCGTCGTTAGGGGTAAGCATCGATTGGGTACTGCTCTGCTGGGGATTGAGAGAGCTGGTCCAGTCCTCATCAAGCAATTGACTCTGGCCCCTTGTGGTGGTCGGCTGTTGGGTCATGGGAAATGTAAAGTCCATGCTGGAGAATAAATCATCGATCGTGAGTAATTCAGGCAGATTGAGATCAATAGCGGTTGTCGCATGAGCGGGCAGATCATGATTGTTGGTCGATTTAAATGTCTACTCGATAATTAGTGATGTATCATCGCAGGAATCATTGCGGCGCACCATTCTGATCTTGATCAAGGCCTCATTACAGTCGTCGAGCAGATATCGGGCTTTTCTTCCATAGATTCGCACCACGCCCAGCATGAGCTGGCCACTTAGGCGCAAGGCCATAGGAGCATGTCCTTGGTCAACAATGGCTCCAACACTACTCTCGATATCTGATTGTAGGATTTGCGATTTTGAGAGCTTGCGCTCGACATTGGAGGCGAGCCAGACACGAGCCAGAGGCCCGGTCTTGGCCAGAAGTTGTTCTGAATAAAACATTTGAAGCTCAGTGAGAGATTGAGGTGTGCGTGACAGCTCACGGGGACATGCGGACGGGTGAGGGGGCGGTAAGGTAGGTTGTGGAAGTGGGCGATGGACGATCGACGCGTCGAGGGAGGGATGATGTTGATTTCAGGCCGCGCAGGTGGATGCGCAGTCAAGTCGAGGGTAAAAAGGCGAAAGAGATGTTGCAAAGAGTTAACGCTGAGGAGGAAGTGTCGCGCTGGCGACGACGAAGAATGCGAGTCAGTAATGGGAGGTTGGTGGTTGGTGCGACTTGGGCGATGGGAATGGTCGGGGAGAAGAAGAGGCGGAGTGGCTGGGCGTGCGATGGAGATGCGCGAGTTGATCTTGTTTGCAGCCAACGCCTGACAGCCTCGCCTGCAGCGCCCAGTAGCAGTGCCACAGCCTTTCGCCAGCTCGCGTCTCGCCTGACCTTCCTTCTCGGTGGTAAATTGGAGTCCTGGCCAATGCCTCGCCGTACCGTCACTGCAATTTGCAAGATTTCGAGGACAGAGAGAGGAGAAGAGGATCCCTATCTTACTGCGTCCCCATCTTCTTTCCACCGGCCCATTGCGCGCGCCTTGAGGCATCCTCGTGTGACAACAACATAGCCTCTTATCCTCACTGTCAATATCTGTTTCAGCATCACTCTAGCCTTCATCATCCGTGCATGCGTTGCAACTGACCCTCCACTGACCGGTCTACTCGTATTCTTTCTCACGGGCTATTTGCGGAGGATGGGGCGGCAATCAATATAGCTACCATGCAATCATGTCAACATTACTGCCGGTCTTCAATGCAGAATCCCAGACAAACAGGCCGCGGAGTCCAGCCCGCTATGCTTCCACCTCCTCCTCGATAACATCCTCTTACTCTCTCCTCACCCCCCAACAGACGGCCGAGCAATTGAAGACTTCCGTCACCCAGGGCCTGCTACGGACTGAGGCACATGCGCGATTAGCAAAGGACGGGCCCAATGAGCTGCCCCATGAAGAGGAGGAACCGTTATGGTTAAGATTTCTTAAGCAGTTCAAGGAAACCCTGATCCTCCTGCTCCTCGCATCTGCCGCCATTTCACTGTTCATCGGCAACAAGGACGATGCCGTCAGCATTGCTCTTGCCGTCACCATTGTGGTCACGGTTGCTTTTGTGCAGGAGTACCGGTCGGAGAAATCCTTGGAAGCCCTGCACCGACTGGTCCCCCATTATGCCCACGTCAGACGATCAGCGCCAAGGTCGACCACATACATGACGAGAAATCAACACGCTGAAAATGAAGCGATTGAAATGGAGCCATTGGCCAACGGCGCTGCGGTTCCGCCTGAGGAAAAGTCATCTACCACAATCCCTGCGTCCCAACTTGTCGTGGGAGACCTGGTCATCTTTGCTACCGGCGACCGCATTCCCGCCGACATCAGAATCACTCATGCTGCCGAGCTGACGATTGACGAATCCAATTTGACCGGTGAGAATGAACCGGTGGAAAAGTTCCCTGCTGCTCTGGACCCAACTATCCGTAGGTTGGAGCATCATGGGACCCCCGAACCGTACAATGCAGCTGGTACAGTGGGTGCGGATGTGCGCCTCAATGAGCAGCACAACATCGCTTTCATGGGAACGCTGGTGCGATCAGGCCACGGGGAAGGAATTGTCATCGCAACCGGGGGAAAGACCGAGTTTGGGACGATTTCGCTATCTCTCCAAGAGATAGAAGCCCCGCGGACGCCTCTCCAGCAGTCGATGGACTTGTTGGGAAAGCAACTCAGCTACATGTCTTTCGTCGTCATCGGAGTTATCATCATCATCGGCCTTGTCCAGGGCAAGAAACTGTTGGATCTTTTTACCATCGGGGTGTCTCTGGCTGTTGCCGCAATTCCTGAAGGATTGCCCATCATTGTCACAGTCACTCTTGCACTGGGGGTTCTGCGAATGGCTAAACGAGGAGCGATCGTCCGCAAGCTCCCTAGCGTCGAGACGCTAGGCTCGGTAAATGTGGTTTGCAGCGACAAGACAGGAACATTGACGCTCAACCACATGACTGTGACCAAATTATGGCATTTCGACGTAGGCAAGCCATTCTCTGTCGACGCCACAGCAGCACTCACATCCGCGACCAAATCCATTCTCCGAATTGGCAATATCGCGAATAACGGTCGACTGTCTCAGAACGCCTCTGGGACGCCTGCGACTGCTGCCTCTGCTGCGGTGCTGTCCTCTACTAGAGATAGATCTTCTACCGTCACCAAAAGCCGATGGCTGGGTCAACCTACCGATATCGCCATGCTCGATTTGTTGGACGCGCACGGTGAAGACGATGTCCGTGAAAAGATTGGGCCACGAACGAGCGAGACACCATTTAGTTCCGAGAGAAAGTGGATGGGCGTCGTCATTGGTAGTGCCCTCGGCGAGATGACCAATGCCTATGGGCTGGGGTCGGAAACGGCATACATCAAAGGCTCGCTGGAACAGGTGTTGAGCCGGTCGGACACATATTTGACCAAAGATGGTCAAGAAGTGGTGCTGGACGAGAGCCGTCGGAAAGAAGCAAGTGCGGCGGCGCAAGCAATGGCAGAGGAGGGACTCAGGGTGATTGGGTTTGCGAGTGGCGTCCTGAGGAACAAGGCCCGGCAGAACAGCAGAAGCTCCACGCCAACATCGGGGATTAAGAAGCCCGCGGAGCCAGAAACGGATGTTTTTACTGGCTTGTGTTTTGCAGGGTTGGTCGGGATGAACGATCCTCCGCGGAAACATGTGAACAGATCTATTCGTCGGTTGATGAATGGAGGAGTGAAAGTCATCATGATCACTGGCGATGCAGAGACGACAGCGGTGGCGATCGCGAAGAATCTTGGGATGCCAGTCAACGAGCCAAGTTCAGGTTCGCGGTCCGTCCTCCGAGGCGATGAGCTTGACCGGATGTCGGAGCAAGAACTGTCGGAAGCCATTGTCAGGACGAACATCTTTGCTCGGACTAGTCCCGACCACAAAATGAAGATTATTCGCGCTCTCCAAGCTCGGGGGGACGTGGTTGCCATGACCGGGGATGGAGTCAACGATGCGCCGGCGCTCAAAAAGGCTGACATTGGAGTTGCCATGGGAAAGCTAGGAACCGACGTGGCCAAGGAGGCGGCCGATATGATCCTGACGGACGACGACTTTTCGACGATTCTCCGCGCCATTGAACAGGGAAAGGGCATCTTCTTCAACATTCAGAACTTTATCACGTTCCAGTTGAGCACGAGCGTTGCGGCGTTGAGCTTGGTCCTTCTCAGTACCATGTTTGGTTTCAAGAATCCGCTTAACGCCATGCAGATTCTTTGGATTAGTAAGTCACGTCGACGATTCTTCTTCGCGGCTTAGAGACTGACGTATCTTAGACATACTCATGGATGGCCCTCCTGCGCAGTCACTCGGGGTTGAACCGGTCGATCCCCGGGTGATGATGCAGCCGCCGCGACCTCGCAATGCGAACGTGCTGACCAAACGACTGATCCGCCGCGTCCTGACGTCGGCCTCTCTTATCATGATGGGTACTCTATTCATTTACCTTCGAGAGATGGTGGATATCGATGACACGTCCGTCGACCCGTCGGTGGTCGAGTCGACGCCTCTCCGCACGCGAGTGGTGACCAAGCGCGACACCACCATGACCTTCACGACGTTTGTGCTTTTTGACATGTTCAATGCGCTGACTTGCCGCTCGGAGTCCAAGTCGGTGCTGTTTGGCGAAATCAAGCTGTTTGGAAACAAAATGTTCAACTATGCGGTCGCGGGCAGTCTCGCGGGCCAACTTTGTGTCATATACTTGCCATTTTTGCAACGCGTGTTTCAGACCGAGGGGCTGGGTCTGTGGGACCTGATCTCGCTGGTTTGCATCAGCAGCACTGTGTTTTGGGTCGATGAATTGAGGAAATGGGCTGAACGGAAGCGAAGTACTGGACGCATGCCGAGTGTTGGGTATTCGGCCAATGTATAGATGACTGCTGGATGGGATGTGGTGGCGGTGGACGACCCTATTCGTGGAGCCTGAGTATAGTCGGGGCGGTGTATAGATTAGAAGAAGCGTGGCTTAACGACGAATATTAATTATCACGGCTTTCATGTGAGAAAAGGTGGTTGTTCGTTGTATGCGTCTGGACGGACAAGGCTGACAATGCTGACAAGGCTGTGTCATCTGCGCACGATCCGATTGGCCAGATGGATCAAAGACCTCGTCTTCCGCTTCGCAGTTGATGACTATTGCATTCATCATCTCTGTCGGGAGGCGACATATCTGGTTGAAACGGCTCGGACCTTTCGGTACCAGTCGTCCACGGGTACCACAGATCTCTTCAGATTGCTGATTATTAGCTCTGCGACCAGCCAAGGTTTGGATAAGAAGGCCGCTAGAAGGTGGCAGAAGCACGCCTTGGAGACGGAGGGGGAAAACCTTGTAATAGTCAGCGCGAGATCCGATATCGAAGACGGCCCCGACTCGTCCCACGACAACGACGGCAAGAGGATCATTGGAGATCTGGGATTCACACCCACAAGACTCGTCTCTATCTTCCCTCTACTCCCATCTGCGCGTATCTCAACCCACCTCGCGACTTTGACCCCTCCACGCCATTGGCACCCGCTATCATCATCCATCCACCAATCCACCATCCCCCAGGCATCCAACTAGTCACCGCCGACCCGATACATCACGGCCTTCTACCCCTCCACTTCCCTACCCCAGGACTCTGGCCCTTTGCGCCGCAGATCAGATCAGACAGACACGACATCTCCAGCCATGCCACCGAACGGGCCACGCGAGCCGTATGCCGGGCCCGAAGCAGGCCCCGAAGCGCCGTTTCCCATCAAGCTGTGCGGGCCGGTGATCAAGGGGTTTGGAAGGGGGAGTAAAGAGGTGAGTGGTTGGCTTTTATCTTTTTTTTTCCTTTCTGGTTTATTTCGGTTCGGGTTGGGTCGTGTCTTGTTTGTCCGTGTTTTCTTTCCTCGGCTGTGAAAAGGGAGAAGAGAGCAACGGAAAAGAAGACATCGGGTCGGTGCTGCTGAGGGCTTTACAACGGGGAGGAAGACGAGATGGATCGTCGGAGTGGGCGAGTGAGCGAGCACCCAGGTTGGATACGCTCAGAATATGGACAGGTCTGGAGACTTGACATACAGTCGACTTTATCGGGTTGACTGCCGACATCTTTGGCCTTCCCGCACCATCAGCGTGAGAAGAAGCCTGCCCTCGCTATCCTCCTCCCCTGGACCTCAGAGCAAAGCCAGTCTCCTCCATGAAACCCTCCGGACTCCCACAAGAAGCCAGTCCAGTGCCGGTTTCGTGTCCCAGGCCGTGCCATACACTTCTTCCTCTTTTCTCCAGGATGCCCTCTTCCCCTCCCCCTTGGCCTCCCCTTCTGTCCCAACCCTCCATGTCTACCCAATACCCTTTCCAACACAACCCCCCCCTCCCCGCGGACGAATCCAGAGACACTAACATCTCCCCCTCGCTTGGGATGAAACCAGCTCGGCATTCCCACAGCCAACATCCCCACCGAAGGCCTGTCGACCGAGCACCCCACGCTCCCGAGCGGGATCTACTACGGCTTCGTGGGCCTGTCCTTGAAAAGCTGCCCGTCCGCCGCCGCCGCCAGCACCCCGGCCTCGTCCTCGCCCTCCACCACGACGACATCCTTGTCCTCCACCAACACCACCTCGTCATCCTCAGCACCACCGGCCCCCCCACTGATCTCGATCCACCCGGCCGTCCTCTCCATCGGCTTCAACCCCTTCTACAAGAACACGGTGCGCTCCGTCGAGATCCACATCCTGCACGAGTTCCCGCGCGACTTCTACGGCGCGGCCCTCAACCTGCTGATCCTGGGCTACATCCGGCCCGAGTACGACTACGTCAGCGTCGACGCCCTGGTCGAGGACATCCGCGTCGACTGCGCCGTCGCGGCGCGCAGCCTCGAGCGCCCCGCCTACGCGCGCTTCCGCACCGGCGCGTGGGAGGCCTGGCTGACGGACTTTTCGTGGATGGAGGGCGTCGATGCCGCCGAGGTCGAGAGGGGGGTGTTGAATCAGTAAATTAAATTTCCTCACCTACGGGGGTGGAGCTGGGAGCTGGGACCCGGCCCTGGGACCAATACGTGCATGTGCACTTACGGACGATCGAATGAGTGGACGAATGCCTGCGACAAGGAAAATGTGAAAGGGATGCGCGAGGCTGGGATTCATGGATGATAGTGCCGTCAATGGGGGAAGCGCAAGTCTAGAGATTTCCCGAGCCAGAGACTGGAAAGTGGCCAACTCAGGCTCAGCTTGTTTCCTACGCGAATAGAAACTGCTTCTGCTTCGCAATCTTTCAATTCATAGACAATGCCAGGCTCTCAAGACAGGGAACCTGGTCCTTGTAGACCCTGCAGATTTTGCTGTCTCTCAGATGAGGGCCATCGGTATATAATACTGTGCTATAGTTGCTGTGCTCGTGCAGTTCGACTGCAGCTTATCCACAATGTCCTTCGCCTGGTCCATTGCCTGGTCCGAAGCCGACAGCCCCCCCATGCCAATCTCCCAGATGGCGTGCCCAAGGTACCCGCACCTCCAGTTGATACATAACGCAGTCGTGAATCGCAGAAACTTTTGAACCGCCTATATACAAGGCAAAAACTGTGTCTGAGGTCAGCCTCCTAGCACCAAGAAAGCAGAAGGGGGGACTCACATTCATAACAATAAGCATGGGTATATCAAAAACGTCACGTTTCACCGTCCAACAATATGTGCAGTCCACCTTCCCGTCGGCCGATCCCAGTTTTTGCATCCCTTTTTCGCCAGAAATCCCATCGCGCTCCCGCTTCATATCTTGTTGACGACGAGAGCTGTCTTGCCGTCGCAGCTCGGGTTGACCTTGGCGCCCCTCTTCGGTTCGCGCCTCAGCCTCGACGCTGAGATTTTGGGTGAGTTCATCGTCCTTGGTCCGGTATTTGAGGAGTTTGGCCCTGCCACAAACGCTGCCCCGGCTGTCTCCAAATGCCAGCCTCGCAAAATCCTCGTAAAACTGCACCACCGATTCGTCGTCAAGCAGTTCGGCGAGAAAAACAGGTTGTGGTCGTTTCTCGCCATTCTCGGTCTCAAGAAACAGTCGTTGCGTAGGAGTGTTAGTCCCCGTCTGTCGCGCAGTATTGGTCCCAGATCCAGTGCCAGGCGTTTGTCCAGAATGGCCGCGGTTCACATTCAGATTCGGCGCCCGGCCGAGCAGTACATTCTTCGTCCACCCGGTGAGGATTTGGAATTCCTTGCCCACAGCTGCAACTTCTCCGGTCCTCCTCGCCACAATTGTTGGAGTACCTACCCCCTCAATAAACCCTTCATATTCCCATAATGTCCGCTGGAAACACTTCTCCATGAAGATCAGGTCCTCCCTGTTCAACGTCTTGGTGGTCGCAATGAACGACGGCCGGATCGACGCCAAAGACTTGGCTATGGCAAGCGTCTTGGAAGGATGTGCGGCAAATCGTTTCTGGAGGTATGCGATGAAGCTGTGGAACCCTGCCGTATAAGGATAAGGTTGGGTGACGGAGGTGTAGATCGACGACGGATCCTTTGGCCGCTTCAAAGCCTTGACCGGCAGCTGGGATTTGGCCTTCAATTGCGGAGTCGATATAGGAGGAGGGGGCCGGTGGTTCCTCCCGTCCAGGGGTCCGGTTGAATGAATGACCGGACCGCCATCCAAGGCTGAAGGGGGGACCTGGAGGCCTGAGCTGGTCATCAATGGTGACTCTTCGAATTTGACAGCATTATTGGGCGTGCCATTCGTGTCAGGAGATGTCCAATTGACCGCGTTGGATTCTATCGCGAACGCGTTAGGAGCCATATGGCGATTGTGCCCATGGGCCCCGTACGGGTCGGTCCCGTTGGACCAATCCGGCAGCATCGTCTCGCTGTATATCTGTTGCCGGGCCGTTGGGCTCTCGCTGAAGCTCCCAAAAGGCATGCGATATTGCTGCTGCGTGATAGACCCACTCCTTGTCGCCGTGTCGCTGGGAGGAGTGTCTCCCGCATTTGTAGCCATATGACCGAGCATTCCAAACTCCAACGCACCGTAGTGATTGCCAAAGTTCATGCTGGCAATGTCAAAGTTGAACATGGCATCGTCGCTGTACATGTGCCCTGGCCAACCTGCGGCCGTCATGTTGGTGGCATTGGATTGATCAGCACCCATGACAGGGCTTTGCAGCGGAACCTGCGGTCCGACATTTGGGAAATTGGTGGCTAGCGGTGACTGCTGAGGGAAGCTGGCCGTGCTCATACTTCTCTCGTGGAGCATCGGAGGAGGCATATGTGACGGTGTGGGAAAGTTGTTGTACGTCGGCGTTTGTTGGAAATACGGCTGTTGATGAGGGGTGTCGTTACCCACGCTCGAGTTTGATTTTGCACCGGGTTGGTTGTAGATGCTCCCTCCAACCCCAGGCATGAGGGCCTCATTAGGGGCATCATGCAGATACTTTGCCTTCTTCCTGACGCCATCCTGACACGCATCCTGCAGTCCTCGCTTGATGCACCTTTGGCATGGTCTCTCATCGCCTGGAAACATTGTTAGCATTGGAGAATGACGGGCCGTATTTTGTTGTTTTAGCATTCAAACCTACCACAGGTCAAATGGGCACGTTGGCATGCGTAACATGCTCTACGTGCCTTCTTTCTCCGGGGACGAGAAGGGTCCTTGGGATTGGTGGGTTGGACTCCATTTTGCGGCCTTTTAACGTCGTTCTTGCTCTGACCTCCGGCCATGTTCACTTGGACGTGTTCGGTCCCACTGTCCTCAGGAGAGGCCGAATGGGAGTGGCCATCCTCGACATCTGAGGCCGTCATCTTGTTATAACGACACCATAAATGAGATGCCAGAGAATGCAGGATGCAAAAAGATGGCTTGCACAAAAACAGCCAGAGTAACACGGGATGCCGCAAATGGTTTTGCCCAGTTAGGAGCAATGACCAAATGACAGTTTCTCAAAAGCAGGGCTCCGCTAATCTATAGGTCCACCGTGCGCTCAACTCGCATAAACCAAGGACGCGAGCCCCCTATGAGGACCAAGCGGTTGGATCGTAGGAAGCAGCTCCCTCTCAAGCAGAGTGGTGGGAGAAGCGACAACTGTGTATGACGGCGGCGCAAGATTGGAGGTTGATGGCAGCTGGGTTTTCGCTTGTCCAGCCAGGTTGTGTAAGGAGGCCAGGAACAAAGGTCGTGCGACTCTGCCAGGTATGACAAAAGGAGCAATTTTTTCTGGTGCTCTCGTGCCGAGCGTCCAGGAAGGACAAAGGTTGTGCGGCGGCTTGAAGAGGCGGGCGGAGGGGCGCAGGTGGCACCGGATAGCAGAGGATTAGCTATCTTCAGGAGGAATGCAAGACGTCTCTTTCAGCGCCGACTTCTGATCGGGCAGATTGTCAGCAGGGTTGAAGCATTTTCGGGTTGGATTGAGGTTGGCGGGTGGTCGAGTGAGTCGAGCGCTGGGGGAGAAACTCGAAAATGCGGGCAGCAGAGGATCGCCCAAAAGAGGGCGGGCGGCGTCAGGGCTTCGGCCGCGCCTCGGGATGCGGAGTCAGGTTTGGCAGACAGGTAGCTGATATCAGAGCAGCCTAATGTGGCGCTGTCAATGCAACAGGTCTGCAGTTGCCGTCGCCGCAGAGGCCAGAGTTCCCCTGCGCCGTGCAGGAGTTGGAAGGGGAATGAGGAGCAGAGGGGAGGGAGGTGACGAGGTGAGAGAGTTTCTGGCGACTGGTTTCCAAGAGTGTGTGAGTGTCGGACTGGAGGTGCACTCGCGCAATAATGAGATTAGTGTGAGTGATGATTTGCTAGGCCTCTTTTAACTATAAGCGACCCCACAAAATCTTGCGACGCCTGAAGGCAAGGACGCGGGCGCGGGTGAGGGGCTCACCAGGGCCCAGCAGCTGTGCTCCTGGCACCTGGCGGCACCTGGCAGCACCTGGGAGCACCTGGGAGCACCTGGGAGCTGGGAGCTGGGAGCTGGGCGGCCAGAGCTGAATCGTCAGCCTGATGATGCTGGTTACCCACCACCCACCTGGCCTGCAACGGCCTGCATCTGCCGCACCTGCCGCACCTGCCGCACCTGGAGCCCACCAGTTCACCCATCACTGGTGCTAGGCACCACGTTGGCCTGTGGACACCGAGCCACTGACTTAAGTAATTCCCTCGGCATCTCCAGCCACCCTCCCCCCTTAGCCAACCAGCTCAACTACCTCTCGGGGAGCCCCCCCGTGCCCCCGTGCTCTGTGCGCTCGGTGAGTTCCTTAGCTTACCAAAGTTAAACTGACAAGGTAATTAGCTCGAATCATCCCCTACTTCGGTGGCCTTCAAGGTTTACACTTGCTTTCATTCTACACAAACACCCTCAATCTTCCCCGCTGTCTATGGAGCTTGTCACCGCCACGGGCTTTGGGCAGCAATATTTCTCCAACAAGAGAATCAGACTTCAGAATTACCAATCATTTGTTCAGTCGGGCTTATGAATTGGATTTCGCAATGCCTTAGCGGCCTGCCGAGGTCGGTCTGACCCCCCCAGCGAGGCTGCCCGAGTTCACCCGACCTTCCCGGAACCCGTCGGCTGAGGCTCGTCATTACCCTGATCGGCAATTCCGCATTCTTGCAAGAGGGCACAGCCTCATACGGTTGACGGGGTGTCGCTGCTCAAGTAACCAAAAGCCATTGAAAACAGTCCCCTCCCAATGTCGTACTGATCTCTGCCAATGTTCAAGGAGACAGGCACACCGACCAAGTGGCGCGACACGTGCTCGCCGTCGGGATTTGTGCAACCATCTTGAAGCACTCACCGCATCGCGTCTGGTGCAACCCAATATTGTCCTGCAACGGGGCATGTGCCATTCATTTCCCTTCTTCTACGGTGTCCATCGCCATCGAGCCCCTGCCAAAAACCTTGGGTGTACATCAACTGATCCCAAACCATGCGGGGCACAGCACGAGGATGCAGCTCCTTGGATCAATGGTGAAGGCAGCCGTGTTTGTCTGCATTGATTGACGATGCTTCATGCAGTGTAAGGCAGAATCGTCCTATCAGACTGCATTTCCATTGTCTCATCACAACTCCAACGAGCGACCTGCACCCGCCAGTCGCAGGGACCCGTCGAGCCGCCCCCTGATATCGGGGCCTTCTTTCGTCGTGCCTTTGAAGGAGCAAGGAAAATGGCTCCGGCAAATATAAACTGGCCATATATGGGCATAGATAACGAAGAAAAGGGGTAATTGACAGTCGACTAGATTCGGGATTGCAGCTGAATCTTGTCTATTGCAGTCTTGCTCCGTACATGGACGGCCAGATTCGTAATGCAGAGGATTGATCTTCACAGGGGCAAGTCCGACATAGTGGGATCCACTGGATTTTGGTATGGTAATTGATAAAATGCAAGAGATTCTAGTCCCCGCACCGGGCTAATTTACCAATAACGCCCATGTTTCATCCAGGAAGGGTCGTGAATCTGCTCTTCTGCCGCAGCCTCTTTCCGTAAATGAAGAACAGGTACGGGAACGGCGCCATGATCAGACAAAGAAATGCCAAAAGTGTCGTGGCCCAATGAAAGCCGAGCTTGTTGTACATCTGGACCCCGAACAGGGGGAATGCCCCTGCAAACGAGCTCCGCGCGAAGGAGTTGGCGGACAGAGCGCTAGCTGCATAAAGGGGGTATGCCTCGACCAGAAAGGTGAAGACTCCCGTGAAAACAAGAATGGTGCCGAATCCGAAAAAGCCGCTGCCGACGATAGGAACGATAGGATGGACACTGGCATAGATCGTCCATGCGAACCAGAACAGCCCAACGACGCAAAACCACCCGCCGAAGATCGAGGGTGGGAGGCGGTATTCCGGCTCCGACTTGCGCTCTCCGGTGCTTTCCTCTCGTTTCCGGAGCAGGCGAAGGTAATTCCTGTGCCAGATGGGGTCTGACAAGATCGCCAAGATCATTCCGATCATCAGGCCGAGGAAGGATAGGCCGACCTGCCAGACCTTGAAGTGGTAGACCTCGGTGAAGACAAGATTGAAAGCTCCGAAGAAGAGGTAGAGGATTCCCAGGAGGATGGAGGAGAACAGGCACAGATTGAAACACATGGGTTCCAAGAATAGAAGCATAAAAGGGCGGTAGAGAGACCTCACCACCGTCCAGAACATGGACCTTTCGTAAACTTCGATCGGAGCCTTGTACCTCTCGTCTCCTGTCTCCTTCCGCTTGTTCTGCGCCTTCTTCCTCAGCACCACCGGCATGTACGTTTCGGGCACGATCAAAGTGATCGCGATGACCATCACTCCGGACCATATCAGGAGCATGTAATACGACCACCGCCAGGTGGTGTTGTAGTTGATAAAACCTCCTATGACAGGGCCAAGACCTGGGCCAATGAACGGGGAAGCCGTATATATCATCATGGGGGCTTGCAGCTGATCGCGATTGAACATGTCCCCAACGGTGCCGCCGGCAACAGACAAGAAGGCACTTCCAGAAAAGCCATCCAGGAACCGAGCTATCAGCATGGTCTGAATGTTCTGCGCAAAGGCACATGGGAACAGCCAGATGGTGAAGAAGATATATCCAAGTATATATATAGGGCGGCGACCATAGAATTCGGACAAAGGGCCCAGAAGCATGGGGGACAGTCCTAAGCCGAAGACGAAGAGAGCCAGGCCAAGCGTTGCAACAATCCGTGAGTTGCCAAACTCTGCGTCCATTTGCTCTGTCGCACCATCAGCATCCGAGGGTGGTTTGCAATGCAGGAACTGTTGGTCTTGTACTAACCATAGGTGATTGTGTAGAGTGAAGAAGTGCACGTTACACACAACGAGCCAAAGGCCAGCGTTATGACAACCAGCCATTTCTTTGCATGATGCATGTTTTTGGGGTTCATGGGGTCATCTGGCCCGTCCCAACCCACCTCGAATGTCTTGGAGGGATTCTCCACGTCCACCTCTTGCGGCTGATCCGGCCCATCGTCAGGCTCTTGGTCACTGAAGTACGTGCTGTGTCCGTCCACGTAAGATCGACCCGAGTGGAGACTGGGACGAGGCTGACTTCGATTCGTCGAAACGGGAGTCAACGAGGCTGGGTATTGATGCGGGACGTCCAAGAAGAGCTCCTTCTTCTCCGCCTGCTGGGCTTCAAGGTCTGCCATTGTGGGCCAGAGGTGGTGTCTATGACTCCAGAGCGGGCTTCTGGAGGTCCGAGGGAAGGAAACTTGCGTGAGTCATACAGAAGCACAAGATGCCAATACTAGCCAGTTTCAAGGTATAGACAAGGCAGAAAGTCACCAGCTAAGGGGGCGAGTGAAGCTGAGGAAGGCAAGAAATCTCGACACTGAGCAGCGAACGCCATCTTGAAGGAGAAAAATATGGGCGACGTCGATCGTTATAGCCGGCTATGATTTCAAAGGGCTCGAAAACGATGGCGCTGGGTGCGGTGATCGTACAGCGAGCCGTCGAAGAATGATCGGTGGAGTACCTCAACGCAGCGTTGATGGCAGTGATTCCGCGGTAATCAATTCCCTAATTGGCGGGTCGGATGTGGTTATCGATCTCAACAAGGAAGACGATGTTCGGCATGCCTCGTGGGACGCTCATTGTCTTCGTACCGGGTGGCCACTCGATGGTACGAGATCCGCGGGATTGAAGCTTCCACCAGTTAAATCCGAGCATCACTGGGTTGCTTATAAAACCTCCCCACAACGACATGGAGCGACGCGAGAATGGCAGAACGGCTCTTCGACCGGTAAAGCCGTTGGCGCCGAGCATCGGCGAAAAGACAATGTCGAGGAATCGCGGTGAGGAAAAGATGGAGCAAGCAACATTAACCCATCGCTCGGGTCTTCATTATTGGACAGGCCCCGTATTTTGTGGTTGTATGTACAAGCTCAAGACAAGCTCAATCAAAGGTCTGGACATTAGGCATTCTCCCAAGACCACCACCGCTGCCTTTGCTGTTGGGAGTTGCCTTGACATCCTCCAGAACGCCGCCAGCACTCCTTTCCCTGACATGCCTGCGCAGCATGTGCAGAATTTCACTGTCCTTCCATCGTTGCGGAACAGGTCTATACGCTGGTCTGAAAGTCCCCACGGTCTGAGCCCACTCTCCACTGCGCGGAGCTCCTTGCCTCCATGCGTCGGTCTCTTGAGTTTGCCCGGGGTTGGCGGGAGAGGTGTATTCGGTCGTCTGGGTGGTCTTCTTTTCACTCGTAGCACCTTCCGCAGTCTCGAGCGATGTAGGGGCATTGGCTGGGGACTGGGTTGCCCAGTAGTAGATGTCCCAGTCGTTTTCGTCGAGGAGGAAGTCGTATTGCTCGAGTTGGGTCCGGTCCATGGAGGAGAGATTCTCTGCTGCAAAAGTGGAGAGTAACAGGTCAGACTCTAATGTTCCTCGCTTCCTGCTTTGGTCTATGGAAATGCGTCAGCAAGCTCCTTGCAACAACGAAATCTCCCGGGATGCACAGTGTTGCATCCCAGGGTGTGCACCGACATAGTAATCTGGCTCTCATGGTGGGAAGGTCCTCTCCCGTACGCCGTAGAGGCTCAACTCGAAACGAGATGCCCTCCATTTCACCAACAGCATATTCTGGCTGGCTTACTTTGTTGGGGTCTCCCGATTGTGTTCCTCCCGTCATCTTGTCTGTGTTCTCCGGAACCCTGTCTTTCGGGACGTAGTTGGGGTCGGCAGAACTCAGCAATTCTGGCGGAGGGGCATCTTTTCCGACTGAAGGCATTTTGTTGTGGATGGTAGAGTTCGTGTTTGTCATATGTGGGTTGTCTGCTCTCTCCTTTTGGTATTTGCGGTGCTCTTCAGCGTTGGGATGGACTCGAGGGTTTTCATTGAAACGCGATGAGGTAGAGGAGATGCAGCGTCGTGACACGCCTGCAGCCAGTTGGCGACCGGCAAGACGCCCGGTCAATAAACGCGACGGATTCATGCTGGCGATTCGGGGAGATTTTGTACGTGTAGAAGCTTCAGGACATCAATGGCTCTCAACTTTTGATGTCGAAGTGAAGATACAGTTGAAGGTGGTGCCGTGACCCAAACTTGACGCAGGGAGCAAATGTGAGGAGGTTTCGCCGTTGACATCATACATCATCACTTTTTCTCCATCAACCAATCCCAGACACTCCCATTCCAACTCCAAAACCAATAATCGCCCATTCTATGGATACTCATGGTACTGCTATCTACGGAGACGAGGCGAGGGATCATATGTTGTTCTCAACATGGTCAAAGTCAAAGGGGTTGATCAATTGGTTGCATATTTTCCGATCGTGCAGGACCTAGGCTGAGTATGGCCCTCGACAGCGGACAGCAACCCAACTACAACCGTCTATACGGGAGTGTTGGCTTGTTCCCAAGTATCTCATCGATCTCGGCCATGACCTTGTCGTCTAACTTGGCAACCAGATCCAAAGCCTTCATAGATTTCGTGATCTGTTCAACCTTTGATGCCCCAGTGATTGCTGAGCTCACACGTGGATTCTTCAAGACCCAAGCCAACGCCAGCGTTGCCTGATCAGTGCCCAGCTTGTCTGCCACCGGCTTCAGCTGTTTGACTTGGGCCAGAGTCTTCTTCCATTGCTCATTTCCATAGCTCTCTCTCTGGGTGGTCGTGAACCCGTCTGCGGCTTTGGCAATTCTGCTGTCTTCGGGAATGCCGTCGTTGTATTTCCCAGTCAAGATACCCTGCTTGAGTGGACTGAAGATGGTCAGACCAAGACCGTAGTTCTCGTACAGCAAAGCATATTCTCGTTCCACCCGGTCACGAGCCAACATGCTGTATTCCGGCTGCTCCATGACAGGTCCGATCAAGTTGAGTCTTTCTGCACAAGCCCAAGCCATGGCGATTTCCTCACTGTTCCACTCGCTTGTTCCCCAGTAAAATGCCTTTCCGGTGTTGATGATATAGTTCATCGCTCGAACAGTTTCCTCGATCGGAGTGTGTCTGTCTGGGCGGTGACAGTAGATCAGGTCGACATAGTCTAACTGCAGTCTCTTCAGGGATCCCTCGACCCCTTCGATGATATGTTTCCGGGAAAGGCCGCCATTGTTGACCGGATTGTCTCCATGGGCCGCCCCCCAGTAGATCTTGGTCGAGATGACCAGATCATTGCGCTTCCAGCCATATTTCTTGATGGCCTTGCCCATGACAAGCTCAGATTTGCCTTCGGCATAGCCTTCAGCGCAGTCGAAGAAATTGATTCCGGCATCATAGGCAGCTTTCATGCATTCGAAAGCAATCTCTTCGCAAAGTTAGATTTGTCCCACTTGAAACTGTCGTGTCTTACCGTCGCCCACCGCATCGCCGTAAGTGACCCTACTCCAGTTAGTGCTGAGGCGTGCTCGTATGTGCTAGTAATGACCCACCATCCTCCAAGCGATATCGCGGAGACCTGAAGGCCAGACCGGCCAAGGAAACGGTATTGCATTTTGGGTACCTGATCGCCGGAGGAAGCCATGGCTTGACCGATGGGCCACAATATGTCACACGAATAGAGCAAAGGGCGTGTAAGTAGAAGACCACAAGATGTAGATGAAGACAGAGATATAGCCAGAATCAATTCAGGCATATGTGGATTGGCTTCAGGTTATATACGCGGCAGCATCGTTGTATTTAGCCGGTACTCCGCGATTGAGAACGGGTATGACTCCGGCGCCACGCCATGGCGCAGCGGGCCAGATAGACAGAGGCAGGTTGTGATCCAGGAGTACGCGGAAGGCTGGGTGACATCGGACAATTCCATTTGCTGCTCGAGCACAAGGTCTTGTCCGCTGCCACAAATTTGATGGTCTATCATCGAACTGGCAGATGGACTTGCAGAGTCAACCCATCCAACGTCTGCGCCCGATGTTTAGCCGCAAAATGCAGCAAGGCCGTATTGGGACTAGCGCCCGCGAATCTTGGCGTGGATTTGGAGAGCGCACACTGCAGAGAATCTTTGGCGGAGATCGCAAGTCTCGACAGGCGAATCTCGATAACCATCTCCCTCTGACACCAGCCTGTTCTCTCTTTGTCTGGATCTTCAAGTCGCCATGGCTGAACAACTTATTCAACGTGGTACTCTTGAAGGCCACAGCGGCTGGGTCACCGCCCTCGCGACCAGCTTGGAGAAGTCAGTTCTGCCCGAAAACCACCCCCCAAGCTGCGACCCTCGACTGACATTGAAAATCTAGCCCCAACATGCTTCTCTCGGCCTCGAGAGACAAGACCCTCATTATCTGGAATCTGACTCGCGACGAGACTGCCTACGGCTACCCGAAGCGGTCACTCCACGGCCACTCCCACATTGTCTCCGACTGTGTCATTTCCTCCGATGGCGCATACGCTCTCTCCTCTTCCTGGGACAAGACCCTGCGATTGTGGGAGCTGTCCACGGGCAACACGACTCGAACATTCGTCGGCCACACCAACGACGTCCTCTCCGTTTCTTTCTCCGCAGATAACCGACAGATTGTCTCAGGGTCCCGAGACCGAACCATCAAGCTCTGGAACACCTTGGGAGACTGCAAGTATACCATCACTGACAAGTGCCACACCGACTGGATCTCTTGTGTGCGCTTCTCCCCGAACCCTCAGAACCCGGTGATTGTGAGCTGCGGGTGGGACAAGTTGGTCAAGGTAAGAACAAACCATCCAGATATCACCCACATTTGCCCAAGATGCTACGCATTTTATAAAAGTATTTGCTACTTCGGAGCCCCCTTTTGGGGTTATGAGACAAACATTCACCGGCGGACTGAGGCAAATTTGCATATAAGATTTCTTTTACCCAATGCGATTTGGAGTAGTGATGATTCGCTGACTCACCACTTCTACAGGTCTGGGAACTCGCCTCCTGCCGCCTCCAAACCGACCACATTGGCCACACCGGCTACATCAACACCGTGACCATCTCCCCCGACGGCTCGCTCTGCGCCTCGGGCGGCAAAGACGGCACCACCATGCTCTGGGACCTGAACGAGTCCAAGCACCTGTACTCGCTGCAGGCCGGCGACGAGATCCACGCCCTGGTCTTCTCGCCCAACCGATACTGGCTCTGCGCCGCCACCAGCTCTTCCATCACCATCTTCGATCTCGAGAAGAAGAGCAAGGTCGACGAGCTCAAGCCCGACTTCGTCGAGAAGGGCAAGAAGTCCCAGGAGCCATACTGCGTGAGCCTGGCCTGGAGCGCCGACGGCCAGACCCTGTTCTCCGGCTACACGGACAACAAGATCCGCGCGTGGGGCGTCATGTCTCGAGCATAAGCCGGGAGGGGTGGGTGTGTGTGTGTGTGTGTGTGGCCGGCCCTCATAATGGTGGAAAGTTGAACCGAACCACGAAGCCTTTGACTGAGAAGCAGACACGACGAGAAAGAAGGGAGAAAAGTGTGACGGAGACGGACGGTTAACGTTGGACTGCTGCCCAGAGAAATAGCAAGAAAGAATGAAAGGGAAGAGCAGTTAAACAGGCTTCGTTCTGCTACGGATCTATCATCAACCCCTCGTCCCGGAACAGGAACCAAAATGTAAGCCCATACTCATCGTGGAAAATGGTTGAGATACGGCGCATTTTTCTCGAGGCGTGCTTTTGTGTCTCTAGAGGATGGTCCATGAGAATACGCGACAAGAAAATCAAAATGATCAAGACCAGTTAAAAAGGATCCAATTCACGAATGCTTGAGATGCCTCCTGAACATCCTTTTGGGTATCATTTCTGGACCTCTCCTTATTCTTCTTTTCCTGCTTTTCTCTTCTCTCCCGTTTTCAGGCAGTAGTGTCCTTGACCATGTTCCTGGCCCTGACGCGTTCCTCGAGCTTCAATTTATCAGCGACCTCGCCGCCGGAGTTCAGCAACTCTTCCCACTCCTCCTCGTCCATGTTCATGATCATGCAGATCTGGCTGCAGCGCAAGAAGGCCTCGCGCAGCGCGTACTTCTGGCCCTTGACCACCACCTTGATGATCTCGTTGACGTCGTGCTCCAGTCTCGCCGCGCCGACCTCGTTGACTCGCCCGTGGTACGTCCACAGGCGCTTCTCGAGCATCTTGCTCAGGTAGCTTACTGCGATCGTCAGGAGCTGGTCGAACGTGCGCTCGGTCATGATCCGTCCGATCGGCTTCGTCAGCGCGTCCCACCCGAGCTGGAACCGCATGCGGACTTCGTCCGAGAAGGCGTCGGTCTCGTCTCCGCCGCCGTCGAGGTCGCCGGCGAGGTCCTGCAATTGCTCGCGCGTGAGCTGGTAGTCCGTGTCGCGGAAGGCGTCCATCAGGATGGGTCGGAGGCGAGGTTTCATGACGTTATGGAAGACCACGTTGACACCGTCGGAGATGAGTTCATTGGTCTTCTCCGAAAAGACCGTCGCGAACGAAGTCAGGGCTGCTGCAACCTCTTCTGCCTCGCCAGGCCCAGGGAAGAGTTCTGCCAAGGGTCGATGAGGTGAGCCTGCCGTGGGTTCCACTCGAGCACGGGCGATCTGGACGACGTAGTCCTTAGCTACGTCGAGGTTGTTGATAAGGACGAGAAATGAGACAATTGTCGCTTCGGGTGGAAGTTGACCTGGAATCGCGGCCTTGGGGTAGCTCTCGTCACGCATCTTGCGCTGTTCCATACCGATGAAGTCGGAGCCTAGTATTCTGCCCAGAGTCGGAACGACGCTAGAGACGACCTGCTTCTGCGACGTTGCCAAAGACTGCTGCAGAACTTTGTTGACGATGTACATGATGTCTTCGATTGCAGAGGTGACGTGAGGAGGATTGGAATTGAGCGGTTTGTGGGGGTTGAGGGACAAATCTGGCGGCTGCTCGTCGAGCTGGAATGCCTTCTCAACTGAGCGGCGGAAGAAGAATGTAGTCATGGTGTTGAATGGCATGAGGAGTTTCTCTTGAACCTTTTTGTTGAGGTTCGAGTCGAGGAGGAATGGTGGCATCGGGAGCGATTCATCGAGGCTGCCCGCATCGTGACATTTTTCGGCAATAAAACTGGTGTATAGTGACCATTTGCCCAACATGAGAGTCATCTCATTTAATAAGGCATCCACCTGTTTCATATCGACAGATTCGTCCTCACTCGACCTACCCGGTGCGGGAGAGCCTGCGCGCGGCGTTCCACTTGATCCTCGCTGCGCATTCATAAAGCTCTGGACCAAGAACGTGAAAGCGTATGCCTTGATATCGGTCAGCTGACGTTCGATCTTCCTCTCGTCGCTCCAAGTATCAAGTATAATTCCTCCCTGGAGATCCGCCTCGACTTGCAGGCGCTCAATGACTCGAGCCATCTTGCCAGCCCCATAATGGCGTTCGACCAGTCCGCCGTGTCCTTCGATGATTTGCGCAATATGCTCGAACAATTTGGTCAGGGCGTTTGCGTAGAAGAACCCGTCTTTACTTTGATTCCCACCAGTTCCTGCATTGAGGTTGGCTCTCGCTCGAGTAGCGACCCCCTGGCAAACATAGCGACCATAAACGTCCAGGCCAACATCCGAGCGGTTGATGAGAGGGAAAAGTTTGAAGAACCGCGTTATTCTTGCGCCGTCATTGTCCTTGACTGCCTTATCGAACTCTCTGAGAAACAGGCTACACAACGATTCCGACGCATTCTCCAGGGTGACAGCCGGAGCATCTGGAACTTCTGCAGTCGGTACGATTCGTGCAGCAAATTGGCCGTTAATGACGGCACTGGGAATTTTGGAGGCTCTGCTAAGATAGCTGGCAGCGGTTTCCCAGTCCTGGGCCGCTCCCATAGACCCAGAGACACCTAGCACACAGGCTTTCAGCTCCCCGACCTGTTCAACGACGGTGAGCGTGGCCTTGACCCTCTCCTGCTCAAGATCGAGTTTCTTGACGGAATTTGAGATCCGTTTGGCGTTGGCTGCAGCGTCAGAGAGCATGCCATTGCTCACCGCTCTTGCCTTGGAGGCTTGCGCAGTGGCATTTGCGCGGAACAAATCCAGACGACCAAGTTCTCGCTGCAGGTCTTTCTGTGCACTGACCAGAGCATCCAGCTGCGAGGTTACCGTGGCCTCTTTTCTGTGGAGCTCAGCCAAAGCGGCACGGATCTCGGAAACCGATTTCGCATTGTAGACGCTGGTTGATTCATGTTCATGCTCTGTGTCAGAGACGTGGCCATTTGTCGTCATATTGCTAGCAACGGGAGTGAGATATGGTGTGGATGTGATGGGGGAGAGAGTAACAGTCTTTTTACCCGTTCGCGAAACCAGGATCGGGATAGAGGTCAGCTCATTGGGCAGCACTGACAACCAATGGCGACAACGTCACCAGTGATTGGTTCCCTTCAGAGTAGATGGTAGCAGGCTTCATCTTCGACCTAACATCATCGACTGGAGCTGCATCATTTGGCTGTGAAGCTGGGTTTCAAGCTGTATCAACGCAGAGACAACGAGGCCAGAGAACAAAAACAGCGGCTTCAGCCCGCAGCCTCCAAAGGCACAAATTTCTCCGCAGCCGAAGTATTGCCGCCCGCATTCACAAAAAAAAGTTGACCGCAGTCGAACATTGAGACAACGTGAGCTAGCAGACACGGCCACTCTGAAACAATGCAAGAACCTCAGCGGCTCAAGAATGGAGTCAAAGCGAAGTTGCACACGGACGTGCTCGAGAAAGATGAGACCGAATTGCGGCTGGAGAAGGCTCTCTTCGGGGACGACGTAGGTTTTCTTGAGTCGTTGAAGAGGGACCAAATCCAGGATGACCGGTCGTTGGTGCGGCGCAAGCACGGAAAGGATGACGAGTCTGAAGAAGACGACGCTGATGGAGGACTGAGCGACGTGGCGGACGACGACGTGGGTGTTCAATTTTTCCAGTTGCTACACTTCCTAACAATGGTCACAGTTGTTTTTTCTCGACACCGGCGCCGAACAGCTCCCCGCCTCTGTTTCGAAGGAACTCGAACGTGCGGAACAAGAGCACGGTCACTTACGTCCAGAGGCCGTTTGGCACGATAGCGACGACGACCGGATCACCGTCTCACTCGCCTCGAACACTCGCTTGCGCAAGCTTCGCGACACGGAAGATGACGATGTGGTTAGTGGGAGAGAATACATCCAGAGACTACGACGGCAATACGAGAGGCTTCATCCAACACCAGAGTGGGCCACGTATGCCAGAAAGAGGAGAAAGTTGTCTTCTCGCTCGGATGATCATGAAGCAGTGTCCGACTCAGACGTGTCCATGGACGAGAATGACTCGCTCCCTTCGGCCCAACCTCTAGCGGAACTGCTACGAACCGCAGGATCTCTGAACCGGACCGACACCAAGAAACAAGGCACGAGGGGGACGCGCAAGTTGCGGCCAGAAGTCATCGATATCCAGCGCTGCAAAGACGTAGCGGGCTCCGGCCCTTCGTCAGTCGACACGTTGCAATTCCACCCATACTACCCACTCCTTCTTTCCGCAGGACCGAGTTCCACAGTTACGCTGTACCACATCTCGCCTCAACCGCCGAATCCCAACCCGATCCTGACCTCCCTGCATTTGAAAGGCACCCCTCTGTACACGGCAGCATTCTGCCGGCCGCGAGCACAACCTGCTGCAGGCGAAGACGGAAGCGAAGCCCATGACCAGACAAAAGTCTTCCTCTCCTCCCGGCGCCGGTATTTTCATACCTGGTCGCTTTCCGCCGGCACAGTGACCAAAGTCACTCGCGCGCTCTATGGCCAGGCCCGCAAAGAGCAGCGGACGATGGAAGCTTTCAAGCTCTCGCCGTGCGGTCGCTACATGGGACTCGTCGGGTCGTCAAAGAAAGGAGGCGGGAGCATCAACGTGCTGTCGACGGAGACCATGCAGTGGGTGTGCAGCTGCCGGATTGATTCACGCGGCGGGGTGGCGGACTTTGCGTGGTGGCGCAACGGGGACGGATTTGCCGTGGTGGGGAAGAACGGAGAGGTCAGCGAGTACGACATCGAGGCGCGGCGAGTGGTCTTGAGGTGGATGGACGAGGGCGCCGTCGGCACCACCGTCATTGCACTCGGCGGCGATGTCGGACAGCAGTACCGGGGCGGAAGCCGTTGGGTCGCCGTGGGCTCGTCGAGCGGAGTCGTCAACTTGTACGACCGGCGCGGGTGGATGGGCCTGACGACGACGACAGCTACCACGGGACATGCCGCCGACAAGGACGACAGGCCCAAGCCGGCGAGGATGTTCGACCAGCTCACGACCCCGATCTCGCACCTCGAGTTCTCGGAGGACGGCCAGATGCTGGTCATGACGTCGCGCTGGAAGAAGAATGCCCTGAAACTGGTGCACCTGCCCAGCTGCACGTTGTACCGGAACTGGCCGACCGACAAGACGCCGTTGGGGAGGATCAGTGCCGCCGCATTGTCGCCGGACGGGAGCTACCTCGCAGTGGGGAACGAGCAGGGAAAGATCAGACTGTGGGAGATACGCGAGTAGGTAGCAGGATGATTTCTACCCCCGCGGGGGTCAGTAATAGCTCAAGTTTGCGTACGACCGCGACCGTGTAAGTATCATGTATGCATGCATGCATGCGTGGCACACTCTCTTTATCATAAAATCTTCCTTCAGGAACCACGCTGCTCGCCAACACCCCATATGCATTTCCTCCGCGTCGGGTGAGCGTACTACGTCAGACCCGGGAAATTCTTGACGTCGCGCACGCCGGCGGTATTGCCCTCCTTGATCCTCTTGAGCGTCAATGCCGCGATCAGGGCGGCACCCACGCCGCTGCCGTCCTCGGCGCTCAGCATGACCACCGGGTCCTTCTTGCCCTTCGGCCAGTCCAGGATCTCGCGCAAGGCCACCGCGCCCCGCGCCTTGAAGTGCGGGTACTTGTTGAACACCGACCCGTCCGCGCCGACGTGGCAGCTCTCGATGTTCTTCTTCTTGCAGATGGCCGCCACTCCGCACGCCGAGAGCCGCGCCGCGCGAGTCCCGATCAGTTCGGACAGGCGGCGGCAGAGTTCGAGCTCGGGCTTGGTGGCGTGGAGCTTGAGCTTGTCCTCGAACATGTCGTGCGTCTCCTGCAGGTTCTCAAAGGGGTCCTCTTCGATGAAGGAAAGGAACGACGCGTCGAGGGTGTACGGCTTCTTCAGCGCGGAAATGTCCTGGCCTTCGAACAGCAGGTTCTTGTTCTCGTGCAGGTCGACGAGCACGAGCCGGAAGATCTCGCCCAAGTACAGCCCCGCGATCATCTTCTCGAAAGCCTGCTGGCCCGGTCTTGGCGAGGTCTCGTCGATGATGGTGTCGTATTTCGTGATGGGGAGGACCTTGTGCTCGTTGTCGAAGGCGCCATACTCGCAGTTTATGGCCATGGGCATGTCATCCGGGAGGTTGAGGTGTTTGATCTTGGGTATTGAGCCACAGTTCTCCATGTAGGCGGCATTGCAGCCAGTGCCGAAGATGCAGCCGATTCTAATGGTCTGGTCGGTATAGGCCGACGCAATCAGTGTTCCGGTCGTGTCGTTGATGATAGCGACGAGTTTGATGGGAAGATTCTGGTATACGGTCAGTTTCGTTGCAAGGCGATTTCTTGGGGTTGTCATACCCGTGCTTCAAGAGCCTTTTGGAATTGAGGAACCACATCTTGCCCTTCGACGCCTGAGATGTCAAATCCTTTGGTCCATCTTTGGAGCACGCCATGGTCAATATAGTCTTGTGTCGCCGGGTAGGAGAACGTAAACCCCAGGGGCAGGTGTGCCAGGTCCTCGTCCTCGTGATGGTACTCGATGAACTGCTGCATGCAGTCGGCGATGTAATCCCACAACTCCTCAGCAGTTCCGGTCTTCAGCTCTTCTGGCATGCGGTATTTGCTCTGGATGATTTCGAACTCGCCCTTCTCTTCCGTGAGGGTGATCTCGCAGACTCTCAGGTTGGTGCCGCCCATGTCCAACGCGAGGAACGTGCCCTGTTCGTTGCCGTCCGGGAACCCCATGACCCAGGTCGGGTTCATGGGGATGTTACCTCCCTCTTTCTCCAGGCCAGCTTGGAGCTCCGACACGAAATGATCGGTGATCTTTTTGAGCCGTGCGGCGTCCACGGTGAACAGGTTTTCGAGGTTTGCAATTTCATCCAGCAGGCTCTTTGGCACGTCGGCCATCGACCCTGTAAGAGACGGAGACTCAGCAACTGGGTCCGTTTCACTTGGAGAAATCGTAACTTACCCTTGCGGGACGGCTTGCGCTTTGGACCCAGCCCGACCATTTTGCCTGTGCTCGACTGTCGACGCAGAGAGAAGAAAGCAGAGAGGTGGGAAGCTCGAGGTGACCAGGACGAGGACTATGGCCAGATATGCTCTCAGGTGAGGCGTCTCAGAGGAGCTGTTACTGGGCGGGCGTGCGGCGAGAAACGGAGGCCAAAATGTTGATACAGCAAAAGTTTGGCGGGGTAGTTTCTGTCTCGAGAACAGTGGGTCGAACCAGGGGCAGTCCAGCAGCTACCAAAGTATGACAGAATGCTGCCGCTTATGTCAGTTTCAGGGAGGGGCATTTGCTTTTGGAAGAATTGCTTTTTGCAAAGGCCCAGGGCCAGGAGCTCCGTTGATGCTATCTCGTTCGGGTATCAGGACCGCCAATCTCACACCACTTTCAGCAGCCCAGACCTTCGGTGTTCGTGAGGCTCTCCATCGAGCACCTCGTAGTCCCTGCCCAGGTCTCTCCCAAAGCATACCTGCAAATCTCCTTTTGTCATCTTTCTTCGTAGCTCGTGACTGACTCTTTCCAACGCCGTCACAAGCCATGACTAACCTTGCACCGCTGACTCACGATTCTGTTTCTGGGAAATAATCGTTGTCGAGGTATCAGAAAAGGGCCTCCAGCAGTTCCATTCTTGGCCTCCAGCAGTTCCATTCTTGGCCTCCAGCACCCGAGCAGACGACTTCTTTCCAAATGGCCCCAGATAACACAATGCGAGACCACCAAAGACTTGATTCAGTCGAGATTAATGATGTCGGGAGTGCTTGAAGGGGTGCTGTCGTCGCCGTCAAAGGTGGGGTAGTCGACAACTCTCCAGCGGTTGAGTCCATGTGCAGGATCCACAGGGTTCTTTTCTTGCGCGACTTTCGCGATGGCCTTGAAGAGTTCCTTGCGCAGAGGACGATCGCCAAACGTGAGAAACAATTCAAAGTCATCATTGGCCCTGACGAAAGCATCGTACCCTTCCTGGTAGATTTCGAATGCGATTTGATCGACGAGATACCGAATCAATGGGACCTTACAAACAGCCTCGCCATCCCCAATACGCCCCGAGACCCAGAAAAGTTCGGCGAACCTGATGCTGTAGGCTGAGTGAAAGTTCCGGAAACAGTCGACCAGATCATCTTGAAGGCCGGACATGCGGTAGTGGAGCGCCAGGATGTATGCCTTCATCAGTGGTTTGAACTCGGTTCGAAGTTCAGGCGTGACGGGCGGTTCATTGTAGAGATAATTGACGACGACCTCGAACGCTGCCGGCTCATAGATCAGACCCTGAAGGTTGTAAGCCGGCGCCTTGATGGCATCGCTGGCACCTGCTGGCGAAGCAGCACTGTATCCACCATTGTTTTCAGGGACAGGCATATGGTCCTCAATATCTTGTTCCGCTTTGATTTCACCTCGCTCTGACGTCACTGTATCCTCACTCGGCGCCGGTGAGTTCAAAGGACTCCGCGCACGGGTCGGTGTCGGTGTCGGTGTCGTGCCTGTGGGAAGTGGAGGGAGGCCATGGACTTTGAAGAAATCTGTCTTTTCGAGGCGTTCGCGGTGGACGTGGAACAGTTGTTGCTTCTTCCCAACGACGATTTGGATGGTAGGGTTGGCATATTTCCCTTCCGACTTAGAGCGAGGTGTTGTCGGTGTCATGGCGAGCGGTAGATGGAGAGATGTCAAGGTGGTTGTCTTTATTAAAGTCAAGCGTGTCTGTCTTGTGGATGGTTAGTGGGAAGGTGGAATGAGGAGGAGGAGAGGGTTGCTCACTTAAGTAGAAAGAATCCCGTACACTGAAGAATCTGTTGAGGAAGGGCTGTGTGGTCTCTAGGATGAAGATTCACTTGAACCTGACATTGATTTCAGATCAACGTGGACTGGTGGTTCAGCACGCCAAGCTCGAGTTCACCCATCATCCACTAAAGAGAAGGCTTCTCAGGTTTGTTTGCTTTCAGGTGAGGATAAACGTGACTCAATCCAGAGTTGGAAGACGTTGTAGGCGCCGTTGGCGTGTCGGACGATGGACCAGAAGACAGCGGTGGTTTTTGGAAAGCGCTCTTCTCCAGCTCTGCCCTGATCCTCTCATTTGCCTCGGCGGTGATTTTGAGCGAGGCATCAATATCCTTGGTCAATTTCTCAATCTCGTCATCCAATCTTTCATGCCTTGTTTTGGGAGGTGCCTCTTGTGCATCCCTCTCTTTCTTGTCCGGGTTGGTGCTGGCCCATAGCTCTTCCAGCTCATCACGCCAGCCTAGGGCATCTGCAAATCTGCGAACGCCTTCATCACAGTCTCCCAGTAACAGCACGTCGTCCGGCCTGGAGCCAATGGATCCCACTCTCTCCAAGTTGATGAGCACGCGCGGAGTCTCTTCTCTGACGAACGACGGCAGGCTAGCGAAGGGCTGAACTGTCAGACTGGTCCCCATGACGATCGCCAGTTCCGCTTTCGCAGGCAGGCTCCGATTGCGGTGGAATGACTCTGGAAGAGCCTCGCCAAAGAACACGATATCCGGCTTTACCAGTCCAGAGCATGTCTGCCTGATGCAGCGCGGCACCTCCATTTTGTGAACCATCTCTTTCATCCGATCCCCAGGATACTCTGTCTTGCATTCGATACATCGTTGGGTGGCAAAAGAACCGTGTGCTTCTACGATCTTGTCACCGGGAACCCCAGCTTCCCGCTCTAGGCAATCGATATTTTGGGTGAACAGCTTGAGCAGTCGTCCCTTCTTGTGAAGCAGACTGATGAACGAGTGTGTCACCGTTGGCCGATATTTTCCCGGATACAGTTCATGCGCAAGGGTATAGAAGGGGTAAGGGTTGTTTCGAAAATACGAGATGTCGAAGACTGCTTCAGCATATGGGAGGTTCAACCGAGCAAGGTTGGCATACAGCCCAGTGTCAGGAGAACGGAAATCAGGAATTCCAGCCGAGGTGCTGATTCCTGCGCCAGTCTGCGAAACGGTCAGATTCGGACTACCGAGTAAGCGTGGGGACAGGGATCCTACCATGACTACAATGTTCTTGATGTCCTTCTCCTTGATGTATTGAGCCACTGCCTCTATGCTCCGGCCATAGAGCGTGGTGGGAGGTGTGGCCTCGTCAACCGGGGTGGAGGATTCGTTGCCCATGTCGAAAATATTCCAGCGCCCCGCACGTGGATGGGAATGGCGCGCTCGACGTCGTCGACCTATGATGGCGAGCAGATAGCGAAACACCTTGAGAGACAGAGACAATCAGAGTTGCGGCCCCGTTTCAATAGGGCCCGAGGTTTGGTTATGGATGGGGCAAGATGAAGCAACGAGATATCGGAAAGGAAAATGATCTTGGGAGGCTGCAAAAAGACGTTATCTCTTTGCCGCAGTCTGCCCCACGTCATTTCGGGCTCGTATTGCGGGACACTAGGCCAGGGGCCGAAAGTAGATGGAATCTAGCTTCATGTAGTAAAGCACCAGCCAGATTCGTAGACCGGATATAGTGGCATAATGGAACAACAGCGAAATCAACCCCCATCAGTGATTTCTCGAGATCATTGGAACCCTATTCTTCAGAAGCCGCTCTGTCAGCCCGAAGAGACATATGACATAGCATTCACGCTCAAGCCAGGCACGAACTATCCGATGGTGAGACCCAATTCACGGGCGATAATGTCCGCGGCTTTCTCCCCGACCGCCAAAGCAGTGTTGTATGTGTTCGCGGCCACATTCGATGGGACAATCGATAGATCTATGACGCCCAGCAGGGCAACAAAGTTAGCCTTTCCATCCTTGGATATGGTTGAAGAGCGACACGAAGCAGCTCAGGTATCTTCGACAATCGTCTAGAAGAGGCAATGGAGAGACCGAAGAAAGACAAGGAGAAAATGCCTTACCTGCAACCTTCAGCTTACTGACACCATACACATTAAGGTCTTTGTCCACAACTCCACCTTGCTCACGGGGCCGCATCTGCGCAGAGCCCAGATAATGCCACGCAGTCGCAATGCGTTCCCTGATGCAAACCTTGATCGCTTCGTCATCCTCGGCCGAATATTCCAGATCTTCCAGCTGCTTGCCGTGCTTAGCTGCCTCTTCTGTCGCACTGTTGTCGAGGGTTGCCAGAGCAGCCTTTGAAGAGGCTGGGAAGTTTGGGTGTCCGATGGAAGTCTCCCCGCGATAACAATCCAGTCGGCGAGCAATCTCCCTAGTTCGCTTGTACGCCCATACGTGTACGTCCAGGTCGATATCCCCGGGGCCTTCGAAGAAGCCAGTGCTGATCTCTAGCGGCGCGTCAACGCCCTTTCCAGTAATGTGCACAGAGCCTCGAGAGCGCGGGTAGGGGATGTAATTGCCAATCGTAAAGTACTGCCCGGGTGGAACATCGGTGGGAGGACCAAGGTAGCCGGCAAAGGAGCCTGTGAGCATCAAAGGTTTGGAGGGATGCGGCACGAATTCCTCCTTCCAGATCTTCGTCAAGGCTGGTTTGCCAATCTTCTCAACCTCCGAAATCGATGGCCGCCAACGGCCAAAGATTTCCAGGCCATTGGTTCCGAGGACAAGATTTTTTTGTGCCATCAGCTCTGGAATCCTGGCCGGGTTGCGGAAAAACCAGTCCAGTGTCTCGTGTTCGGGAAGTGAAGACTTGTACGCGTAATGGATAAATGGATGGTCCTGGTACTTTTCACCGACGCCTGGAAGCTCACTCACGACCGGGATACCAAGCTTCTCGAGATGAGCTCGTCCGCCGATGCCTGATCGCTCCAGGATAGCTGGAGAGGCGAGAGCGCCCGCGCATACAACCACGAGATTGCTGGCTCGGACAACTCCTTGGGTCGGGTTGGCAGGACTTCCAGGACTCGGCGGCCCTGTAGAGATGTACTCAACACCCGTCGCTCGGTTCTGGTCATCAAACAGCACGCGACTGACTTTGGTGTGCAGGAGCACCTTTAGGTTTGGATGAGCGCCGTCATGGAGCAAGGGATGAAGGTAAGTATGAGCTGCGTCCTGTCGCACGCCCTCCGGAGAGATGAATTTGTACATTCGCTCAAAGCCAACCACAGTTTCCAGGTCTTGCAGGTCATTCCTGTGAGGCATACCACAGCCAGCAGCAGCGCGCAGGAACTGACAAGTGTATGCAGTCTTGGGCCAGGAACCCAGAGAGACACTGACAGGTCCAGATGTGCCTGTGAACCACAGATCTAATCAGCATTTGGCTGTTTCAGCAACGATCCACATGTCCTCGCATAACTCACCGTGAACACTTTCGTCTGCCTTGTTGGTGCCAGGATGATAGGTCTCCAGCCGCTTCAGAAGGGGGATCATGTCTTTTTGAGACCAGCCTCCCGTCTTCCACTCATCGAAGTCGACTGCTTGAGCCCGACAGTACATCATAAAGTTGATGGAACTGGCGCCACCGAGGATGGCAGCGCGGGGGATGATGATGGACCGACTTCCGACTTGTTCGGTAGGCTTGGAAGGCAGGAAAACGGCAGAAGTTGAGTCCGGAGCCATGTGAGCCAGGAATAGAGCTGGCGTTCGGACCGTGGGATCTTCATAGTTGTCTCTACCTTCCTCGATGATGAGGATTGACAAAGAAGGGTCTGCCATTTGTAGCCTGCCAGCAAGGACACATGCTGCAGTGCCGCCTATCAAAATGGTGTAAGCCTGAGCTGCTCACATGTCACTTTCAGGGAATAATACAAACCTCCCGCAACGACTATGTCATACTCGTCCCTTATGCCCTGGGTCGCCATTCTGTTCACTTCGGCCTTCTGTGCATGCAAGTCCAGAAAAGCTGCTGCTTGTAGGAAGCTTTTGTGTTGTAGGCGATAAATATGTGAAAAAGATCGAGTACTCAAAGGACGAGACCTGCAACTATAGTACTCTGACGGTCGCGGCACATGTGTCCCAGCCCCTGGCTAATCTGCTAAGCTTCTTTTATTCGGGATGCTGGATTCGCCACTGCGGGAAGGAAATCCTTGTCCGGTTGAATCCATCGAAGGTGATAGAGGGCTCGAATATATAGCCTTGCAGTTCTCTAGCCTGGAACCACGGTGGACGTTGCATGCATGTACAGCAACACAGGGCTTACTCCCACAACAACTGGGGGACCTGCATCTGGATAAAAATTGTTCCTGCTCACATCAGCTCGCATCTCCACAAGTATCTTCACATCTGTGGGAAGATTTTGAAGAATCCGTATCTCCCCATACTCTTGCGGAGCACTAAGTGTCGTACATTGCTTATAGGTAATTTTTCGCCCCCACCTCGACAGCGATCTATAACTTTCCCTCTCCAAGGCGGGCGCTTGAGCCGCACCGGGACCGATTTGTGAAGGGAAAATTACCCGCTTGTTTCCCGACGGACAGCTGACTGGTCCGACGATACCGGCACCAGTTCTTCCACAGGAGAAGTTAGCTACTTAAAGCCATGTTGACCCCTGAGCGGCCGGCTTCTTTTAGGCAGGAACAAGGTCACGGCCCTCGTTCAAAGAAAGGGTACGTAAGCACTAGAGCACCAATGAGGCGGTCGCAGATCTTCTAGCATATAGCTGCAAAGGTCCGAGCCGCGTATGTCTGGCAGTGTGTTTTGCTGCAGTTGACCATTGGCGGTGCCCATGGGATTAGATACCCAGGTACGAAATACGAGGGTCACGCCTCGTCGACTCTGACAAGAAGCAACAGGGCAAGACTAGGCCCGAACCGGAAGTATTCTCGTTCCTCTTTCTACTTTAGGACAACATAGTACCCCATCAAGCCCATATAAAGCCTGCGGAGAAGTTTCCGGTCAGAACTACCCAAGTCCCCTAGGTACGGTCTCGTATGATCTTGGGCTTCAATCCACACTACGAGCGCAATGTCTCGCTATCTTTCCAAGCGATCGCCCGTCGTGAAAGGAATCCACATCCATCGGGCTGATCATTAATCAGGAGTCTGCGCGCGGGCGGGAATCCTGGTACCCATGAATACCGGTCGATGGGGCCCCCTTGTTTGGTGAGCCAAGATGCGAGGGTCGGCGGTGAGCTTGAGTACTCTCGGGAAGGTTTCAACCGTGGTCACAGCAGAAATCACTTAGTGAGGCGCCACTTCGTCTGTGCAACGTCTCCTTGAGTCTTGCGACTAGCCGAGGGATTCATCGGCATCATCAGCAGATGCCATCAAGATCCGTCCAACATACCTCTCGCACGATAGCTGACTGTGGCCCATGGGGAGAAGACAGGGAGGGATTCCTCCCGACTCTTGAGGCCGTTAGTATCTTACGGTGTGACGACGGGATGGAAGAGCCAGTGAGCAAATACTCTACCACAAGGACAGCAAGCCGACTGGGCCTCTAAACCCGGCTCAGCTCTCAGTTACAGGGAGCTTCCAAGTACTTCTGACAGAAATATGTAATCTCAGATCCGCTGTGCACCTAGATGCATTCACATACACGGAAGGTGGGAAAAACTAGGGATCACAAATTGGAGACGAGGCTCCCGTTCAGCCTCGTGCGGATAACGCAGCTCACCTGCCGAAGTTTAGCCGGCCATGCAAGAAAAAGTTTCTGGCAAAATTGCGGAGTGTGCACCACCACCACAAAGATTACTACTAAAGCAGCATTGCAGTCCAGGAAGATTTCCATTGCACCCAGAGTGGGAAATCTGTTGTCATGAAGCGAAAGCTGGACGTCAATGATGCACCAACGGTCGAAGTCCCTCGAGATCCTGAGGAACATGGGTCATCGTTCGATTCGTTTGGCCTCGACCCTCGTCTGATGCAGGCAATTGCAAAATCAGATTTCTCCCACCCTACACCCGTGCAGGCGAAGGCCATTCCTCTGGCACTTGAAGGGAAAGATGTCCTTGCAAAATCCAAGACCGGATCTGGAAAGACCGCCGCCTACGTTCTCCCCACCCTCCAAGCGATCCTGCGCCGAAAATCCTCCTCCCTCGACGGCAAGGCCACCTCTGCTCTCGTCCTCGTGCCCACGAGAGAATTGGCAGATCAAGTATACAAAGCCTTCAATACCTTCTCGGCGTTCTGCTCGAAAGATGTACAGACACTGAATTTGACACAAAGAGTCTCGGACACAGTCATGAATGCGGTGTTGCAGGATTTCCCAGATGTCATTGTTACAACCCCCGGCAGAGCGACCCAGTATCTCGGCTCGGGCAGGCTCTCTCTTGACAACATCCAGCAACTCGTCATCGACGAAGCTGACATTGTACTTTCCTATGGCTATGAAGACGATATCAATGCGATCGCTGCAGCCCTTCCACGGGGTGTGCAGACATACTTGGTCAGCGCCACCCTGACGCCGGAGGTCGAAGAGTTGAAGACCATCTTTTGCCGTGACGCGGCAGTGGTCAAGATTGACGAGAAGGAAGAAAAGGGCGAGGGCGTGACTCAATATGTGGTACGCTGCGGTGAAGATGAGAAGTTCTTGCTCATATATGTTCTGTTCAAGCTGCGCCTCGTCAAGGGAAAGTGTCTGGTATTTGTGGCGGAAGTTGACAGAAGTTATCGGCTAAAGCTCTACCTGGAGCAATTCGGGATTAAATCGTGCGTGCTGAACGCGGAATTGCCGGTCAACTCTCGGTTGCATGTGGTACAGGAGTTCAACAAGGGGCTCTACGATATCCTTATCGCAGCCGACGATCAAGAGGTTCTTGGAGGTGTTGTGAAGAGGCAAAAGACGCAAGCAGAGGTAGCAGAAGACCCAGCCAATGAGATGAGCGAGGAGGACGAGGAGGAAGTGCAACGACCTGCCAAAAAGGCCAAACGGTCAAAGAAACACGAAAAGGACTATGGGGTGTCGAGGGGCATCGACTTTCAGAATGTGGCTTGCGTGATCAACTTCGACCTTCCCCTAACCTCCAAGTCCTACACACACCGCATTGGCCGGACAGCACGAGCAGGGAAAGCAGGAATGGCACTGTCGTTCGCGGTTCCCAAGGACAAGTTCGGCAAACATAGGGCGACCAGCATTCTCTCCGCGAAGGGCGATGAACGTGTTCTGGAGAAGATCATTGCCCGGCAGACCAAGAAAGGCAACGAAGTGAAGCCCTATCATTTCGACATGGCACAAGTGGACGCCTTCCGCTATCGCATGAATGATGCACTGCGTGCTGTGACCGGGGCTGCTGTGCACGAGGCGCGTGCTAGAGAAATCAAGCAAGAATTGATCAAGTCGGAGAAGTTGCGAAAACATTTTGAAGAGAATCCCGAAGACTTGCGACACCTGAGACACGACGGCGAACACGGGGCGATCGTCCGGCATCAAGGGCACCTGAAGCATGTTCCTGAATACTTGATGCCGGCAGCGGGGAAAAAGGCGCTGAGTGCCGACGAAGTCGGGTTTGTTGGATTGAGAGGTGACAATAAGCGGAGGGACGTCAAGAAGCGAGGAGGTCGCAAGGCGCGATTTGGCGGGAGGTCCAAGGGGAAGATTGACCCGTTGAAATCCTTCAGTGCGCGGAAGAAGCGTTGAGCAAAGCAGTGTTACTGACGATGGACTCTGTGGTTCAGCAGGAGGATTGTTCCCAATTCAATGGACAGTTCAACGACATGTCTTGCTTGCTATGCTCCTAGATTGCTCCCATACAAAGTCGTCTAATATCGAAGCATCTCATCCCACAGACACTGCTGAAATAGCCGTCAACCTCATCAAAAGTCCTCGATATCTCTCTGCGCTCCACAGCAGTCCGTCACTGTTGACATAATCGCTCGTTGGATCTCCATCCTCCAAATCATGACTTTGCCCATTAAAACCAAGCACATTTGCACGTCCCCTGCCGAGCCGGAGGGGAATATGCGGTGTTGACGGAATCACAACATTGCGCCAACGCCGGGATCTATCCTCAAGAAGTCCTAGACTTTCGCTCCGTACCATGTCCTTGCCGTGCAATTGGTCGGGCTCGTTGCATTTGTAAGTGGTTGCTGACACTCCCCCTGGGGCACCACAGCCACGGTCGAGGCGCCTTACGTCTGTGATGGCGTGCGATGGTGGGGGCCGGCGTTGATCAGGTAATATCCCCCATCCATCAACATATTGACTATAGAATATACTTGTGCTGCTCTGGGCAGACACCCGTGTATATATAGCCCGAGGGTTTCTACCGCTGTTCTCTCGATATCATCCAACCCAACATCATCTTCGTCGTTCTTCTCCATCGCACGAAATATACCCTCTTCACTTCACAGGGCCCCAAGGACCCAGATCTCGACTCTACGAAGCCGCGAACCCAATACACACCCGTGACGAAAATGCCGACCGCAACCGCCAGAGTCGGCGACAAGGTCATCGCCTCCTCGTCCAGCTACCAAACCGTCGAGGGCAACGTGTACTTCCCGCCGTCGGCGCTGGCGGACCCGTCGATGCTGGCGTCGTCCACCACGCACTCGACGTGCCCGTGGAAGGGCAAGGCGAGCTACTACGACGTCACGGTGGACGGCAGGACGCTCAAGGACGCGGCGTGGTATTATCCCGCGCCCAAGGACAAGGCCACGCACATCAGGGACCACGTCGCGTTTTGTAAGTCATCACCATCACCTTTGTTCTTTGGGCTCCTCACCGACGTATGTCACGTGGGAGAAAAGGATAGATTTCGACTGCGTGGGCTAGGGGGCGGGAATGAAAGGGATATTGGGGATGATTGCTGACTATTTCTGACTCTTCTAGATACTAGCAAGGTCCATGTGTCTGTGGCGTGAAAGAACGGACGTACGTGGTGTTCGAGGACGGTCGGAGGGAGGGGGAGAACACTACGGAGCACACACATACATATGTATGCGGTCTTCGCCTGTGATGTGAAAGGTTTGGGTCCAGGAGAAAGTCCACAATAAAGGAGCGCGAGAGGCTGTTTCTCACAGTTTGAATGCCATGTTCCTCGACCTAGTTTCACGTCTTTCATACCCAGATCGCTTTCCGGCCTCCTGGAACAATGCCATTTTCCTCGGGTTTCTCATGCTTCTGGGGCTAATCGCGACACGTCGCCGTATTTCCCTGGCCAACCCCTTCACCAGAAGATGTGCTGCCCCCTTCGTCGATCAGATAGGCGTATACGTCCCGTTCGCGCAGGTGAAGCCGAGCCCCGGATTCAGCGCCGCGGTGGCGTTCAGGCAGATCACCGTCGGCGGCGCGAAGGTCTCGGGGAACACCTGGATGTTGTCGAGGGCGAAGTTCTTGCAGGAAGAATCCGTGTTGCACTCGATGATGATGGCCTCGGTGTGCTGCAGGTCCGGCAGCCCGACGTTGTACCAGCATGGCTGTTCAAGGTCAGCTAGTGTCTCCTTTTCCAATCGAGAAAGCCCACGGTTCTCGCAAGGAGTGTGGGATGTGGGATGGGATGGGTTTGGGGGGAAGGTAGATCTCTCAAGCCGGCGCGGCACTCACATCGCTAACGCAGGACCCGTCGCCCGGGTTGAACGTGTTGATCGTGCCCGTGAAGTTCGCCCACGTAAAGTCCTCCATGTCGACGGTCGAGTTGTTCGGCCGCCCCACGGTGGTGCCGTTCTCGATCTGGGTCTGCGCGGATCCCTGGTTCACGTACGTCTGGGTCACGAAGATGGGGAACGTCACGTTGTACACCCTGATGTTGGACCAGGTGACGTTCCTGGCCAGGCCCTTGCCGCCGATCCAGGACTTGAACCGGGCCGCGTACACCGCGTCGATCACCGTGACGTCGTCGAACCTGACGTTCGAGACGTTGGCCCACCTGGCCTGGTTCTGGCCCAGAGATCCAATGCTCATGCCGTGGCTCTGGTAGCCGATGGTCCCCCCCCGGAACAGGATGTCGCTGGCCCCGGCCTGCACCGCGATCGCGTCGTCGCCGTTGAAGATGACGCTGTCCAGGATCCGGATGTCGCTGCCCCCGACGTCGAATCCGTCCGTGTTGAAAGGGAACCCCTCGGTGGCCGAGACCGCGTCGATGACGGTGTCAGAAATCGTGATGTTCTTGCCGCTCACCTGGACCCCCCACGCAATGGGCTTGCGCGATTTGAAATGCTTCATGGAGCCGTTGGTCGTGCTGAAACTCATCAGATGTGGTCGCGCCGGCGCTCCGCTGCCGTTCTTGGGGTTGGCGTCCCACCAAGCCTGGCCGTAGCTGTCGATCCAGCCGTTTGTGACATTCTGTGTGCCGACATAGTTGATGGAAGGGCCTGCAAAATTGAACCTACGACGTGTCAGTGGAGCTATGAAACATCGTCTCTGAGGGGTGGAGTACCAGTAGAGGGCAGAGCCGTTGGTAGCGGCTGTGGTCTTGTTCACCATCTCCTGGATGGCGGTAATGTTCCTTGGGAGATGGATGTTGCCCTGCATCTGGATGACGACATTGGAGAGATTGGTGGCCACGATGGGCTGAAGAATGTTGTAGTCGACGCCCTCGCCGAAAACTATCGTCGAGTTCTCGGCGCATCTCGCAAACGCCGCCGCGACCGCGGGCGAGTCATCGGCTTTGCCACCTGAGGATTTATACTTGGAGGCGATGGTGCAAGTATTCTGTCCGCCGCTGCTCTGACGCATCTCCAGTGACGCAGCCCATGTCACCAGCTGCAGAATAGAGCCCACGAGGATGGTTCTCGGTAACATGCTGGTCGAGATTCGAGGTTCTCAAATGACTTGCCAAGCGCCCTTTTGCACGGAGTAGTCAAGCAGAAGACGCTTTGATATATGCGCCCTTGCGCACCCCATGCTGGATGTGGGATGATGCATATGATCCCCATTGTCTGGGGAAAGCCATTTGTTCCACATGTCGATCCATCTCTTCTTTGCATTTGCCGTCCACCGGTGCAGCAGGACATGGTATGGCAACTCCAAGGCCTAGGATTGAAGAGGAAGGTCGTCAAAGTCGTTGAGGAGGTGAAGCAGTCTGGGTTCGGCATGAATCCCGCCGAGAGGACAATCATGGGATTTGGGATTCCTCGTCCTCCTCCGCAATATGTGTGTCTGGGCAGTTGAAGTCGGAGAGAAAATGCGGAGTGCGGGATGCGGGGCGCCATGCCAAGAATGGCGACGAGGCCGAGAATTTGGCCCGATCGAGGCTCTCCAAGCGGGAAAAAGAAGTCCGAGTTGCATGCCATTTCACCCCGGGGCATCATCAGTTCGGGAGGGAGGGACCATGGGGATGGCGAAGTGGTGGCATGGAGACTGTAACCCACGGACACGAAGAGGAAAATATAATTACATTATTGCTACCGCGTTAACTGACCACGCCATGGCAGAGGGACCGGATGCTCACACCACACGCCTCTCCCTGGGCAATTGACTCATCATTGTTCCAGGCTCAAGGGTTCCCAGCCAGTCGCATGTACTGCTCGACGGCTGGGGACTCGGAGACGGTGAAAGAACTGATTGTTGGGGGCCTGCTGCGCCTCTTCCTTCGCACGCTCGAATTCACCGGTACGCCGTCCTCTCGACATCGCACATAAAAATGAGGATGCTGGCTTCGATCCGTGGGGGTCGCTCCCACCTTTTGCATGTCGACCTGCCATTTCTTTGCCAGCAGACCGCCGCTGGGTCCGGCTCCACAGGTGCCGGACATGGTGTTCGAGGGCGGAGAATTGATGGCCAGCGCAAACATGTTTTGTGGCTCGGTGTAGTCCGTCACCCGACCAAGCAGGCAGAACGTCCACAGCAGGTAGACGAGGCTGAAGCTACTGAGCAGGAACACGGCCACGAGAATGACGTAGAAGAGATTCTGCCATTGCTGGGTCCCTCCCGAAGCATAGTCCTTGTAGCTCACCCGTGCTTTGAAGTCCTGGTACTGGGGTTCCTCGAGGATTGCTAGCGAGTAGTTCCAGAAATGCACAAAGGGCGAATTCGACGAGGACAAAAGCGCTGTTTCGCCGGCCAGAACCGCCAAGGCCTCACCAATGGTGGGCATGTCTGAAGTCAGGACTGTGGGGGTGCCGTCTGAATATGCAGGAATCATCTGGCTGAGTAGTCGCGCACTCGAAGCATTGGCGTCGTTGACTCCAGCAGTAAGAGAGAGGGATCGAAGCCATTCAGCGCCGACATCTTTCCAATCCGCGTCCCAGTTCCCTATCGCTGCGTTCTTGACCGCGTGGACATAGGGCAGAGTGTTTCCGGGGCTTTGGTCGCATTCGACCGACAGCTGGCCACCTGACTGAGCGACGCGATAGTACGTGGTGCAATTGCGATATTGAGCCGACTTGATGGAGCACAGGACGTAATCATCAGTCGCGTAGTCTCTTTTGTCGACTGGGGGAGGGGCTGCAAGAACATAAATGGCATAGTATCCCCATGTGTTCGAGATGAATCCCAGCGTGTTGTATTCTATGGGCAGTTTCGGGAAGATGGGTGCTTGCTGAAAACCGCCAGTCGGGCCAGTGGTCCCGAAGTCGAAAATATCGTCGACAGCGGTGGGATGTGGGAAATATGTGCTTGGGTCATCAATGTTCGATACATTGACAATCATGGGCGCCAGCTCGGCAGTAGACATACCTACACACAAAACATTGATTAGAGGCGCCGGGATTGCGGCCTGAATGAAGTACTCTCCATTGCCCTGGAGATCCTCCGGCTGCAAAATCTGGTTCTTGGGATCTCGAGCTGCATTGAACAAATTCGCATGAGGCATTGCCAGTGTGACATTTTGCACGAGTCTTCCCCAGCGGTTTGAATCGGTCGTAATGTTTTCATGGCTAGGAGTGATCCATTGGCCCTGAACCGTCGTATTGTCGAATAATGTGGCGACTGGTGAAGGCCGACTACTAATAGAGCTTAGGTCTGAACTTATGTTGCCGACGTCTAGTCTCTCGCGCCAATCCGACATGAATGATTTGAAGTTATGAAAGCTTTGTCCTGCATAGTCGATCTGGAGACAGGTGTCGCCCTCGGGATGCGGACCCACGCCCTCTGGGTCAGGATCTTCTTGGACAGGCGTTTCGCAACTCTGAGCCAGGTAGATCGAGTTGGCGTAAGAAGCTGCCACTTGACCCCAAAGCGTTCGATCTTCAAGTGGCCCAAACTTTGGTTTAGGCGCCACCAATGCTTCGGCAGCGGTGGTGTAGAATGTGGCGGCCAAGACAGCGACCAGGACCATGATGCCGAGGACAGTCGAGGCCGCGTATCGGACTACTATCCAGTTCGTGATGAGTGTCCCGGGTTGCATGACCCAAGACCTCATGGTCATTTCTGCGATACTGATGCCGCTGTTCTTTTCCGTCTTCGCAAATGCGCGACGGCTCAAAATCTGTCCGAGCAGCGCAACAAAGATGGTTACAAAGGATAACTCGACCGTCTTTGACAATAGAGCTGAGAGAAGAGTGGCGTTTCCAAAGGAGAGGTGTCCGTTGGTTCCAATTCTTTGGCCCCATCGTGGTTTTGCAAATGCGATGCCGAGGAATACCCCCGAGAATACCGTCGAGTAAACTGCCAGTGCCAATATCGATATAGTCCACCATGACCACGGGCTTGTCAAGATGTCACCGTGGGTTGGACAGTTCTCGTCGACCCTGGTGTGAGTATGTAGCAGTCCGACTTCTGGAGAAAAGTCTTGGGAGGATTGTTGGTTGAGTTGGCTGTAAGATGATCGATGTGACCTGAATGATTTCGCATCTTCGCCCGGGGATGCAGTGTTTTGGTAAGGAGTGCTGCGGCTAGGGCCCAAGATCAGCGAATCTGGCGCCGCAACGGTACTTGTGGAAGCATCTGTGCTTGTGAAAGCTTGCCCTTTCGATCCGACGGGGACACGCTTGACTGGCTTCGACAAGCCTGAAATGTTCAACCCGACGACAGGCTCTTCTCTGGATTCTGTTGAAGGCGCGAGATTCTGGAATTCATGATCTTCTTGAGGCGCTTGTTCATAGCTGTTTCCCGGCAGAAGCGACGAGTTCTGGCGTCGAAAAGACCGTCGGGCATGGAAAACGCCATGCTCGTCCCCGTCCATCGTCAGCGATGTTGTTTCTCAGGGCCGAAGCGCCTTCAACGCGCGTCCGAAGTTGATATCCAAAGGTTGAGGACGCAGCGATGCTCGCAAAGATGGAATCGACGGCATCGTGGGGACTGCCTCCAAGGTAGTGGAGCGTGAGGCTGAAAGATGGACGTCTTCGCTTCTTCACCTACTCCATGTTGGAGCAGGTGCAGATAACCAGAGGTCTGCCGTGATAGGAGCTGGTCGTCGTCCTTTCCTCTGGCCCCAGCCGAGGGGCGCTAGAAGCACAAATTCGTCATGTTCTCCCGTCTCAGGGTGTTCCGCTAGGTGCCATTCAGTAAAGACTTAGCGACGAGGCGCACACCCACGCAGACAGACTTATGCATGATTGAGCTGGGCTATTGGTTTGCGGGTTGACGGGGTGGTGCAGCACGGGTTGGGTGCAACTCTTGTCCTCGAGCCGATGTCGATGGACAAACAAAGGGTTTGCGCATTGGTGCTTGGAAGCTGCAACAACAACGCTAACATGAATCCCCTTTGCTTGTGATTGAGCCAACATGCCTTTGCATCTCGATCAAAGAGGTCTGCACATCCAGCACGAGGTCCTAGCACCTATCTGTTCTTTAGTCGCTTTGCCGGTCGTCCGATGGGGAGATTGGCCAGCCCCGGGGCGCGCGGCTGTGGTTGCTTCGTTTGGCATCTCGAGCACGAAGTGGACCATGAGTCTGAGCCCTGGGCGCGTGGGTGTGTTTCCGGAATACTAAGCAAGCAGTAATCTACCGCTGGTGCCACCTCTGGCCATGAGCAGTGGCGCCCCTGGACTTGGGCTGCAAGAATGATCTTCTCGAGCAGTAGCGGAAAACAGGAAATCCAGACTCATGCATGGAAGTCTTTTCTTCCACGCTTTCTAAGGGTCAACGCGCTAGGTCTGCCGTTGAATCCTTCGCGCACCGGGTGAGTATAAGGCTAAGGGATTATCTGGCCGTGTTGCTGGCCACGCTGTTTCAGGAACCGCCAGCCCACCAGGGCCGTGGAATGGGGCAAACCCCCATACGAAGGCAAGGAGATCCCCCCCCGAAGTGGCTAACCGATGCCCTGTCGCACATGGGGTTTTAAGCAAGTGTTGTGTAAAGTGGCAGTCCGACATCCGGGGCAAAACACGAGCAATGAACACTTGTCCATCGGCAAATGCTTTGAGACACTCTCTGCTGTCCGACAACTTCTGGGTTTGGATCCCCTCTCCGTCCTGGCGATGACTTTGAAGAGCTGCCCTCATGTTGTAGGTTTAGTGCGAATTGTCCGTCAGCCTTAACCACCTCCTAGGGCTCACCAGCCACTATTATGGATGGACCCGGGCGATCATCCCAGCTTGTTTTGTCCGAAAACCCAGCTTTAGTCGGTACGTCTTTACCGATTTTGGTAGGGCATGGAGGAGGGACTTCTGCTGGCGAACCGCATCTCGACCGCTGGGCTTGAGCCTCGCCTGAGAGCTGTACAAGTAGGACGCCTTAATCGCACGCCCATTTTCCACCAGCCAAACCGTCCTTCATCCGCCAATTAGAGGGACGTTGAGGTTACAGTCGGGGCTATCATTCGGCTTCCGACTTCGTTCAATCTTATACCAAGAGATCCTTGGCCTCTGATTTTTAAGAAGACACAATATACATATATATATATATATATATATATGCCTGTGGCGTCGTGTCCTTTGACACGACCAATCCGGCCTTTTAATCTTGGGACGCAAATTCGTTTCTTCGCTTTGTCACTCGCATTGATGCCTCCCTCCAGGCTCGGCACCACGAGGCAGAAGGCATTCTCCCACAAAGTCCGTACAGGGTGCATCACTTGCAAGCTCCGTAGGGTGAAGTGCGACGAGTCGAAGCCAAACTGCCTGAACTGCACGAGAGGGAACCGCCAATGTCTTGGATACGCGATTCCTATAGCCAAAGTCTTCACGCTGGAAAGTCGCAAGACGTCGTCGACGGAACGGCCATCGTCGATTCAATCGTCACAGGGAGCTTCTTGCAATGATGAGTTGCTGCTCTCCAAGACTCTCGGGTTGCCCTTCGGCACGAACGAGGAAGCACGATCTCTACAGCACTGGCTCCTCCTAACAGCACCCGTGCTGGCACATTACGGGCCCCAGGGAGATTTCTATACTGTCCTTGTTCCACAAATCGCTCTACAGTCACCTGCAGTTAAGCACATGCTCGTTGCTCTTTCCATGACGCACGAGAAGTTTCATACTGGTGTTGCAACCGCCACCCCCAAAATGAATTCGCAGGCTGTTTCCCACTACATTTCAGCCATAGCAGAGATTAGAAACAATAATCCGCCAAAGCTCCACGTTGTCATCGCTTCCCTTGTTGCATGGGTCATCGAGCTCTTTCAGAACAACCTTCCAGGGGCCGTGGTACACCTGCGCGGAACACTCAAACTCCTCCGAGAATACAAGCGATCGAAACCTCCAGGATCGGCAGCAGATGTTCTACGAAAGTCGATTCTGCCAACTTCCAGTCTTGCCAAGGGCTTGACACAGCTGATGATCCACACCGGTCCAATACCAGGAGAGATCGAGCCGGAATACCGGGGTCATATATGCTATCCTTGGGGAGGGCAAGCGTTTTCGTCCTTCGCGGAAGGGAGAAGTGCCATTTGCCATTATATCGAGGAACTCGCAGATTCTGGGAGTGGTTGCAATATTCGAGAAATTGAAAAGCTGCTGGGCCATTGGTTCGAGCGCGCCCGGCGATGGGACCAAGAGACCATTCCCACGTCCGCCCTGACCGCACTCCTTTTGCTGTTCAACCTCGCTTTAGCTCTGCTCCCGAGCAGTGACGTGGCTGGATTCAGCTATTCCATCAACCCTAGAACTGTTGACTTCGTGGTTGATAGAGCCGCCGTGCTTGCCAATATCCACCAGAAGATTGAGCCGAGAAATGAGGATCTGAGGCAAACGTTGGTCATCGTGCTCAACTTTGTCGTCCGTCTTTTTCCAGACTCTAGCAGTCATGGTCGAGCATCACTGCTACTACGCCAGCTGCGTGGACAAGGATGACCATGCGATCAAGGTAATTGCAGAGATATCCAACGGTCCTAAGGTCTCGGTGCACGAGGGTCCTCATCACCGAGATAGCTCGCATCTTGATCACAAATTCTATTCATTCTACCGTCGGCACCGAGCTCTACTACAGGGGTCTCATAACGTTTGGTCCGATTCTAAAATGGAAGAACCGGCTTGAGTCGAGGTCGGGTTGTTTGTTGTCGTCCGACTACTGGTTACAGGCCTTTTCGAGAGGCTTCCATTGGTGTCACTCGCCAGACTTTCAAGCACGCCTCTTAATATGAACAACGCAATAGGCCGTGTCCTTGCCATCATATCTGATATCAATCTACTTGATGGCCCAGCCCCCAACTTTGACCCTGCCACCATGTCCAACAGCCGCACTTGGATTCTGTTTGGGTGGTACCAACTAAAGAACCCACTGCGAGGCTCATATCGCTCGGTGTGTAGGTTGAGCCGATGCATAGGCTCTGTACCTGTCTGCCGTCCACCTCCTGATTTTCTTCCCATAGATGAGCATTGGGATTGGCAGAAGATTGAAGCCAAAAGCGAGACACGCAACGTTGATAAAGAAGTTCTGCAAACCTATGGCTTCCACCCAGTCCGTGATGGCGAACATGACGGCGATGGAGATGCTGTTTCTGAAAAAGACGATTCCCACGAGAGCGTTTCCGATGATCTGGGGTTTCTTGGTCAGCCGAACCACGCTCTCAACGCAAGACATTGCAGCAAAGGGGGGTTGGGTTTTACTCACGTCCGGATACGAGTCGGTCACATATGTCATCACCACATCCATGGTCATGGTGATGGCAAACGAGAACATTGCCCAGCCGACTGCGAGCACGACCCAGTGTGCGCCCTGTAGTTGAGAGGTTAGAATCGATACGAAGCAACACGCAGATGGATGGGGGGGAAATGTCTAAGCTCACATGAGCCAAGCCGATGCCGAACATTAACAGGCCGGCTGGAGACAGGACGATTGCCGGAAGAAGGAGCCATAGACGCATTTCGGGCTCAAAGACTCCTTGATTGCGCTTGGACAAAAACAAGATCGACCAGTCGCTCAGCGGGCCAGACAGGCAGGCTGCAAGGAGGCAGCCAATGAACGGGGCCAGGTTCAGCAAGCCAACACTCGAGGCGTCGAAGTTGTAGGGCGGCAGATACATGTAAGTCGCTTCAATTGTCCACAGCACCGAGAACCAGGCCAAGACGGCGCCGTACATGGTTGCTGCAAATGCCACCGCTGGAATGTGACACACGATCCAGACCGGTTGGAAAAAGTGCACTCTCATGCTATACGAACTTGGAGATTTTGTGTATAGTGCCATGCGCTGACGGTAGCTCTTGCGCGGCCTGTTTTGTGCGACGGGCAAACATCTGTCATTGCTTGGGACTCTCAAAATGTCGATATTACCAGGAGCATTGAAAGGTTCGGCGGCATTAGAAGCCTCGGTGGCTTGTTTGAGGTCCTTGTCGTTGCCCGCGATCTCCTCGGCCGTCGTCGTGGGCAGGTGTCGTACCGCATGTCCTTGCAAGGTAGGCACGTACTGCGACTCTTCGAAGCAAAAGAGAACGACCACCAGGCACGCGCCTATCAGTATAGCCGTCCACCACCAGATCCACCTCCATCCCTGCGAGTCCACGATGTACCCTGCGGCGACGGGTCCCAGGTACGTGCCGCCGAACTGCAACAGGACGAAGATTGCGTTCATGGTGGCGTGGTGATGGACGAAATATAGATCGACGATGGTGAGCAGCACGATTGTCTCACTGATGGCGCCACCGAGACCCATGACCAAGTTGTTGGCTACCAACTCGGCCCCAGTGTTGAGTTTCGCGTTCCAGATCGACGTTGCAAATTGCACGAGCAAGCTCACAATGTAAATCGGCCGTCGACCATATTTATAGACAAATGGAATGAACAGGACGCATCCCATGGCGAGGCCGGCGTAGTTGACGGCGGCGCCGCTCGTCAACGTCGACGTCGAGATCCCGAGCTCATCCATGTATGCGCCCCAAGCGACGCCTCCGATGTCGAGAAGGACGAAGGTCATTAAGACGTAGAAGCCGACCAGGGTGAAGTTGACCGTCTTGCGGGAACTGGACCAATTCTACCACCGGGTCAGTTAGTTGGGGGATGCCAATGACGGGCATGTTCAGAGCAGTGCCATACCAGCGGGTCGTCAGGATCATCGCTCGGCACGGGATGAAGGATAATCTCGGTCTTGGAGCTGCGTTCTGTGCGTCCGTAAAGAGATTTGTTAGCCAACCTGTGGTATAGAAGAGGCGCCATTGAACAGCAGGCATGTCGCTCTTACTCCGCTCAAGGAGAATCGTCCCCGGAGGCCACGCCGCCGAGTCGTCCTCGTGTCCCTCCATCGACAATGGTGCTTTAAATTCCACACCGAAACGCTTTCAAAATCAGGTGCAATTGCAATCGAGATAGTACAGAGATACAGGATATTCATGTGTCTGTGCCGAATGTATAGAGTGGAATACTTGCCATTATATATCCTGGCTTGCTGCGTGGGCAAGAATAGTCGAATTGAATGGTGCTCCTCATATATCCACGCAGAAGGGAGGCAAAGGAGACGGATAGCTATCTGCCCCTCCAGACGGTCGACTTCGACCAACGACAGCCCTCCAAATGGGGCGGTTTATCACTCGAGACTAGATTACACAGCCCCTCATCACGGGTGGGAACTGCCCCGGGCCTACCTTCAAGCCTGCCTGGGCATTTGATCTCTCGAAGAACCGGCGCAGGCGAACGTGGTCTTATCGCCGCCGCGCTTGGAGTAGAGTGTTGGAACTTGGAAAAGCGCCCTGGTCCTCGAGCCAGTCAGCTCGGTTTGCTTGTATACAGACCTCCTCCGCTAGCACGAACCTTACTTTGTACGCATGGAGAATCCCGAGGCGCCATCGAGCAGGGTTATCGGCTCTACATACATGTTCGTCTGCTCGGGTCTTTTTTGACGCCCTTTCATCGTCTTCTTGGACATAGCTTTGGTCCCTCACCAGATAACCTGTTCAAGATTGCGTGTGGGTAAGAAGTCGGTGCCTCTTGATAGGTGGAAAACGCAATTCTCGTAACAGTTGAACACGAAACCCATCAGCATGCCACACCGCAACACCAGTCCAATTTTGAACTTAGGGATCAAACCCACTCGAGTCCAGGCAAGGCTCAAGGGACTCCAACCAACACACCCCCGCAGTTCTCCCCGGCACACGCTGCGCACCAAGGAGAAAGGCATAAACGTATCACATCTAAACGGTGCATGTGGCCGTTCTGCGCGCACCAAAAGGGCCAGTATCAACACCCGTTGAAAGTGGAGCAAGAACCATTTTGATAAACGGCAAGTACCAAGATCACCTTGCTGCTAGCTAGCAACCACAAGCCACATGCCCCTGCCGGAGACCATCGATAACGATGCCCGGTCGAGATTGATGCAATCTAGCGGCCTGGTTCGGTTGGTAATGTGGAGTATCTACAGGGAGCGAATCCATCATCACGGCCTTTGCTTCTTGCGGCATGTTTATGGAGAATTTTCCCAGCTGCCAGGCGGCGATCGGAAGATCCTCCATCTCAGCGCCAGGGCCAGGCTATGTGTGATGTGGCGGCAACGGGCTACTGATATCAATGTCCACTGGGCTCCGACTGGAGCGAAGTATGGCGACTAGCTAGCGAGCAGGAAGTAGGTACCGAGTACTTGTATGAGAACTCCCTTCGATGGGTCAATCCTTTGACATGTCTCGTTGCGACCAAGCGTCAGTCTGTCCGCCACTATCCTTACTTGTTTAGGCAAGTTTTTGGAGAGCTTTTCGATACGCCCCCGGAGAATTCTACTCTAGCTTGGAGACTTGTCCCCATCTGTGCAGGGTTGGGCGAATAGTTATCTTTGACATCTCTCGGCGCGTTGGGGACATTCAGATGTACACATTGTCACACGCTTCTACCCAGTACGGCAGCTGCGAGGCCCACCGTGCCACGCCAGAGTCGCGTGGCCCTTCAGTAATCTACCTGATCTGACAGCTACCAGGCTTGCTCCTAAGTTGCGCGCCTCATTCCTACCAGTTTGTCTCCCGGAGGATCCATTCACCATTCTATCGCTTTCAGAGTGCCTTTGGCACACCCCAGCATTTCCTCACACGCCTGCACGCCATCCGCCCCGCCTGTCTGTCCGCTGGGCCTTGCCGCCCAAACCTCCTTGCCCAGCTCGTCCTCGAGCCTTAGATGGTCCTTGAGCGCCGTCAGCACCATTCTCTGGAACGCGAACACGCCTTCCTCGTGAAAGGGGTGGAGAGGGCCGGTCTCGTAGATGCCTCGATCGAGGCTCCTTTGGACCCGCGTACAGAGTTCGAAGTCCTCGTCGATGACCTTTTGGTAGAACTTGAGGACGCCCGCTGCTGCCTCCGATGTCGCGGTCGGGGTGTGCAGCTTGTAGATGTCGTATTCCATCCGAGTCGTCGTGGGCGAAATCGGCACGCTGCGCATCATGTGCATAAAGCCGGTCCCGGGACTCAGTGAGAAGTGCCCACCCGGGAACACATGGGTCGCCGAGGCGCCTTTGTAGTCGTAGCTGCTTGTGCCGGGCTTCTTGTCTCGCCGGGGCTCGTAAAAGTGTGGAATGTAGTTGCTGCTGGGTTCGACATAGTATGTATCGAGGGCAGTTGAAGCGAGGACATCTGGATGTGCGGTCGCACAATGATAGCACTGTGGCGGCTACTTAGGGATGTATTACCACTTCGATTTCGCACGACATACCTCGTTGAAATTGTCCTGCATAACTTTCCAGTTGAAATGTCCCTCTTTCGACCACGAAAAGTCAAACTCGACTTTGTCCCAGTCGACCCCTGAGTTTTGAAGGGCGGCCTGAGTATCGAGATCTCCGTATTGCTCTTCCCAGGCCAGCTCTGGCACTGGGCGAGCATCGAGGTTCACGTAAATAAAGCCATTTCTGTCCACATGGACGTGGACAGGAAACAGGTGGATTGCAGATGGGTCGAAGTCCGGTACTGCCTCTGGCGTGAAACGAGGTGCCTTAGTCAAAGCTCCGTCCAGGCTGTATGACCATCCATGGTACCTGCAGGAGAAAATTCTGGCGGTCCCCGTTTGCTCTTGCAAGAGAGGGAAAGCTCGATGTCTAGACGGTAACAAGGTTGAGAATGTGCAATAGGTAAAGGGAAGGAGATTTAGTCTACCACAAGACAAGGAACCACGTACCTGCACACGTTGTGGAACCCAACAATATCGCCAGACTTGTTCTTTACGAGGAAAAAGTTATATTCGGCCATCTCGTACTGGACGTAGTCGCCGACGTTGCGATTGCGGGCTTTGTGCGAGACCAAGAACCATCTTTTCGAAAAGATGGCTCTTCGCTCTAGCTGATAGATTGCAGGAGAGCGATAGAACTCTGCGGGAAGAGACGAACGAAGCTCGTTCGATATTGACTTGGCCGCAAGGCGCCTCGAGTGGTCCTCGTGCAAGTCATATGCAGGTGATGAAAGCAGGGCCATCTGAATATCTTGTAGCGATGTTGTCCTCGACGCTGCTCTCGTGCCGGGAATGGACGAGATATTGAGTGTCGTTGTCTTTATAGTCGCGTTTACTTGGAGCATGCCGCTTGGAGACTTCTCCCATTACTTTCCCGAAACGGTTAGCACGCCCCGCACTTTGTTATCACATCCGTCAATCGAGGCCTCCGCCTTATCTCGTGCTCTGCTTTTCCACCTCGTTCCAACTTCGAACCGGTCAGTCATCGAACCGTCGAAATGGATTGACGGTTCTTGTCCACAGGCTTCTGCACACGTACGGACCGAGGTCGACAACACAACGAGACTCCAGTATTCCACCGGAAAGACGTTGCTTCTTGCAGACCTGATTGCGACCTGCTCGCCTCGTCCACGTTGAGATTACAGTGTTGTGGAAGAAGATCGATGATGGTCCTCATTGGCATCATCAAGAATGACATTGCGGCTTTCTTCTCTAGACCCCAACGAGCCCAGAGCCCCCAAAGGTACGAGTGGTGTTTTGTTTGGCTAGGCACATAACTCAACAAGCCCGAGCAGACTGCCGAACTTGCAATCGACGCAGGATAAAGTGTGATAGAAGCCTGCCCCGTTGCAAAAAATGCGCCCTCAAAGACGTCGTCTGTCCAGGCTATGGCCTCAGAATCCGATGGCGTCAAACCCTCTCGAGCGGAGGTCAGATTCTGACGGGCAAGCAGCCGGCTCGCCGGGGCCCATCTACAAGCAGGAGTGAGGCCCAAGAAAAGGGGAGCCCGCAGGATGATTTCTCGAGGCTGCCATTGGTTGAGGCTCACGACCATCCCGTGAATGCAACCTACGACACGACGCTGGCTTGCAACCCACCCACAGACTTCAGGATCGAGGCGAACGAGCATCCTAATCATGGCGAGACTGGTATCACCGACATTTCTGCCAGCGACATTGCCACTTATACTCGAATTGCTTCTGTTCGACATCTCTTGGACCACTATGACAAGGATATTGCATCCAGCATGCCATGGGTCGATGGTCCAGACAACGAGTGGCGCAATGTGATGCTGTCTCTCGCCCTGAAGTCGCCGTCGGTATTGCTGGCAATCCTCGCTCTGGCGGCCCAGCACTATTCCGTGCAGACGGGAGTGGCGTGGTCCAATGAAGAAGGAATGACTTCAGAACGTTACCGAGACCGCAGTCTGCGGTTACTCTCTCAGAATATCAAAAATGAATTCGCAGAGCACGGTGTGGCGGTGTGTCGAGCCTCCGCGGCAGCCATCCTGGCGACCATATTGATCCTGTGCAAACTTGAACAGGTCCAGTCGGGCTCCGAGCTATGGCGAATTCACTGGAAAGCCGCTCAGACGATAGTGAAAAGGTGGACCTCTCCAGGTTGCACGACCGCGCCAAAGGATCGCACCTCCAGATTTCTGATGAAGGAGGTCTTCGTCTACGACGTATTTGCGTCTTCAACAAATTTTGAAGATGACGCCGAACATCCAGACTACGCCCTACATGATTCCGACTATGGCTTCTTCCTGAGCTGGCTGCACCTCATTCTCCAAATCACGCAGGCGGAACGCCGCCATTACAGCCACTCTCGCGACGGTGGGCAAGGCAGCTGTCTGCACGATGTCGGTCTTATCCGGGATCGCTTCAGACACGCACGGGAACAGTCACTGACACACAGCAAAAGACTCCCCCCGATGGCCCGGGACATGATGGACGACCTGACAGCACTCATCGACGTCTACCACTCCGTGGGCCTCGTCTACGCTTTTCAGGCATTTCCTGACGGATGCCATACGACCTCGACCCGTCTCGCACTCACCGAATCCGCAGCTGAAATGATCCGAAGAATCGTCAACCGCAGAGCCTTCCAGCATGATCTCCTTTGGCCACTGTTTATCCTCGGAACGGAGAGTCGGGAGCAGCTCCACCTCCAATCTTTTGTCGAAGCGAGGCTCCTGGAGGTCATGGGCGCGACTGGATTTGGCAACGGCTATGCGGCGCTAGAGTTTTTGCGAAAGTTCTGGCAGACCGAACCCTCGTCGGTCCCGAATTGGATGCGGTTTGCTCGTCTTCAGTCACAACGAGGATTTCGATTTTTGGTGATTTAGGTCAAGCGAAGCGGAAGACTTCTTGTCGCATTGTCCATCTGGAGCATTTGGTAGCTCCTAGTGGATATGACTTGGGATTTATTGTCATTTACAAATACACAGTTTCCTCGTCCTCGACGCTGAACAAATGCAACATCGGGTCTTTATACTCGAACCCTCCGAGAGACGGTGGACAGATGCCGTAACCCAGCAGCCTCTGTGCCTGTGGCGAGAATCGCTTCGCCTTCTCTGGCGGGACTACCAGGAACTGGTTCTCGGCCTGTCGATAAGTCGGTTTCTGCAGGAAGATTCCTACGGTCTCACGAGCCTGGTCTCTGGATACTCTCGTTAAGTGTTTTTTTTTTTTGCGACTCGGAGGATTCCTTTCACGTCTACGACTTGGGGGGCCTAACTCACGTCGTAACATTTCCACCTCCGGCGTGGTAGAGACCTCCGTCGAAGATCAAAGCGGAGCCGGGCTCTAACTCTGCCGGGATTGCTTCATGATCGTACGGGCATCGTTCCGGCCCCCATAGGTGTGATCCGGGGATACACATAGTCGCGCCGTTTGCTTTGGTGGTCTTGGACAGAGCGGTAACACAGCCCAACATGACAGGCCTGTCGACGTCTCGAGCGTGGTAATCACTAGATGAAGGACGAGAGGCGTTAAGTCAGCGGAGAGCCCCGTACTTCACAGCGGCTTGTCGATATCTCACACCTATCATCCCGATGGAGGACCTGCTGCTTCCCGCCAGGGTTGACACGGAACCCGAATGTGGACGAAATGATCGGTTTGGCACTGATCGTGTGTCGTTCCTGGCCTGCCCAGTACGCATATGTCGACGTGAGGACTCTGTCGGCCACGCCGATATACGTCTTGTTGAGGGCCAACTCGACGCACGCATCAGACGACGCTACGACCCCTGGAGCGCGCTGCGTAGTGCTGGGGAAAAAACCCCCGTCGCTGCGTCCCTGGTCCTTATCGAACACCGGCTTCAGTTCCGACCGGATCCGACTTGTCAGTTCCTCCGTGATGAGGTTTTCGACAATGACGCATCCATCTCGCTCAAGGGCGGCCACCAGGAGTTCCGTAGTTGTTTCTGGATCGTTGGCGTTGAAAATTGCTATCGTAGGCATTTCGGCATTGCCGTTATTCGCAGCAACGTCATGTAAAGGCTTTGCCATTTTGCAGGTTGTTTCTTCTTCTTCTTTGAGTTCGTGGACAACTGGTGGTCGGCTATGGGGACGAGCCTTGTGCGCAAAGGCCTCGAGGAGCTCTTAGCAGGTTTTGACTTCTGATTTGTCAGGGTCAAATGGTAATAACTCGCTTCAGTGGGAAGACACAGATGTTTATATATGTTAGCAGCATCTCCTGGCCTAGCATCCAAAGGTCTGCAATTTGACAGGTCGGAGGCAAGATCCCTTCGATCCCTTGACATCCTAATGGGAGGAGTTTCTCCAGCAAAGTGCAGCAGGCTCGCCAAGTCAATCTACTCGATCCCGCCTCGAGCCCAATGTCTCCCAAATATATACCTAAAGCGGTTAAGGTCCATTGGCTTGTCAGTCTGGAAGTCCGGCTTTCCAGTGAGAGACTATCTGTCCTCAGGCAAGGATAAAGTGCGAACTCGTTAGCGACGGCATATTTATCAACATACACCGCATATCTCTTTAACCCCCCCCCCCCCCCCCGGGGCCAGATCCCAAGTGGTGGCATCTTGCTTTTAGGCCGTGACGGCACGGCAGCGTTTGGCTAAGTCGACGGTCAAGGTTGTTAATCATTCTCAGAGTCTCTCGCGCAGCCCTGGTGGATAGAAGAGATGAGGCGGAGGTGCAGAATCTGGCGTAGTGGGGAGAGAGGATGGGTATTGATATAAATTGGGGCCTGCGGAATAGGCATGAATTGCTCTCTGTGTCCTGTCCCAGAGCGTGCCTGATCGCCGTAGACCTCCATCGCTCTTGTCAGCCCACTACGCTGGGGCTTGGTGATTGTAGCAACCCGAGCCGTTCAGGATGGTTCAAGATGAAATCTTGCACACAACGGCTGTTTGATCCTGCGAAAGTCTCTGCCGCAGCCACAACAACCAGACCGCAAATACAAACACGGTCAGAGGTATGGCGGTGGCAGGTAATATCCACCACATCTCTGACACGCCGATGTTGCTGCTGTCGAAGTTGAACACTACTGTACTCAGCAACGACTGTGCCCTGGTGTCAGCCATGAGTTCGCTCGCATGTGTTTGGGAAATTCAACGCCGCTGGGGGGTCCTCAGCAGCTATCAAGGTCCTGTAAGCAACATACCGACACGAAAGTTCCGGGGAGGAAGAACATGGTCACGGCAGCGATGGTGATCATGGACGCGCTGTCGCGCTGAGTCTGCTGCGCAATCCTGGCCGTGAGTTCTGCAATCTCCTTGTTCTGCGCCGCGATCTCTTTGTTGTCCCGAGTCTCTGCCTGGTTCGCGAGATGGAAGAGCTATCGCCACACACATCGTTAGGTTCCATCTTCTGCGCCATCAACGAATCCAGGGCTACCAGGGCTATGTCTCCCTTACCAGATTGATCTGTGTCGCTGTGCGGTCTCTATAGTCCGCCACGAGATGTCTGAGGGATCGACAGCTCGACACAAGAAACGTCAGAGACTCGCCAGACTCTCCAACCAGACTTGCGTTTCGTATCGTCACGGCCCCGGCAAGAGAGGCATACATGGTCCGCACGTCCCACAGGAAATCGAGATGCGCTTCGAACTCCGAGACTTTACGAAACAGAATGTGCCAACTCCTCGAGAGCCGGTGGAGTTCTCGGATCATCGAATCCACGGCCTCGTGGGGCTCGTTTGCTTCCTACATCGCGGCGTGAGAATTTCTTTGCCCTCCGTGTTCACCGAGGGATGGAGTGACAGTTACTTACGAATCGCTTCATCCGGCCTCGGATGGTCACCATTTCCTGCTGCCAGAGTCGCAGCGTCTCATCCGCGGCGACAACATCCAGTTTAAATGGAACCCGCAGGTCGTGCGGAGAGAGCCTCGGAACCGCCGAGGGAGGGAAATTGAGGCAGAAATAGGTCGACGAGCCCATTGCAAGAGACGTCGAGACCTGCGTGCACGCGCTGGCCGAGGGGGCGTATTCGTACACCACATCTATGCCCAAGTTTTGATCAGCGATCGGTCTCAACTCTTGTTGCGAAGGGAAGGCCCTTCAAACCAAGAGACTGGGCTTTGCCATGCGTGTCTCGACTGACAAAGTGTCCGTGCTTGACCGTGTACCAGTGTCCCAGCCCGCAAACGGCGGTGGTCAACAGGTCCGAGAGTCCGGCTCGATCGCGAAGCAATCTGAGGATTGCCGGGTCGACCGCGGCGTCGCCGATTTCGGTGCTTGTGCGCCCAGGCCCGAGGCTCTCGAGGAAGCTGTATGTAGATATGATGTATTCAGCGGATACGCGCCATGACCATCGGCTGTCGAGGACAAGGAGAGATGGGGAGGATGCGCGCGGAAGGGAACTCGGAAGACATACAAGACGCGTACAATGCATTTCTCGCGGGAAGCATCTGAGTCGTCCTATGTTACAGCCAGTCAGTGAGTTGGTCTGACTACCGGCTACTTGCCAGATGTCAACTAGCAGCTGGCAGGCCCACGGCACACTCGAGAACGACTCTCCGGGCGATTTTCCGGGCGATGATAGAACTCACGGACAGGAATCTCTCCAGAGCGTGACTATCTAGATCACGATGGAAGTCTGTGCGAGCAAGGCAAACCGCCAGGAGAATAAGTATACATCGCCAGATCAGTCAAGTCAATAAACCACATCGTTCAGAGAGAGAACACCAACATGGCTCGCGGTATGCAGAGTCGGACCGACTTCACAGGTGACTTTACTAGGTATAGTAGGTTTCGAGTTACTCACGCACGATCCCCCCGTCGTCGACGTCGAGCACATCCACGCCCTTCCACTCGACCGTCCAAGTCTCCATGGCTCTCAGAGCCTGCTCGAGCGCCATCGCGTCGACCGCCTCGGGACAATGCGCATTTCGCGTGGATGTACCGCTGCCGCCGCGTCCAGGTCGAAGTCGTGGCTCGGAGGATGCGGCGTCGCTACCACGCCCATCGGCGAAAGATGCCATTTCTGGGATTGATATCGACAGGTAGTGCTGGCCAGTACTGGCCAGCACTTCAGAGTCTCTGGGCAAGTCCCTAGTCAGGACGGGATATGAAGAGGCCTGTGCCACGACTGTAGAATAGCCACGTAATACCACCGCTGATGTGTCGTCCGTGGATTTTGGTTCTATTTTTTCGCCCCCAGCGCGCTACCACTCTAGGGCATTGTCATGGTTGCATTCCTGCGCCCCCGGCACACCAGACTTACATAGTACAGTCGTGTACAGCACTAGTACCAGTACTTTACCTAGCCATTCACCAGCTGACCTACGTGGCTGGCGCGGGCATTTCGAGCGGCATGACGCCGGCGGAGAGATCATGGGGGATGAGAAGCGAGAACCCTGTGCGTCTGAGTTACTAGCGAACCCGTATCGTCTCGTACGACTGACTGGGTATCTTTACCATCCCTCTTGAGGACGCTGACGGTGGTGACTCCGTTGTCGTCGACAGTTCCCCCCACCCCCTGAACCGTCAGCCTTGTTGCGACCTGAATACTATGTACAGACCTGTAGTCATCTAGCGGCTTGGCGGCTACGGGAAGGCGGATACAGGACACGATCCCAGGATGATTCTCTGACTCTTGTCGTTCTATACACATTGATGCTGTCTGGTGCGGTACTATGTCTTCGTGAGGCTGCGCCAGACAGCATCAATATGTATAGAACGACAATTATCACTCGGCCCGCAGCCAACCGCAAATTCACCCTACAACAACGCAGTCAATGACAGGCGGCAGAAGGAGAACGGAAAGAGAAGCCAGGGAGCCAGTGGACAGGCGATTCATCAATAGACATTAACACTAATCGATATAGCCTCCAAGTACTAGAGTGTCGACAATGGTCGATGGCCGATCCCCTAAAGACACCCAGCCTGAAACACCTCGAATATCGGCTCTCTCGGTATCGGATTGGAGCGGATGACAATGGAATAGTAGCCCTTCCTGCCCCTCGGTCCCAGTAGGGTTCGCCGAGCCATTTCAGCCTTAGTAGCCAGCTGGATCACCCACTGTGTGTCCCATTCACTCCGTTCACCTGTCCGTTCACATTATCAGGCTTCCAATAGGTATAAACCTTTGCCTCCCATTGCATCAACGGCTCATTTCCAACCCACTCTGCTGGCACAGCCCGATTCTGCGTGATCTCTCTCCAGTCATTGCGATTTCTGTCGGGCCAATTCGGCACGTAGTACTGCGGCCCAGGAGTATCTTGATCGGTGAAGTTGGCAACGACGACCACTGGATTGGTCGTTCCTCGCACCCAAGCCATGATTTTCCCGCCGCGGCTCTCGTCCACGTGGATGAAAGATGTGTCGTCCAAGCCAAGCGCAGGGCAATTTTTGCGCAAGTCCACGAGAGTGGCAACGTAATTGAAGACTCGAGTTCGCCAGTCGTCACTTTTGCGCTCATAGTTGACGGGGTCTGATTGTTTCAGGGAAATATCGAGGTCCATCTGGTCACAAAACTCTTCACCAGCGAAGATCATCGGGATCCCAACCGCGGTGAGAAAGCATGCGAATGCTAGCTTAGCACGTCTTTCGATATCATAGACTTTGCAGTTGGACAGGAAGTTGTACAATCTTTCCTTCCGGTCGCCTTCAACATCGTGCGAGGTGATGTAATTGACGGCTTGAGCTCCGTCCGTATACCCGTCCAGGGTACAGTTGACCATCTTCCTGACTGTCCACTCGAAGTTGTCACCGTCGGCTGCTTCACCTATGATTGCTGCTCGAAGGCGACCCTGAAAAGGTTCGTTCCACAGTGCGTTCAAAGTGCCAGAGGAGAGAAGATCTTTAGGCACGCTGAGCTCCTCTCCAATCACGATAAACTTGTCGGTCGAGCCGCCTCTCGCCTGATGCAATTGCCATGCGTAATCTTTGTAGTACTTGATGAAATCGTAGTTGGCGACATTATTTATGCTATCCAGTCTGAATCCAGAAACACCGAAGTTGAGGAGCCAGTGATGAAGGTGAGCTCTATGGAAAGACCACGACGGCGGATGATTCAAGCTCGTTTGTCCTTTCTGGGGATCATATGTCTGCTGGGAACTCTTGATATACCGCCAGAGACTACCTCCGTACGAGTTCCTCGGTCCTTGGTTGTGCGACGTATAAGTGTCTGGATTGTCGGGTTCCGCAAACTTTTGCAACGGGTCGGTTGGATGATCAGGATCGAGAGCAACAAGATGGAACTGCATAAAAGCGGCAAATATGTAGGGGTCGTGGCCAAAAGCCATGACTGTGTCCAGAATCAGTCTCGTCTGGGGAGTTATCGTTTGGATGAGCTCGATGAGGCTGGCAGTGGATCCAAGATCAGCGTCCGGAGCGAAGTAATGAGCGGTCGAGTATCCCCATTGATCCCTATACTTGGAGTCTGCGATTGGCAAAAGTTCCAAGGCATTGATTCCAAGGTCAGCGACAATGGCCTCCTTCTGAACGGCGGGGATGCTGCTGAATCTTTGCCCTGGAGTGTCTTCATCGAACAAAGCTTGGACGTCAGCAAAAGTCCCTCGATCGATTTGCTGTCCATTTGGGCCGGACTTCGCCCATGATGCTGGCAACTCGTAGATGACCATATGATTATTGGCGGGAACTTGGGGCTGGACGGGAGCGGGAATGGCCTTCAATTCTGTCCCATCAGTATCGCACGGCCAAAGCTTGCCGTCACGGAACTTGATGACTGCTGGAGGCTGCAGGGAGTCGTCCCTTGTTTGATCACCGAATTGCCTGTAGTCCACGGTATATGCCAGAGGGTCGGTTATCTTGATCTTGCCCGAGCCTGTCTGGGTAGGGAAAGTGTTGTCCACCTCGAACCAGTAATGGTAGACCTTCCCATTCTCCAGCGGTGGATTGATGGCACCAGGAGAGAGCTCCCAGAGACCGTTCTGCGTTTGTGACAGGTCGCCGCTGAACAAAGTCGTCACCGCTCCAGGACTTGGCGTGGTCTTGAACGTGCCGAGAATCAGTCGCGGTGTAGACTGGCCGGCTGGAGTCCACAGAACGAAGCGCTCCTTGCGGCGTTCAAGCAGATCGAATGTGGGCATGGCGGCCATGTCGTGTGGACTGGAGTAGTAGCAAGGGGACGAAGAAGTGAACAGAGAGACACAGATGCTTCGTTCTTTATTTAAAGGACGAACTCAGGTTTGTTGGCCACAGGCTAGACTGGCCTGTTCCGACCGACAGGGTCTGGCGGCTGAGGTTCAGCTGGAGAGCTCTGGAGCTCTGGGGACGCCGCAGGGTGTGGGAGGTGGTCGCCTTGAGCTATGAATGAAACGTCAGAAGAAGACAGCTTCGTGAAGTCGCGGTCTGGGCCCCACGTGTGCAGATAGATAGGACAGCTGGGAAGATGCAGCCACTCGTGTTGCTGCAAGTCAAAGTCGAGGCTGTTGAACTTATCGCCCAATCCGGAAGGCGGCTGTCGGAGCTGAACATTCTTCACCGCCGCTCTGACCAATCAGCTCAGAACTCTTCACTTTTTAGAATCTTGCCCTCTAAAACCTGAACAAGGCATGCATACACGGACGGTGAGAAGCCAGCCAGCCACGGTCATGGTCATACGTTAAGCAGCGACTATTGTTGGCAGCAGACGACACGAATCAATCCTGCTAGTACAAACTACGAGTAATATTTTATCCCGAACTTTGGTCTTGCCGGTAAGGCTGATATCACAGTTTCACATTGAACCTCAGTCTTCAGCCTGATGCGAAAGCGCAACCACGACTAGACCAGCCAGCAGTGCAATTTCAGGTCTGGTATAGGGTTCCGAACCTCACAATCGCAACTTGAATTTCTAACTTCAAGCCACTCCTAGTCCTATAAACAGCTGCAATATAACCAACCACTAGGACAGGGCTTCAGCCTGAAATTTAAATTGACAGTCTGTTCAAACAGTACTTGGTAATAGTACTACTAACTTGGACTGAATACAGTGTGTGTCTCTACTGATCGTCCTACTACTAGTATGTGCTAAGTACATAGTATGGAGTAGTATAATGCCACCAGGTCTATTCTCACTGAGTCTGGCAGCGTACCAGTATAATTTGAACAGAAAACCTGTGGCTAATTTGTCCTCCGCCCACCAAACTCAGTACTACTATGTAGTACGAATCGTCGGTCAAGGCACAATCTCACCCCGGTGTCCCCCAGACTCAGACTGATCCGAACTGGCCTACTCTCCAGCGATGGTTCCAGCCCGATCTGGGAGTTGATTTCAGGGCAGACAGATTTGTGCAAACTGGAGTGGTATTTATGACTCGCGGCACTTCTGGATTACATCATTTGATTACACCCTTTAAAGGTACTTAAGTATATAGTAATGAATAGGAAGCGCTCAGTCCTGAAAGTGTAGCACTAGTAGTAGAGTTGGTCGAAGTAATGTCTTATTTTGGTGAGAACGCTGGCCAACTACCGCAATGCCAGCAAAGCGAATCGCTCATTCCATTTGAAACGCGTCACGACTCCTTCCCAATTTCGTTAGGCCCTCGACTCCTGGGGGAGATTTCCATTTTGGTCCCGTCGCCAGAACCGATTTGGGCCATCACGTGACTTTGACCGACGAACAACACTCCTTCCGACTATTGTCTCGATCTTCCACCCTCAGGAGTCCGATCACTCTCACTTGGAGTGCTTTGTTTGGTAGTACTCCTTCTTGAAGAGACTGCACTGCAGTAGGTGTGAGTCCGAGTGGTTCTGAAGTCTGGACCCTTGAAGGGCCTCAATGAGCCATTGGACGGCGCGAGGCATAACAGACAGTTCAATCGTCTCGAAATAGCCGAAGCTTGATAGAATTGTTAACACCAATATTAGCTAATACTGAGTAGTACATAGTACTAATACTAGTCATAGATACACATAAGAAGATACATAAGAAGTAGTAGGGTTAGGGTTAGTAACAGCCTGGTATATTTGTTCATTCCCATTCAAGATGTGGCCAAGCTCGCACTGCGTCTAGACTTTGCGTCTCCAGCGAGCTTGCGTCTTGAAAACACGTTCCTCTCCCATCCGTCCAGCGGACTGACTTCGACTTCTCTCACAAGCTCGTACTTGCCAAGTCGCGGCAACAGGACAGCCCAGATGAGCCAATACACCCCTCCCGCGGCAATGATGCCCATGCCTACTACACAATGCAGGTAGTACGGGAGATCCTTGTACACGTTTTGGCCTTTGCTGGGCGGAACAAACGGAGCTGCGATGAGGTACAGGTTGCTGAGGAAGAAAAGTAGCGTCACCGGCCATGTTGCGCGGATAGGCGGTGACCATTCCCAACGCTGGGGTTTGACATAGAGATATAGAAGTCCAGCTGCGACAAAGGCATTGACGATAGACAATGGGTACGAGATGACACTGAGACATGATCAGCTCTGGCGCAGATGGCAGGACACAAAGAAACAAACATACTTCAAGATGAAATTGTATGCATCTCCAGGAGGAGGTGCAAGCATGATTATCACTGAGACACACCAGTGCTCGAATAATCCAGCAAGAGGCGCATTGAAGGGCTTGTTACTTGCCCACACACGGGAGAAGGGAAGGATTCCCTCACGCCCAAGCTCTTGGACAACTAAGTACCCACACTGTTAGTTGTTGCAAAAAGACGTGGTCGGACAAGGTGAAACACGTACGACGACCTTGAGAAAAGATGACGCTGAGAACATTCCCAAAGGCGGACAGGGCAACAAACACTGAAAGCGCCCGCTCTGCTCGCTTTCCAAAGACATTTCGAAAGAAGGATGCCGCGAGAATACGGCCAGAAGATATAATCTCTTCTTTGGGAACGGCAGCAAAGTAAGCAATCTGCACAACAGTATCCATCGTTAGCGGGGCGCCAGCTGGGAGAGAGGGTCAGGGTGGTCACCGTACATTGACGAGCATGTAAATGATCGACACGAATATAATTGCCGCCGGCGCCGCAATCTTGAGGGTGCGTATTGGGTTCTTAGTCTCGCTCAACGCGTAATTCGCATTGCTATATCCGATGTAGCTCCAAATCACATTGTATAAGGCCGTGACAACGCCATATCTAGTACATCAAGTCAGTAAATGGTGTCGGTTGATGGTGGGGGTGGCACTGACGCGCTGCCAGTGGTCCCTTCAAATGCATTGTCAAAGTTGTGCGGCTTCGGCACCTTGAGAGCGCCACCGAGAGCAGCCTGAAAGACATGTCAACTTCTATGTGCGCACCACTGAGAGACATCAGCTTACCCAGCCAGACACGACAATGAGTAGCACAATAATCAGCTTGATGATGCCGAGAAGGTTCTGCAACCTCAACCCCCATTTGAGTGCACATCCGTGTATGAGAAATGCGGCTGTGATGCAGGCCAGCCCAACACCTCGCTGATTCCACCTGGTGACCTCGACCTCGGCAGCGTGGAGAATGTACTCTCCAAAAATGACCGAGTTAGATCCTGCCCAGCCTAGAAGGACAACATATCCGGTGTAGAATCCTGTGGCCAGGTATTTGGGATGTCTGTAGACAAACTCCAAGTAGTTCTTCTCGCCGCCATTTTTGGGGATAGCGGTGCCAAATTCCAGATATACTGCCATGCCGCACATGGCGATGATCATGCCAGCAACCCAAATGAAGAGGCTAAGACCAACGCTGCCGGACAGAGAGAATATCGTGCTCGGGGTTGCGAAGATCCCGGTTCCAACCATGCGGTTGAAGATGAGGAAAAAGGCACTGACGACACCAATCTGACGCTTCGTCTCCGTAAGAACATGAACAAGGTCAGACGATTCTGAAGGACTGTCAGTATATGGTTGTGTATCCAAAAGACTTAGGCGTTGTTTGTTACCATTTTTGCTGGCCGATTCAATATCTACGGACGTCTCGATTTTCGCACTTTGAGAACTTGGAGCCGCGAGTGTGCGCTTGGTGAGGTAAGAATGAAGCCTGCTCAACATGGCTGAGATCTGTAATTGCAATGTTACCAGTGGTACTGCTTGTAGAGTCTGTGAGAATCAAGCGTGTGCTCAACTCCTGTCGGCTGGCTGGGAATATTTATCAATTCCATCGGACGTCGCCTCTGAGTCGAAGCCATCGTAAGATCTGGATGGGTTGAACCCCACGGGTCTCGCCATCTTTTGACGTCGCATTGACAAGAAAATTTTGATGCTAGCCTCGAGGTAGAGAGGAGGCGTGGTTGTCTCCATAAACTTTCCAGACGTGTGGGCGGTGCTATGTGTCGTCTGAGTGGGCCGACGATCACCCCAGCGGTCTGCGATTAGCTGTCCTACAGGCGCGGGAGGAAGTTTCGGTGGTCACGAATTGAGATCGCGCCATTCTTGGTAGAAATTCGTCTCGCGTGGAAGGGAGAAAATACCATTCGAGGTTGCGCTTATTGAGTAAGAAAAACATGATCCCTCAAGGCTGAGGGTGTTCTGGGCGGGTAGGATCGGCTCTTTCCAAGGGTGGCGACCCACTGTGAGCCACTGTCAAGAAGATATCTGCGCAGGAAGAGGGTGACGGGATCCATTGAGCGATTGCGTGATTGGGAGGAAAAATGATGGATTAAAGATGAAAATGCCTCCCATTCCAGCACTCTTTCGATTCTACCTCTTCCTAGTGGCTGATGTGATGCGGACTCAACTTTGTCGAGGCGTCGACAGGTCTTTCTTTCTTTGAACAAAACTATGGTGCGTGCCTTAATTTGTATGGCAACTTGCATGTCTGAGTAAAGTCAGAGTAAGAAATGTGGTTGACCCCATTTGTCTTTAGAAGTCCAGCGCGGTTGCCAAGCCTTGAAATGACGTCGAGGCTGCCATTACACGCTAGTTCATAACTGGCAATCTCGGAGACCTCAGCCTCGCCTCCGACGCTCTGTATAGCTCACTACGCTAGAACTCGTGTGCTGTCCGCCCTTCGAACATCTTATATCTCGTGGATGGTCAGATCGACCCCTGACAGAGATATGGTCTGGCCAGAAGGTTCATGAAGATTGTCAAAAACAACCATAACTACTAGCTGCGGCGTTATTTATTCTCACTAGTACGACTCACTTTTGCACCCACTTGCGGTGAGGAGGGAATCGTCTTCCTGCACCCATCCCCGTCCATGAGCATTGCTTTCGATAGCGTTTATAGTGATATGAGTGTTTGCGCCTTCACGAAGCCTGCCCTTCAACGTCCGCTACTCCCAGAGTTTTGCCTTAGCATGTCTCTTCGCCTTCGCCTTGCGTTGTGGCGGGAAATCGGTAGGGTCTTCCACAATCCATTCCAGGATGCTTTCGAGGTATTCATGAGCTGGAACTGGCACGGCAGCGTCATATTCAACGGGAAGGGGTGATTAATCGGAGTCAGCAGCAACCGATGGGGGATTGCTTCCACCCTCCTCGACGACGTCGATCTCGCTGATCTCGCCCTCTTGCCTATCCTGCACGACTGACTCTGTCATGCTCTCGCTATTTTGATTGCTGTCCTCACCCGGCGAAATTTTCACTGTGGCACTCAGCATTCTGCGTGGTGTTTGTTGGCGTGGCCTCACCTGATATGTTGTGTCGATCGAAGCGGTGAAGTTGAGTTAGACCGCTGTTGAGCGTTGCCACCCTCTGCTCCAATCGCTCGCGCTCGCCCCTGGCCCCGTCGTCTTCTTCAGCAATCGCCTTGATTGTCTCATCAGGCAGCGATGAGACAACTCGCGGGGAAAACATGACAGCCAGCGCCTCCAACAGGCATTTTTCGACACCAAGTACGCTGAAATCGTCGACGAATTTCTTTCGCGCAACCTTCATCGCCAGCTTGTCAACGAGTGCGTTCGAGAAACAAAAAAGGCCAGGAAAGTCAAGTACTTGCCTTGTAATAAGCTAGCATACAATCGATTGCCTCAGAAGCCGCGAAGCGTTCCATATTCGCTTCTGTCTGAGTTCCGAGAGCGGCAATCAACTCATCCATTCTGAAGCTGTATTTCTGTGACCATGATTCTTGAGACGGGTAATCTTTTCCGAAGAATTCCCTGAGGTTTTCCCTCAAAGATCTGCGGAGATGTTCTTCGCGCGCTTCCTGAACACTTTCCGTGAAATAGTGATTATACGTTATCGGGTGTCCCGATTGCTGAGGTTTCAGGAGCTCAGTCGCCTTGACGCGTAATGCTTCTTCAATCTTTTCAAGATTAGGATTGATGACATATTCCAGAAGACTTCTGAGGCTCTTTTCGTCCAGAACGCCCTGCAGTATCGGCATGATCGCCCTCCGGACGTCCCCAAGAAGGTTGTCGATACACTCGGTCACTATCGATTCCCATGGTCTACTTTGTAGATAGAATAGGTCACCTATGATAAGAGGGTTGAAGGTCCCAGGCAACTCTCTTCCTCGACTTCGACGCATTCGTTGTTGAACTTCACTGACAAGGTCAGAGCGGTGGATCTGGTTTTCTTCGGGCTCGATAGGCTCCTCATCCTCAATAATCTTTCTTTGCATGCCCATTTCATAAACAGTCTCGGCAAAATCGGACAACCGGTTCTGGACCACAGCGCGCAATCTCTTCTCATAGCCTTCGTCCTCCATAGCATCTCCGAAGAATGGGCTGGAGTAGATTCCATCTATGGCGTGGCCAATAAGAGTGCTGAAGCGGTCGCTGCTGTCGAGGAGGTATCGGCGTTGATCAGTCAATGTTTGTCGTGCTTTCCCAAGCCTTTGTAACCCTGCCTCTGCGTCTTTGCATGATTGTTGCACTTCGGCAATGAGTCCTGGTAGCTGTGATGTGATATGGTCCTTGAGGACCGTGCTCAGCCTTGGCCTCAAGTAGTCAATACCAACTAAAGAACGGGGCATTTTAGCCCATATTCCCCTAGAAAGAAAGTTGATCTCGGATTCACGACGTTGTTGAAGAGTAAAGTTTTGCTGTTCATGCTCCCTATTCTTAAGAACGTGCCACCCGAGCCGGAATGTGAGCCGGGTATTCATTGCCAGGTCGAAAAAAGATTTCTCCATTTCAGAACCCCTGGGCAAAGTGTCCGGTTTGGTGATTATGCCCATTGTTCGATTTCCCACCGGATCGACCTCGCGTGTGAAAGTGGTGACCTTCTGAAGCGCGATATCACTTTTCGCGGAGACGACTGCCAGGATGACACTGCGTTTATTTCGTATATAGGACAAGACCAACGACTCAACGAAGTCGACTCCTTCCGCGGTCTGGAACTCGTCAGGGGCATGATAAAGACCCGGGAGGTCAACCAGGGTCAAATGAGGCTGTGTTGGCCCAGAAACCTCTACGCGGAGGACGTCCTTGGAAAAGCGCTGGCGATCGGGACCGACGCCAATGTGTTTTTCTGCCTGTCTGACGATGCTCGCAAATTGTCCAAGGTCGACGGTCGATGACTTGAACCCTCGGATGCGGCGTTGCTCGGCTGAGGGCCGCTCCTCATCTGCATGGATGGAGGCTCTGATACCCACGTTCGGCGAGCGTCTTAAGATAAGTTCGGTAGCGAAACGAGTGCAGACATTGTCCTTAGCCGGGAATGATAAACCTGAGATGGCCTCCAACACAGAGCTTTTCCCCGATGACTGGTCGCCGCATACGATCAGCTGTGGAAGGCTGACATATTTGCTGATGCCTTCCGACCGCAATTGGTCAATGACATTGAGGATCTCTTCATGGTCCTTCGATTGAAGCTGTATCAGAGGCGCCAAATGATTGTCACCGTTCTTTAAAGGGTCGTCCCCTTTGCTTGCCATGATTAACTAAATATTCTCCCAGTCTCTGAGGATGGGCATTAAATCTAGTAATTAGATAGTGGAATCGGCTTGCAGCACTCCTTGCTCATGGTGAGGGGTATCAGGCAAGAGATATTGACACTCTCGGCGAGCTCCTCCTCGCTATAAGTGATGAGCAATGTTGCATTGGAAGAGGTAGACTCCAATCTGCCGATTGCCCTCAGCGTGCGTAGACCCAGAGACGAAGCTGACGAACTGAGAAGCGACACGTCGACATCTTGTCCGGGGCGCGGTTCTTCCCAGCCAAGTCGGGCGCATGCGAGCAGGAAGCCCGAGGAAGAGCAGGAGACAGAGTGATTGTGCCTCATCAGACCCAATGGAGGCACTGCCGATGCAAGACCCGCATCAAAAGTGCAGGTCCATGAACTGGCATTGGCTGGATTTCCTGATGATAGGAATATTCGTTCGATTTGTTGGGTTGATGGCCAATGCATGGTCTCTGGACGACTTCTCTAAAAGATAGGCCCATAACCAATCGAAGCCATACAGTCATCGTGGTCGTTAGGCTGCGGTGTACGGCTGCCTATGAGGATTTCAGCAATTGTTCGTTGTTCCTGCCAAAACTCCGTAGCTTCCACAGGCCATGGGGAGTTCCAAATAGCCCTGGCCCTGGTTGACACGTGGGCCATCCAACAGGGGATCTAGATCGAGAGCTGGTGTGCTGTTGATAAAGGGGGTGGAGTATTTTCGACATGTGGCGCCCTCTCCTTAGGCGAATCTTCGAGTCTCGCGTGTCGCGGTCCCGCCCTCATCCATCCGACGCCGCTACATTCACCCTCGGCTAGAGACTCCGTCATTGTTGTTGGCGGCTCTGCTGTTTCTGTGGCTGGTCTCTTGGGTTGATGTTGAACTGTTGTACCAACCTAGCAGCGGTAGACCGGTCAGAAGGTCATCGATATTAGTTAGAACTCGCAGCGAGCAAATTGAAGCACAGGTTATTAAACACGACGCTGACCCCATCGCTAGCATCACTTATATAGATCCCGAACTCCCAAAGGACAAAATACCATGCGTGCAAAAAAATGGCCGATTATGCCATTCAATTCTCATATACATTTCGACATATATACACAGTCTCCTTCGTCATCAACCATCTCGTCACTATGCATTAGCTCCCGATTTCACGGGATGTAGAGCCATCATAGGTGCCCAAATCTTACCTCCATCTTCGCGTAGCATCGAGGGTATGTTCGTCGCATCGTGATTCATCCATTGTTTGAATGTTCTTCCTGGGTAGCCGGGCACCCACCACCACGTCCCACCATTGAAGAGCTCGTATACCCCATTCGGGTCGTACATCGCTTTGCCAAATGCAAGACCATTGTTCTCCCGAGCGTTCTCGGCTGGCGAGCCGCCATTGAACAGTTGTTCCAACTCCTGAATACTCACTTCCCGGCGTGCCTGAGGATGGTGGTACCACGGATGAGGTGGGAAGACGACTTTCAGGCCGTGGTACAGCGCAAATGACACGGCAGTCGCTTCCGACGACAACGATAAGCCCTGATGAACCTGAGCGTGATGCATGGCATTGAGCAGATTCCATGAGTATCTCCCCATGGCCACCGGACTGTAGAATCGTGGGGTGTCTTCTCCCATCTGAAACTCATGGATCCAACCCTTGAATGGCCAGTATTTCGTCGCCCTCACATCCGCCAAAGCGTTCGTTAGAATGAGGTCGGCGTCCTCTCCGACACCCCAGTCGAAATTGTCTTCGCGAGCATCCGCAATGGGCGGTTGAGGCCCGATGGGATGTTCGATGTCAGGAATACGAACGGGTCCCCAGATACCACCGCCGCCCAAGCTTTCGTTGATGGCTGCCCTGAACTCTTCATAGGATCCATGGACCTGCGGCATATAATAATATGAAGACCGTTCGATTGATTGTTTGCGTGGCTCCTTCCTTGCAAACCTTGCCATTGCGTCCAACCACTGCCCGGAATTTCCCGTGAATTTCATGTCCATCTCAAGTTGCCAATAGTGGTCGAATCCAGGGAAGAGTTGTGCAAATAGCTGAAGAGGCTGGTAGACTTGGAAGAAAGCCGAATGTTCGGGGATCCGAGGATACCATGACTCGAGCAAGTCGAGGTTGAAGAGGACGGCGATATCTCGAAATTCGGCAGGCACTAAATCTTGCAGCGCGGTCTCATAGCTGTGTGAATCATGGAATATCCGTCTCGTCCCATTTTCGTCCTTGACATCCACCAACAGAAAGACAGCATTGTCCGCATTCGAATCCAACCCGGCCTCGACAATGAGTGACCGTAAATGGTACAAGTCTAATGAGGTGTAATTGTAGCCCTCCCAACTACGCAGCACAATCGCCGTCCGGCCTGTGGAATGCGTCCTTGCCTGTAGCTCCTCAAAGCCAGTCTTTGGAGGCGGGCGAAACCTCCTTGCCGTGGAAATGTTTTCGGCGTTGTGGAACCGGTCCAGATTTGAGGCGAGACAGTCATTCTGCAATTGCGCCCAGTTTACCGAGCTCCACTGTACGCGTGTTCGCTCGTAATTCTCCAGCTCTTCATTATAACCATAGGCACCGTATCTCGAGTCAGGAGTGTTGAAGGTAAGTGGCAGGTCCAATGCGGCGAAAGAGCCGCCCACGGGGTCCGGGAAGGCTATGGTACGGTCAGCATGTACAACCGACCCTAAACGACCATTCTGGGGACGTACGTGAGTCTAGCGAACTCGCCCATATTCTGTCGTCAAGATTCTCCTGCACGGATCTTCCTCTGGGTCCCACGCACGGTTGTCGGGCTGCATTGGGCGGTGGCTGCGGTGGAGAGGGAGTGGGCACCTCCAGGGGCGCGGTCAAGGGATCGCGTGCAATGTCAGCGCTGCGAGTAAAATCGCGATACAGAAAGACAAGAAAGCAGCTCAGTCCAACGACAGCCAAGATATGGAGCCCAAACCGTCGGAAAATAGCAGACTGTATGGCCATTGCGCGGCCAACCGCAGCAAAGGGGGAGGGGGCGCTGCTGCGAAACGCAATCATGCAAGGATCCGACGTGATGTGCAGCTCTCATTTCAGCAGCAGCCTGACGCCGCCTTGTGGGGGCTGCAGCCTCGCCCAGCCTGGCCACATTTGCCGTCACTCTCCACCAACGAGGCGCTCATGCTGCTCTGTCAAAACCACAACTCCTAACGCCTTAGGGCTACGGGTATTCCCACGAGGCTGGCGTAAGCTCTCTCCAGGATTACGCAATGCTCTGGTTCCAGCCTTCCAGCCACACCGGCCACACCAGCCACACCAGCCACAGCACTGGGTATGTACGGCTCCTGAATTTCATCCTCGCTCGTTTTTAACCGTCTCTACGGCCCTGGAAAAGTCAGTAGAAAACAATGGGCACCCCGGGCTGTCGTTGTACTATCGCTATTCACTATCCTCGAATCTCACAAAAGCGGCGGATTGGGCCTGCGAGTGTACTTTCCGTGCTGCCAATTTCGACCCAAAGCAGTCGCACAAGATCACATCGCCGAGGATCTCCATACCGGGAGTTGCTTCATGTGTGAAGTGCAGGGATTCTGATGTGAAAGGTCCCGTCAGGTTCCAGGGCCTTTGTGAAAGGTTTTTCAATGTGCCGCCCCACCAAGCTGGAGCTGGGAGATATTCGCGCGACCGTTAGATGACCTTGCTGGACCAACTACTCATCGATTGAACGGCTGTTCTGCCGCCGGGAGCCTTGTCTTCCTCACAAAATGCATCAACCTTATTGCTTCCAGTCGTGCAGGCTGACCAGGTTGCCCTCGTGGTGGCTTCTTCTCACGGATGCCGTAATCTTTGCCGTACACCCACCCAAAGGCGCATCCACGGGCTGAGAGCCTCTGATTTTGGTCATTCACATATCAGGTGTCACCTTCTGTCGAATCTCGCTCACTGACTCGATTTGTTCCATCCCAAAGGCTGCTGCTGCGGACAGTTTTCCGTCTTTGAGGGCAGAGGAGATTCTCTCGCTGCCTTCTTCCGAATCCGGTAATCGTCTTACAGCCAGTCGTTTGCTGCCGCTTTTAATGGTTCAAAAGCGACAAGAACTCCCTCGATACCTCAATGCTCAGCCAACAAAGCCCTTACAATCATTGAAAGTTGGACCCCAACGATACGTGCGCATCTTTTCCGAACTTTGGCTTGGAATCATATTCCTGCGTCCTTCTCGGCAAGTTTGACAAGCTCGACTGCTGCACTTCGAACCCGTAAGGGTCCAAGTTCCAGAAGCAGCCGCGGAGAATTGCGAGACCTTGTTCGAACCCTTGACGGCCTGCGGTGCAAGTATTTGTCATGGGAAACACTCCACACATCTCGTAGGTGAGCATTAGAGTGTATGTGATTGGACAGAATCCGATGTGTTCCTGACTAGAGTGTCGAGACCAACAGTCTTCCCCGCGAAGATGCGTCATGTCAGCCGTGAGGGATCGACTGTATAGGCAATCTGGAACACGAATACCTGCCAGCTAGATGGAAGTCGAGGATCTGTTGTAGAATGCCGATCGACATCTCCGAGGAGAAATACCACTGGCCAAGGATGCGGCAACATGCACGACAGGGCCCGCCTAGGGACCTCGATCCTGTTAAATAAAGGGCTGTTCCTCGCCAGCCCTTGCGATTTGTCTTGCTGCACGGCGTTTTGTCATTGATTCCATCAAGCATGCCTGACTACATCCATTGGGACGCTCCTGGTGTGGAGGTCGAGCAGCCTGGCGAACAGGAAAGGATCAAGCAGATCGCAGAGCAGTTCTGCAGATTCCAGATGATGAACTTCGACGAACACCACCATGCCCTACGAGGCACTCACCTGAAGACTCATGGGGTATGTCGGTCACACCTGACTCTCGCGACGCTGCTGACAGACACCGACAGTGCGTTGCTGGCAAATTCATTGTGCACGACAATCTTCCAGCACACCTCGCGCAGGGAATGTTTGCAAAGCCTGGCACATACGACGTCATCATGCGGTATTCTTCCCTCACACCCAAACTTGTGCCTGACAACGTGCCTGCACCACGTGGGACTGGCATAAAGATCTTTGGCATAGAGGGCGACAAAATCTGGGGTGAAGACAAGAAAACCCAGGACTGGACCTTTAACAACTATCCCGTCCTCGAACTTCGCGACGCACAAACCACGTATGAAATCGCAGACTCACTTGAAAGGAACTGGGACAACATGCCAGAGTTTGAGCATGAGCTTAAAAAGCGTCCAGATGCCGAAGTTGCATGTCGGCCAGCCACAATTCCTCCACAACACAGTAAGTTAACTGCTTGAATCATATGGACAAGCCTGACAGCGGTCTGCAGTGGTGGCAATGCCGGAATATTCGCAATCAGCGTATCGATTCGGTGATTATGTGGCCAAATTCGGCTTGTTCCCCTTGGGCGAAGAGCAAAAGAAGCTGGCAAACACCTACATCAATGATAGTGACCCCAAGAACATCATCTCGCAAGAGCTTCGCAAGTTCCACATGAAGAACAAGGTGACGTACTCTTTCTGTGCCCAACTTCTTCAGAACCTCGATGAGCAGCCGGTCGAGGACATCGGCGTAGAGTGGGACGAGAAGAAGTATCCGTTCGAGCAGATCGCCACCCTCGAGTTCGAACCGCAGGATAGCTGGATCCCCGAGTTTCGAGTGTGGTGGGATGACAGAATCACCGTCAACAGCTGGCATGGTCTCAAGGTCCATCAGCCACTGGGCAGCACCAACCGTGTGAGGAGAGTCGTGTATGCCGAGTCTCGGAAGCTGCGCCTGAAGGTGAACGGCCACAAGGACTATATCGAGCCTGCAAGTTTGCAGGAAGTGCCATATCAGGTGGCCACGGAGGCGTAGTGGAGGTATTGTGCCTCGTTATGCACCAGTTGCAAGCGTGCCATTGGCGAGTGAACATGCTCTTCGTTCATATAGTGTGATTTCTGGTGATTCTCAAAACTCCAGAGCCGAGATGAAGTTTCTTTCGCCGCACGCACCACGAGTGCCCCTGAGAACCATTCCTGACTCCATGTGTCAGCTCAATCGTGCGCAGGAGAGCCAAGAACCGCGGTGAGTTGCTCCCATGGGCTGAGCGGGTGCTTGTTGGAAAAGGTCAATGCCGAAGGCTCCAGTCCCGATTTCCAGTCGAAGTCCTGCATGAAACAACCACGACTAATCCCTCTCGCACGAGAAGATGCCGAAAGGCTGCCTACCCAGTCCTCGAGCTGTTTGTTACTAATGAATAACGGACTACAACCGGTGCCTGCTCTCGGAATCCTCGTCGGCTTGTACTCCGAGTCTAACCCGTTATGTCTATAGCGGGGCACTGAACCCCAAGCCTCTCCACATGGCGGGTTGAGGCCCCACGCGGAGACCTCACCACGTCCCTCGTCGTTGCGACTTGTGCAGACCCAAAGTTCGTGGTGTCAAGTGAGCACAAAAAGGAGGACCCTCGCCGGCCCCTTCGGGGGAAGTGCCGGGGTTCTGTTCCTCTGTTTCTCTTTCCGCTTTGTCGTTCTATTGGGGTACATAAGCTCTCGAGGGGCCACAGTGATACTTACTATTCAGTGTTTCTTGGTATAACCGATTACCGGGTCGAGATTTCGAGTAATCCCTCGCAGCAAAAGTACACAAAACAGCCTCGGGACAAACACGAACTTGCCAACGTCCCAGGAGCAATCAAACTCTACTCAGGGGACTGCCCTGGATTCCGAGAAGTCGAGATACGAACCTTGGCGAGGCTTTGCACGGGACCTAATCTGCATCGGCTTAGGCGGTCTCGATGTGTCGTGGTTAGCTCATGCGTCGCGGTTCCGAGATGACTTCTCTAGGAGGGCCAACAACACTTAGAGTTTTTCTCTTCTATCGCTCCGCCCCCCCCCCCCCCCCCCCCCCCAGAATTGTGGAATGCCTCTCGCACTTTATTTTCTTTGCCACCTAGGTAAATGGCCTGACTGCATTTCCTTGCTGTCTGCGATGCGGGGTGCTATAGCACTTTTCCCGAGGGTGTTTTCGGTTGTCGGACGTTGGGCTTTCTGGTGGTCAATGAGTCAATTCATTCCATGTTGTTTTTATGTAGAGAAGCTTTTCTCTCGGCGTCGAATACAAGAAGTTGAGCCAAGTTTCCTTTACCTTTTCTCAGAGAGACCAACACCGCGCTTCGGTCTCGGCCCTCGTATTCCAGACGAAGTATTGCTTAGATAGGTCACTCAGAATAAGCATTACTCATTGAAACCGCGCCTCCAGCCCGCAACCATGCCACCCAGTGCTGTGAAGTCGAAAGACAAGTTGAACTTGTACACTATCGGCTTGCTTGCGTTCATTGGACTCGGGTCTTTGACTTTTGGGTACCCTGCTGCAGTCATAGGGACATTGCTTGGTGAGTGAGCTGCAATGAAATCCAAGATTGAAGAAAAGCCAATTTACTAACGCCACGAACCATCTAGGTCAACCTTCATTTTGTACAGCCTTCCCGAGCCTTATGTAACCTATTGACCGACTAACACGATTCATCAGTGGAATATTTTGACTTGGAGACACGCTCCAATGGAACGGACCTTATATCCACCATGAACGGTATATTCCAAACGGGAGGATTCATTGGTACCCTCATTTTGCCGTGGGTGGCCGATAAATGGGGCAGACGCTGGGCACTTGCTGTCGTAAGTCTGCAGAATCTCCCCAGCATCACGTCCATGTTTGCTCATCAGACGCACTCCAGCCTGCAATCCTTGTCCTCATATCCGGAGCCGTGATGGCTGGAAGCACCAATGTCGGGGAATTCATAGTATTTCGATTCTTTGCCGGTGCTGGCTCGTGGATGTCGGTCGCGGCTGCCCCGGTATGTGACCAAATCCCGCCTCCCAGGCCTGAGTACCGTCTAATCAGATGCAGCTTATGATGAGCGAACTCGTCCCCGTCAATCTGCGAGGTGGCCTTGTGGAGATCCACGGGATATTCTTCCAGATTGGCTACATGTCCTCAGGCTGGATCGGATTCGGGACCTTTTTCTGGCCCAACAACGGAAACAACTGGCGCCTTCCGGTGGCAATCCAGTGTGTTTCGCCGCTACTGCTACTGTTTGGCCTTCCTTTCTGCCCAGAAAGCCCAAGGTAACACAAGGACCCTTCTATCAAAATGGTGGTGGACTAATACCCAATTATAGATGGCTCGTCATGCAAAATCGAGACGAAGAGGCCAAGCGCGTACTCGAGAAAGTGCATTCGCACTCGGACGAGGGCCATGATAGAGCCCACGCAGAATTGTACCAGATCCAGAAGCAGGTCGCCATTGATCGAGAGCTGAAATGTACTTGGACACAATTGTTCCGCAAGCCCTCGTACAGAAAGCGGGCCATTCTGGCAATTGGAACCACGGCAATCGTCCAATTTGCTGGCGTCTTGGTCATCAACAGTATGGTGCACCGTCGTTTTCGCATTGCATTGCGCTGACGACGAAACAGATTACGGGCCGGTCATCTACAAACTTCTGGGCTACGGACCCGAAAAGCAGCTGCTCTTCCCCGTCATCTGGTTGACTGTCGGATTCTGCCTCTTCCTGGTTGCGCCAGGCTTGATCGATCTGTTCCCCCGGAACATCCTGCTGGGCGGTGGCATCATTGGTTGTTCCGTCATGTTGATGATCATCTCTGCGCTGATCGCCAATTTCGTCCCGTCAAACAATACCGCCGCCCTCAAGGCGACTGTCGCGTGCTTCTATCTGTATCAACCATTCTACGTCATTGGTCTCGATGGTACTGCCCTCCCAGGCACCTCGTCTCTGCACGACACCATTTACTAATTGCTCCCAGGCACTCAATTTACCTTCCTCGGCGAGATTTTCCCTACGCATCTTCGTGCGAAAGGCGTCTGCCTCGGCAGCGCAGTGATCGCATTGATGAACATCATCTGGCTCCAGTCTGCACCGACTGCATTGGCGTAAGTTTGACCGTTCCACCCCGGATTTTCGAGCCGTTCTCACAAGGTGTGACCTAATTAGGAACATCGGTTGGAAATACTTCCTGGTCTTCATCATTGGTGGAGTCATAGGTGGTGTCCTGATCCTCCTGTACTGGCCCGACACAAGAAACATGCCCCTGGAAGAAGTTGCTGCCATTTTTGGCGACGAAGACGAAGTCGCTGTTTATCAGTACGAGCTCGAAATCGACCCGACTACCCACGCCGTCAAGGACCACCATTTGGAGGGCAAAGTGCTGCAGGCACAGCAAGTCGAGGGAGAGAGGAAAGACGGTCAGGTGGAGATGATGCCCGAGACTCGAGCCGAGTGAAGGAACAGAGGTATCTATCGTAGTACTAGTACGGTAGTACTTTAGGTGCTAGCATATATATAAGAACGACCCCACGATGCCACCGCTCTGTGGTATGTACAAAATGCTCGTGGTAAAAACCCTTGCATTAGGCAGTGGTCACCTGCATAACAGCCGCCCGAGATCATTCATTCATCACAGCTTTTCCTTTGCCGCGACCCAAAGCCCGTTTGCCTCTGTCAAGACCTTCCCCTGCTCGTCCTCGAGACGCCCGGTCAAGAACCATTTCCGGCCTTCCCTCCTCTCGAGCCTCGTCTTCACCGCCACAGTGCACGGGTTGATCACCGGCGCTCGGTAACTGGTGGTAAGGTACGCGGTGTACAAGTTGGACCTCCTCCCCATGGTCTGCTGGCGGTGGATCTCGACGCAGATGCTCAAGGCCTCGTCCATCAGCGCGCAGAGCACGCCGCCATGCGTGGTGTCCTTGAAGCCGTTCAAGTCTGAGCGCAGGTCGAGCAGCCATATGCAGTCCGGCGGCGGGCCGTTGTCGTTTTTGCCGTCTCGATTCCTCCCTTTGTGCTGCTGCTGCTGCTGCTGTGGTGGTGGCGGCGACGGTTCCTCTGCAGGAGTGACAAAATCTTTGCGGATCAACATAAGCGCGTTGGGGACGGTGCTGGGAGATCTGATGGTCTTTGCGAAGAACGTGTCGACCCCATCGGACTTTGGTATCCGAGAGAAAGTCACGATTGGCTTGTAGGCTGGATTGTCGACGTATCTCCTAGCCCACGTGGCTTGGAAGTGCTCGATCTCGTCTCGAGGGACCGGGGTCGAATTGATGTATTCGAGGAAATCCACCCAGTCTGGTCCCATGTTTGCGCCGTTCACTCGTGGATCACAGTAGCTCTCTCATAGATAGTACCGATACTCAAAATCTCGGTGCTTCCAGAAACAAGGCGCATAAGTAGGCATGAAGGAGCAGAGATCTCGGGAAGAACTTTTAAAATGTTGTTATCAGTACCCGGGTACTACTAGTAGCCGTAGTAGCTCCTGCGAGTAGTGTGCTAGATTCTGGAGCCTCGGTTGTGAGGACTGCAGAAAGCTTGCCTACTATTTCGGAAATCCTCGAAGCGGCGATTTCCATGGCGATTTCGTTCCGCGCGCCAAGACGAGGAAGAAGAACTGCTCGAGCCTCACCACGGACGAGACCTTGAACTGACAACGAACAGCAAAAAGGAAACCGACGAGATGATCTAAATGACTGTGGCCCGCTCCCAAGTCTGAAGCAAGCCGTGAAACAGAAGGACAAAAGGTACATAATACTATACTACAGAGAGCCTCGGTCTTCCTCCTTCGAGAAAGAAAAGACCATACATAGTACTAAGGGTTCGACCAGTCACTCCTTTCGTGTGGGTTGTTCAGGAACCATGGGCATTGACGCCGGGTTTGACATGGTTCCACGTTTGGCCTAACATTGAAGGAGCAGTTGAAAGGCACAACCGGCAATCCTCATCACGGTCATCAAAGAATGTTATCAAAATGATGGCCTGGTAAAAGTCAAGCGCAAACTGTCCACAGATTCGGAAAATGAAGAACTTGATGGAGAATCCATCAGGGCATAGCAACTTCGGGGCTTCAAAGAGCTGGGAAACTGCATAGCGTCTGGTGGACTGCGCAGCTGCATTTCATTCCGTTCGCAACAAGACTGAAAGTACTAAGTACTTAGTAGTAGTAATCTACTCGTGACAGGATGCCTCAATGGGATCATCCGACCTTGCTCCAAAAGCTCATTCTCCTCCGCTACCTGACGAAACCGACTAAGGAGCGGGGGGGAGTCAGGTTAGGATGCTCTCGAATTTGTGCACCATTTAGTGCACTCCAGGAATAGGAGGATCAGAGTCTGGGAGCGGCTTAGGATCGACGAATGCGACGACTGACAAAATGGTTCCTGTAGTACAACCATCAGTTTTCACCCTTGGCGTAAAAGAACAACGAGTAGAGGTGGAAGGATTCAACTAAGCTTACCCGAGTATGCGGCCATGTTGGTGTTTGGCAACTTGAATGGAGATGGTTGTGTGGTTTGTTGATATAGTGTTTGGATTCGCTTGCTGGTTGGGATAGTTGAGGTAGTAGTGGCGCGAGAGATGATAGTGGATGTGTGGTCAGGAGGAAAATATTCGAAAAGAAGCAAGTGTCTGCAGATATTTAAACCCTGGCGGAAGGGGTGCAAACGACGGCTGTTTGCATATTACTTGGAAGGTGACTGGAATCGTTGACACTACTCGATTGATGACCAAGGTACACTGTAGCACTGATGGTGGTTTGTGCTTGGTTCCAAATGGCACTCACCGTTTGCCTGGCAAGTGCCAGCCAGTCCTATGTAATAGAACGCGATAAATCAGTGCTAGCCAGAGTGATTCCACACCGAATCAAAATCGAATCAACTGTCACTGAAGCCGTTCAAACTGAATCCAGTCCAATATACTAGTATAGGCTTGATCAGATCCGATCTCAATCCAGGCTGAACATGTTCGGGCTTCTAGTTCGAACCCATCTAGATTATGATCGAATGCCGCTCCGGGGATTCTATCTCGCCTTTCTAAATTTAATATTGCTATCATTCTTGGTCGGAGTACGCAGACGACCTCCAGGCCGCTGCTGGTAAGAGAGTACTTAGTAGTCGTGCTGGTTCATCAGCAATCGTCAGTTAGGGTAATGAATGCTGAGGGCACCATTGATACACAAGACGAGGAAGGCTTTGTTGTGGTAGGATCAAACGGGCCTCAACCACGATTCTGTTGCTTTTGTAAACGACTCACGAAAGTTTCCGAATGTAGCTTAGCTGTTGTTGCGAGTGGGTCACAGGAGAGGAGACGTAGCGGTTTGCACGTGATCATCGTAACAAGCGGGTAGAAGTCTCTATGCATTATCAAGTCATTCTTTCCAATTGCTCCTGATCGCCCGTTACGGGCCGGACCGATCGATCGATACTGGGAGTTTCTCTCCTTCCCTATCATGTGGAAATAACCATTATGCACCACCAGCACTCGTAGCAGTAGCAGTGGTACCGGTATCCCTCTTGACGGCTTGAACCATAGTATATATGGTATGAGGAAGAAAGTACGTCAACGCTGGATCCCGGGCTCGAGAACTGAGCTCTCGCTCAAACCAATACTCCAGTCTGGGAGTCGTAAGCAGGATAGGAGGAGGCAGTCCTATAATAGTTATGTGCCCTCCTCCTAGATACCATCATCCTTTTCCTTCTCCCGGTGTGGCATGGCAGCGAGTCGTTTGTGGAACCTGCACTTCTGGCGGTACCCAAACACCTGCTGCGCCGCCAGATATGCAATCGGACCACCGATCAAGAGGAACCAGCTGAGAGCCAGCGCGACCAGCACCGTGACGCAAAAGCCCCAGAAAGCATCCGCAATGCTCGTGGCGTGCACGACCCACGGGTGCTCTGGCGGCGCACTGGGCAAGGTCAGCACGACTTGCATGGCCGACAACAGCAGCGACACCGAAGCAAAGATGAACAGCAGGGGTGCCGCAAATTGTCGCATGAATGAAGCCGTGTACCATTCCGTCTGGTGGTAATGTCGGTTGTTGCCCACATCTCCCTCCTTTCGAGGCCGTAGGATGCGGATGAGGATGTTGAGTCTGCTCAAGCGCAGCTGCCCAGCATGGTATCGAAGTCCGACCTCGTCGTCCTCCAGGAGGCGAAAGGGGGCTATGAAACGCTCCCACCTGAACCAATCCACGGTCTCTGGGATCAGGCCTTCCTTGATCGCGATCTTGAGATCTGTGCGGTGTCGAACCAGGTAGCCGTACGATCTCAGAAACCCCAGCGCGACCCGACGATCGAACTGCTCGGGTTGTTGTCCGTTCAGGTACTGGGTCCAGAAGTCGTGGTTGAACAAGGCTGGCGGGATCGGTTTCACGAAAATGTCGCTTTTGTACCACACCAGATGCAGGGCAGGGTCTTCGCACGCGATGACTGTTCTCCGCTTGACAACCTGCTTGTGCAGTGGATCTATACGTGCGCTGTCCATGGCTGTGCAGAGCCATAGCCACGGATAGAGGCGGTCCAAGATTGCCGTGGTGAGTTCGTCCTGGAGGAATTTCGCGACCTCCTTCTGGATCAATGGGACGTTTGGCTGGTCGGGAACGTGTTCCAAGGACGCAGCTGACGAGGGTGCGGGGCAAGTAATACTGGTATGCAGAAAGGAAGTGTCGAGTGCAACCGATGCAGAGAAGGGCGGGTCGTAATGCATCGCAAACAGATTGTCCAGGTCAACAACTTACTATGCACAAAGTACTCGCAGAGTCAAGACGCCGGCGAGGGTTCCTTTTGTAGGCCCGTGGCTGTAGGCTGCAGCGTGGCTGTACCGAGAGTTGAGCTCAGCCTTGTCGAGTCCAGCCTCACTCTCAGCCTCACGGTATAAGTACACCATGGCCAAAGCAGAGATGTGCAATCGCCCCAATGCACGACAAGGCCGATCACGATGAGCCTAGCCGAACCTGCAACAAGGGTCGAAGCCTGAGAGTTTTTTACATGGGCTGCCCATCATGGTGCTCACAGCTTGTTGGTAAACTAAAGAGTGGCTGTCCACCTGGCTATGTCGAGGTTTTGGTCTTCAAGGCACTCGCTCTCTAACTCCATACTAGCTTCGTATTTATAATAATCTCTCAATCAGTCTATCGCATTATCCTCGACGGACCGAAGTGCCGAGCCGTCCCAGAGCTGAAACTTGTATAGGGTGCCATGCAGGATTAGTTCCAAACAGCCAGCGAGACCTTGGACTTCAGCCTGATGGCACTCCAGCAGGAGGAAGGGAAAAGCAAGTCACTTGCCCGAAGGCCAAAGACACGAAACGGTCGCCTAAGAAGCCAAGAAGAACTCATCCACATGTCATCATGACCGTCGAGTTGTCGCCCCAATCGCGCATGCAGTCCAGAACACTTGAGAGGAGTTGTGTCAGGTTTCATTATCTTCAAAATGGATACAGATCACAGATCTCCATGATCGCCGTCATCATACCAACATCAACTTCTCGAAAACACCTTCACAGCGCCGTCACCACCACAGCTAATGACCCATCTTCCGTCAGGACTCCAGACGACACCGCATACCCCTTCTCCCCTCATAATGCGATGACTCGAAATCTCTTGTGTACAACTGCGTTTCTCGAGAGACCAAAACCGTAAACTTGCATCGTGACCGCCTGATACCAGTTCTTTGCCGTCCGGACTTAATGACAAGGAAGAAATCGCCGATGGATGTGCGAGCATGGTGTATGTGCATTGTCCTGGGAGAGAAGTCAGCCCCGCGGAGTTGAGACAAAGCAAAAGATAACGTACCGCTGTTTGCATCAAAGAAACGAATATACCGATCCTCATAACCAGCAATCACGACACCTTCAACACCACCTTCTGAACCTGTCGCACCGTGGACCACATCTTCTTCACCCATCGATCCACGTCGGCCGGGTGCAACGGAGTCCCGTGTATCAAATCCCGCGCTGCTGGCGACGACTACATTGATACCCGTGTTCGGCGTACCATCGTAAGTCTCCTGGCTGGCCATCCCAACAATTTCTTCACCCGTCCGCGTGTCAAACACCAGGACACTCGCGTCCGTGTATCCGACAACAAAATTTTCGCCGTGCGCGCCCAACGGTGAAATCGACGTAGGCGCCGGTTTGTCTGTTCGTTCTATGCGATGCACTAAACTGTAGTTGAAAGGAGTCGTGCTGGCAATGCTCGGTTGGGGCGAACTGGGGAAATTTGAGCCTGCAGATATCGAGTTGGCTCTTCGACTGCCCCTTGCCGACCGACTTCCGGCTTGCGGCGAGCTCAGTTGCGGCGGAGTACTGACAGCCCAGATCAGAATAGTGCCATCGGCACCGCCAGCCACGAGGAGGACACGATCCGGTCCGCCAAATTGTGAACATCGATCTCCGAGGATGGTGCCCGTCGACCCCGGTAGACAGCATAGCGCCCAGACTGCGTCTTTGTGGCCTTCCAAAGTGGCCTTTGCATCGACCCGACCGCGTTCCCAAACCTTGACAGTAGCATCTTCACCGCCGGAGAAGATCCAGCCATCTCCCACAGCCCGCCCACCGCTGGAGAAATTCGGGGAAGCCGGACATGCTGCTAACGAACAGACAGCTCCGATATGACCGCGGTGTGTGAAATGAGCAATCCTGTCCAAATCGTCCCCAAGAGAAACATTGTGACCATAAGACGCCGGAATGTGCCATCTCTTCACTCCGCCGTCATCGCTAGCTGTGCAAAATTCAGGCTCAGAGGGGCTGCCGCCGCCCGTGAAGATGACTGAGCGGACGACATCCAGATGTCCTCTCATAGCAAACCTAACTTTGAACTGTGACGCATCTGGCTTGACTGCCAAGTCTCGCACATCGTTGCTCCCTTCACTGCGCCGTCTTGCTCCCGTGCTCTTTCGACGATAGGACCCTGGTGCTCGAGGCGGAGACTTGGAAGGAATCATGTTGGCGCTGGGAAAGACTTCGGTATCTGGTCTGTGTGGTGAAGCTACTTCAGACAGCTTCTCGGAAGGCGCTGGTCCGTCATCAAAATCCCATCCGTCCGCGATTTCTTGCTTGGGTGCGTCCATTGTCCGTATCTCTGTCTCGTCTTTCAGAGGAATTTCTTGTCCGTAGGCATCGAAACTGTGAGTGATCGTTTCCACTTGATCCTCGACCACCGGGATCTGCTCATTGTAGAAATTTTTCCTGGGTTCCACCATGGCCACAGATTGGACGATATGTTCAGGTAACCTCCTGTCAGCTGCGCCAGGCTGTATTTCCGAGGTGCTGATCTGTGTGCTCGTCCTACTCAGAGGTGTAGGTTCGATGAACTGCGTTGGTTGTTGAGCAGGATTTTCTCGGACCATTGCCACATTTCGATGCTGCTGTTTTACCTGTTGTAACTGTAGATATGCTTCTTGAAGCTCTTGTTGCGAAGGTTGCCGCCCCTGGAAAACATGATTTCCGTTGGTCGAGGCCGCAAGGTCATTAGCCTCAGGCAGTACGTGGGCTGTAGGCAGGACGTGGTACGTGATTTCCGAGGAACATTTAGAGAGGAAGCTTTTGGACTTGTCGCGTTCTTTTTCTTGTCGGATTCCTTGGGCCAAGTGGTTCTCGGGATCGATTTCGGCGTCGAACTGGCTGATTCCTTTGACGTGTGAATCTGCGTTATGTCAGTAACGGCAAACGGATGCGCAAGACAACGCACCCTTGCTAATAGCCTTCAACTCTTCCCTGGCCAGTTCTTTGGCCTCCTTGTGATTGTCAACTATTTCACCTTTGCTGGTGGTTCTGGCCTTCTCCCGCTCTTTCTTGAGAGCTGTTTCCAGCAATTTAACATGCCGTTCCAGGGAGACCCGCATGCCTTTGCTCGTTCTTGTCTCTCCTTCTAGGATGGCTATTCTGTTCTTCATTTCTTCGCGTTCGATTTCCCAGGCATTTCTGTCTCGTTCATGTCGATGCCATTCTGTCTGCAAAAATCGCATCACACCTGGTCGCAGCTGTCAGCACTTGAACTGGGATGGTAGAGCGGACGGTCGCACCTTGCAGTGTGTATGCTTGAACTCCGTTCGCTTCTCCGCCGGCCATTCCTCCTACGCCGCCCCCTCCAGCCCCGGGCTGCCACGCCATTATGCGCTTTCTGGCGCTCGGATGCTTGTGCCTCTCTCATCTAGCCATGTTGGTTGACTGTGAGATTCGAAAAGGGTCACGCTGTCTTCAGTCGAGATGATTCAGTCGATGCGGAGAACTCGTGGTGGTAAAGGAAGCGAGGAATCTGTTTTGCAGATGTTAAGGCACGAGGACAAAGGTAGGATCGGCAGGATGGGAAAAGGGTGGACGGCTGGCAGGGTGAAGAACAGTCGAACAGGATGATTCAGGTTGTCTCCTGGTGGTTAGAAGCGCGAGCAGCAGTTGCAGCAACTTCCCTCCGCGGGTTTGGGTTTGGGAACGGCTTGCGACCAGCCCGTTCTAGCGCCAACGCGGCGGTTGACTGCACCTAAGGACCCCCTTCCACCTATCACGGCTTGCTCACAGGTCCTCCCCAAATACCTGGTCTTACGGTTTGATTCTGCGAATCCCTTTGCCCGACTTTCCAGTAATAGACTCTCCTGGAGGGAAGGCATTGTTCTCGAAGCGCTATTGTACGGGACACTCAGCGTTCGACGGCACGTACACCAAGTCATTACCCGTATCATTCACTCGTTCATTCACTGTTTAGGGGTATCATCTTCATTCCTATCTTACAGCTCCAGCTCTTCGACTTCCAGTCCACATGTTATACACGTCTTGACAGGGAATCCAGTCTCTGGATTGTCAATCGGCCGACCAAATTCGTGGACGTGCTTGCCACCGCTCATGTCGTCCCCAAAGTTTCCACCACCGCCGCCTTTCTTGCTCCTCTGATATGCCTCCACTCTTGTCCTCTTCTTCAAATCTGCCAGCTTCGATTTGAACTTGTTCTCTTTCCTTCTCTTCTTCTCCGTCTCCCTTTTCTCGAACTCCGCATCCAGCGCTTCTGCAGAACCCCATCTCTTGTCCGAAAATGCGTATTCCTCCACTTGACAGCGCAGATATAGGAACATATTGTGCCATGTAGATTTGTGCGGGTTAGGTCTTTCGAGATGCGGGAGAAGGTTTTCGTCCTTCAGCTCGGGATCTGTAAGAAGATAGTCCTCTTTCGCCTCTGTCTTTGTGAGGAGGCTGTATTTCTCGGGAAACTTGTCCTTGCAAGCACTGCATACTGCAATGTTGAAGACATCAAGCCATTTCCAGTCCACCTCCAGAGTCCCGCATTCTCGACATGACCTCGTAGTTTGGTCAGTGATTGCGCTGATTCCTGGTTCGAAGGGTCCCGCCTGTCGATTCCGTAACGATTTGAGCAGCTGTTGTCTCTCCCACTCCTTCTGGGTCATATGGGAAGGCTTCTGGTCCTTTTCATCGGCGTGCATCGCCTTGTTGTAGGGATCGTCTTCTGCAGTCAAGAACCCACCCTTTGTGTCTGCCATCTTACTGAAATCATAGTCGACGTACTTCGCAAAGTTGCGCGCGGGCTGGATGGCCTCGAGAGGACGACTGTTGACGTCGTTCCTGGCATCTCGGCTCGTAGGAGGTACAGAACTCTGGGCGAAAGTGTCATATGAGCGCTTCTGACCTGCGGTGGTAGCATCTGATCCCTTAAGACTCGCCGTGGCGGCAGCCTCGGCCTCTCGTTGTTCACGCAACGCCTTGGCTTTAAGACGGTTGATCTCGAGCCTCCTCACTTGTTCTGGCGTCAGTGGAGACTTAGGCTCGCCCGCAGCCTGAGGCGTCGGAGTTGAGGGCCGCGAAGCCATGGTAGCGCAAAGAGTGGGAAGCGAACAAGAGATCGTGGCAAGCAGCAATGGATGACTGATAATAAATCACTTTCGCCTGACTTGCGGGGAGCCTGCGCTTCCTGTTCCTGACGAGCCACAACTTGGCGGCGCCACTCGGTGAGGCAGCCTCCGTTCTCGCCAGGGACGCTTCTCCAAAAAGTTCTTTGTTCCCCTCCTCCCACCGCCTGTCGGTCAACAAAAAACCCAACTCGACCTCTCAAACATGGCGACGAAGATAACGCGAGCAGAGTTCCAGGGGGTCTTCCCCTCGCTGGTCGAGGACTTGCTGGGAGAATGCCGCAAGTTCAATCTCCCAGAAAATGCTATGCAATGGTTCGAAAAGGTACCAATCCCGAGTTCCTCGCATTGGCTCGCCCGCAGACTAATTCCTTTACAAAGTCTCTCAATGCGAACACGCCCACTGGGAAGCTGAACCGGGGCATGTCAGTACCAGATACCGCTTCCCAGCTTCTCGGGCGGCCCTTGAACCCTCAAGAATTCAAAGACCTTGCAACCCTGGGGTGGCTGACCGAATTGTTACAAGCATTCTTCCTTGTGAGCGACGATATCATGGACTCAAGCATAACCCGTCGAGGAGAACCGTGCTGGTACCGCCACCCAGGCGTGGGGATGATTGCCATCAATGATGCCTTTATGCTCGAATCCGCCATCTATCTCATTCTCAAGAAACACTTCCGCAGCCACGCCGCCTACATTGACTTGGTCGAGCTCTTCCACGAAGTCACTTGGCAGACGGAATTAGGCCAGTTGTGCGATCTGATCACCGCGCCAGAAGACCAGGTCGATTTGAACAACTTCTCCATGTCCAAGTATACCTTCATCGTCATCTACAAGACCGCGTACTACTCTTTCTACCTCCCTGTGGCCTTGGCCCTGCACTACCTTGGCCTCGCTACACCCAAGAACCTCAAACAATCCCACGACATCCTCATCCCTCTGGGCGAGTACTTCCAGATCCAAGACGACTATCTCGATGCGTTTGGTGATCCCTCGGTGATTGGAAAGATCGGAACCGACATCAAGGATAACAAGTGTGGGTGGTTGATCAATCAAGCGTTGCTGATATGCACGCCGGAGCAAAGAAAGCTGCTGGATGAGAACTATGGGCAGAAAGATGATGCCAAGGAGGCAAAGGTGAAGCAATTGTACAACGAGCTACAGCTGGAAAAGAGATACCAGGGCTACGAGGAGAAGCGTGTGGGAGAGCTGCGGGATATGATCGCCGCCGTGGACGAGAGCGAGGGATTGAAGAAAGGTGTGTTCGATGCATATCTGGCAAAGATATACAAGAGGAGCAAGTGATTCCGGCGCGGGAGATTTGGTCGACAGGCTTTCAACGATAGACTAGAGTCCTCGAGAAACGGGACATGTCCGGCGAGGGGAAATTTCCAATCGTCATCAAGGACCGGTCCACACTTCATGCTCCATTGCTCTGAAAGACATGCTTCCATCCCACATCGCACCCTCACTGGCAGGGAAGTATCCTCTTTCACACCGCTCATATTGGACTTTCGGCCTCGTGCGATAGAATGCGTCGTATTGCGATTCCAACGCGTCTCGGAGGCTGTGCACACCGCCGGCCGGGTGGAGAGCCGACCATGGAAAGCGGCACCCATCCATTTTGCAAGTTTTGAGCACCAAGAGAAGAGCATCGAGGCGCGACGTGAGGTGCGATACTGTGGTGGTGACATTCACGCTCGAGAAGACGTGTTCTGTGTCTGTGAGCGACGAAGCGTAAAACGAGCGTTCATTTGGCGGTACAGCGGGCAGGGCGATGTTGAAAGGCCTGGTCCCTGCGCCGTAGATATTCTCCATCTGCCACGGATCCACGGTCATGTCGTATAGCTCGTGCTCGTTCCTGCACCAAACAGTATACAGCAGATCATAGCCGTCACCAACGACCCGAAGCGCCTTGTAAGTATGATTGGGATAAAGGACATAGCCGTATCTCCCTTCCGACATGATGATGCCCCACATTTCCACGTTGACGTGTTCTTGTGGCCACGGTCGTTCCGAATGCACCAGGTCCAACGAGTGGAGCGGGATGGTACTGCCATCCAGTTCGTACTTTGTCATTTCAGCTTCCGGGACATCTGCGAGGCTGAGGAATGTGGGCGCCAGGTCGACGTGCGAGGTAACGATTTCCGTGCGATGGCCTTTCGGAACGCCGGGTCCTCGCACGATGAGTGGAATATTTATGTCTTCTTCGAATGCACATTGCTTCCCAGGCTGCCTTCGATGTTGTCCTATGCTATAGCCGTTGTCTGTTGAGAAGAAAAGGTAGGTATTCTCCAACATATCAGCCTGCTCCAGGCGATCCACGACGCCATCAATCATTTCGTCAACAGCTTGCAGGGCCCGAAGACGGTTGCGGTACCACTCATCGTTGTAATCGATGTTTGATTGGTTCTGCTTGGCTAAGGTCAGGATCCACGAAGCACCACTCGATGCATCAGGGTTGAAGTTGGGGGCCCGGGGGACTTTTGCGTCTTGGAAGAGGTGCCTGTGACGTGTGGCAGGCCGAGGCATTGATTGTTCTGCCGTGTCATTGCTGATATGTACATTGCTATGAGGAGCTGTCGGTGCAATGGTGAGAAAGAAAGGCCTGTCTGTCTTCAAGGCGTCGTCGAGGAATCCCAATGCCTTCTCCGCCAGGACATCGGTCGAGTAGCCACCTTGATAGCTGACAGGAGGCTCTTTGTTCCGTTGGAAGGTGGCATTATAATACTCGTAAGTGAATGGGTCAAGGAGGAAATCGGACCCAGTCCATCCTGCCGCATGGGGTTTGTTGTAGTTGGACGTGCTCTGAGCATTGAACAACTTGCCCACGTAGTAAGTATCGTATCCAGCTTCCTGGAGCCAAAGAGGCAAGTATGCGTCGTTGAAGCCCTGACTGACAAACTTGGGATATCCACCTGCTCTCGGTGAGTCTCATGCGCGACGTTGAACACAAGAAAGGACAATATTGACCCCACGGAGGATGCAAATCAGTGATATTGGTGTTATGCGCAGCCTTGCCTGTCCACATGCTTACTCTTGAGGGACAACACAAGGCCACTGTGCAGTAGTGTCTCCGGAAGGAAGTCCCATGATCACCCAGGTGCTGCTTTAGAAAGGGCATATAAGAGAGTGAGTCCATATGGAGATCCTGGTCATCGGTCAGGATGAAGACGATGTTCGGCTTTGTGGCCAACTGCCTGATGGGGTTCTGCTCCGCGCCATCGCTGAGCCCTGCGCACCACGCCAGTACGAAGCACCAGGTCAATATCCATCGTAGGGCTTTGCTCGCCCCCATGACGTTGGCTGTTTGCGGGCGAGAGGATGGTTGTCAACAAGGACGATGCAACGTCTCGATCCAATCGAACGATCGCTTCAATACTCCGAGATGTGCTTGTAAGCTTCCATCCTGAAGGTCTTTAGGCGGAGATGCAGCCGAGAGAAGCGGAGCAATGTGATTGGAGGCGTCGAGCAATCCGTCAGCATGGCAACAGGGCCATTTCACATTTTTCCCAAGGTGTTTGAGGAAGAACGGGCCTCCAAAGGCGAGGAGGCGAGACAGAATGCGGGGCAAGGGTTGCTGCAGAAGGTTGGGGGGAGTAGCTTGGTTCAATCAGAGGCGGCGTCCGGGTCGGGGAGTGGGTTGGTGGGCATGCGGTGGGCATGCATTGGGTGCCCCCAGCTGTTCCCAGGGGAGTCGGTGGTGACGCTGGGGGGCAGCTGTCCGCCTAAGATTGAGCTGCCTAGGCCCAAACCGGGAGGCCGTAACCCTAAATGACGTGCAAGCCGTCATTGTGCATTGCACAGCTGCGGTCGGCGGTCGCTGTGCCAGACAGAGAGAGCTTCAACCCACTGACTGGCACCGCCCAAAAGTTGCAGTCGTATGATTTGCACCATGCCGTCATTTTCCTACGATTATCCCATCTCTCGAGGCGACACCGAGCATAATCTCCATCGGACCTTACTGCCCTCACATTGGATTTCTTTCCCTGCTGTCATCTATCATAGAGTTTGCAGAAAGTTGTGCTGTTGCTGGAATTTCAGTTTCAATAATCCCACGAGCTTGACCTTTTGCTTCCCTTGTCTCGCAGTGGAGCTTCCCTCCCTCGTCCACGCTCGGCCTCCACCCCAGAGATCGCTTGCTGTGGTGCCATCGCCCCAGCCTGCCTCAATTTCTTTTCAACAGTTGCCCTCGTAACGCCATTCACGGATTCCCATCCTTTGCATCTCTTCGTACCAGCGGGAACTGCTGCGTCGAGCTTACCATTTGAGCTCCGCGACGCCTCCTCCTCGATTTTCGACCTCACACCACTCCATTGTTGAGCTGTGAATCGTATCTGCAAGCTTCCGCTGGCTGTGGGGTAAGCTTTTGTCTGCAGGTATCGCCCAATTGAACGAACGCCGCGTCCCTTGCTCTGCAACGGAAGAAACACGAGACCAGACCGGCAAAATGAACGGCGAAACGGAGAAGAAGAGGGATATAAAAAACCATCTGCTCTTTGAAATTGCAACGGAGGTTGCTAATCGAGGTACACACCAGCCGATGTCTTGCATGATGCATGTGCTAATCCGGACCAGTGGGTGGTATCTACTCAGTGCTCAAGTCCAAAGCTCCTGTGACAACGGCAGAATATGGCGACAGGTACACGCTCATCGGCCCTCTCAACAAGAACTCGGTACGTAGTCTGGCCCTCCAAATGCAGGCATGGACTGACATTCGCAGGCCGCAGTTGAAGTTGAAACCCTGGAACCGCCACCGGGCCCCCTTCGAGAAACCATTTCATCAATGCAGGAACGTGGCATTGAGCTCATGTATGGCCGGTGGCTGATCGAAGGCGCCCCAAGGGTGCTCCTTATCAATACTGGAACTGGTTACCGATGGTTGGATGAGTGGAAAGGTGACCTATGGTCCGCAGCTGGGATCCCTTCTCCTGCCGGGGATCATGAAACAAACGAAGCCATCGTATTTGGGTATTTGGTGGCATGGTTCTTAGGCGAAGTAAGTGCCTGCAATGACACCAACGAGATATCAACGCTGACGATCATCTAGTTTATCGCTCGCGAGACCGATCGCGCAGTCATCGCCCACTTCCACGAGTGGCTCTCTGGAGTCGCTCTGCCCTTGACCAAGAAGCGTCAGATGGACCTGACCACCATCTTCACCACGCATGCAACCCTCCTCGGTCGATACCTCTGCGCCGGCTCCGTCGACTTTTACAACAATCTGCAATTTTTCGATGTGGATGCAGAGGCAGGAAAGCGTGGAATATACCACCGTTACTGCATCGAACGAGCATCAGCGCACTCTGCCGACGTCTTCACAACTGTTTCCCACATCACCGCTTTTGAGAGTGAGCACCTGCTGAAGCGGAAACCTGACGGGGTCCTCCCCAACGGTCTGAACGTTAAGAAGTTCTCCGCTGTTCACGAGTTCCAAAACCTTCACTCAGTACAGAAAGAAAAGATCCACGAGTTCGTACGGGGACACTTCTATGGCCGCTTGGATTTTGATTTGGACAACACGCTCTACTACTTCACTGCTGGCCGATATGAATATCGAAATAAGGGTGTGGATATGTTCATTGAGTCGTTGGCCAGACTGAACTATCGTATGCAGAGCTCGGGCAGCAAGACAACAATTGTCGCATTTTTGATCATGCCAGCGCAGACAACATCCCTGTCGGTGGACTCACTCAAGGGTCAAGCTGTGACAAAGGCTCTGGCCGACACTGTTTCCAACATCCAGCATGGTATTGGTCGGAGGTTGTTCGAAAGGGCTGTCCACTGGAAGGAGGGAGATCCAATGCCGGACGACAAGGAGCTCATCACTCCAGCCGATCGGGTTATGCTTAGACGGCGACTCTTTGCCATGAAACGCCACGGCCTTCCACCCATTGTCACCCACAACATGGTTAATGATTCTGAGGATCCAGTCCTCAATCAACTGCGTCGCGTTCAACTCTTCAACAACACCCACGATCGTGTCAAGGTCGTCTTCCACCCTGAGTTCTTGAACTCTGCGAACCCAGTTTTGTCCCTGGATTACGATGACTTTGTGCGAGGTACTCACCTCGGCGTCTTTGCCTCCTATTACGAGCCCTGGGGATATACGCCTGTATGTATTATTCCTTCCAATCACTGCAAACTGGTCGAGGCTAACCGTACACAAGGCGGAATGTACAGTCATGGGTGTGCCATCAATCACCACTAACCTCTCCGGTTTCGGTTGTTATATGGAGGTAAGTGCCCGCGTGCCCAAGAGAACGTCGCAGGAGCATCATTGCAGAAGTCAACCACTTCAAGATCTCTCTTCTCTGCTTACTGGCAGTGGCGGCTAACCTCTGATTTAGGAGCTTATCGAGAACTCCTCTGACTACGGGATCTACATTGTGGATCGTCGTGCTAAGGGTGTAGATGAATCAGTCAATCAACTGACAGACTACATGTACGAATTCGCCAACAAGTCCCGGAGGCAACGGATCAATCAACGAAATCGCACCGAACGACTTAGTGATCTTCTCGACTGGAAACGTATGGGCATGGAATATGTCAAGGCTCGACAGCTTGCGTTACGCCGCGCGTATCCTGCTTCCTTCACGGACGCTGATGAGTTCGACGACATCATTGGTGGTACCGAACAGAAGATCTCCAGACCACTCTCTGTGCCTGGATCGCCCCGCGATCGTACTGGTATGATGACACCGGGCGACTTCGCGTCGTTGCAAGAGGGGAAAGAGGGTCTGAGCACGGAAGATTACATTGCATGGAGATTACCGTAAGTTGCCCTCTCGGTGCGTCCTGAACAGTGACTGACCTATATCATAGTGAGGAAGAGGAGCCTGATGACTACCCGTTCCCACTTACGCTGAAGATGAAGAAGGGCTCGGGGCCCAACTCTCCGGCACCCCTTGTGGGACCTGTAAATGGCCAGTAACTGACTCATTCAAGGACACGGAAGACAGAAGAAGGGTTGGATACCCAGTCTGATCGAGGATAGCACGAAATTTCAAATCAAGCGGAAGAAGGAGAGTATCATCCTTTGGCACAAGGCCTGGAGGATAGCAAAAAGAAAACAGCAGAGAAGCAGTCGGTAATTTGAGACCAGGGTCATTTGCATTATTCTGCGGAAAGCGTTCATGAGATCGTCGGTCTAATGGAGTAATAACCGTCTATTGTCATCATATACGGTTATTGCCTACCTCTCTACAACTCTCATCCAGCACTGGCATCCTCCATCTTTCTCATAGCACCAGTCAATCAATCAATCAGTCAGTCCATCAGATCACCGGTCCTTTTATGCATCCATCCATGAGTCAAGTTATCCATCCTGCTGTCCACCCATCCAGTCATCCATTCTACTGTCCCTCTTATCATCATCAAGCCATCAATCCTGCTGTCCATCCGTCCTGCGTCAGATCATCCATACTGCCGTCCAAGCCTCCTGCTATGCGCTTGTCAGCCCACCAAATCATCCGTCTTTTTGTTCATCCATCCATGTCGATATCTAGTCATTCATCATTCAATCCAGCCGTCCACCGTCAAATCGTCCATCCTTCAGTCCATCCAGCAACCATTCAACCAATCGCCAACCACTTTATCAATCCAGCCATCAATCGTCCACCTTTCTATCCATCCGTCCATCATTGGTTCTTCTATTTTTCTATCCATCAGTCCACCAATCCAGTGAGCACAGCATCGGTCCATCTATCTATCGTCCATCATCAAATCATCTATCCTTCTAGCTATACATCCAGCTATCCGAGGACTAATCCCATCAAACCACCATCAACCGAGTCGTGGTCCAAGTACCATGTCCTCCTCAATATATCCTGCGTCTGTACGACGCCTGTGATCCCTCGATTCAAGCCACCAAACTTTAATTCGGCAACAAGCGAGATCGCTTTATCCAACTGTATTGTTGGCACTTTTCTCTGGGCACGGTTCTGACCAACGAAACCTGCCAAGAGCCATCCATACCTGTGCACAGTATCATCAACTCCACCAACTCGGAATGTGAGGGTCCCCTGTAGCGGACGAATCGGTATTCAGCCTCCTCGGCAGGCCGAACGGATTTCCCAGAACTTCAATCGCATTCTGCATGGCCGGAATAGCGGCGGTGCGGATCGGTGGCGTCGTACTGGGTTCGCTGGGAAAGCCCTGGTATTGCTGGGCTCCTGGAGACCACCCTCGCGTGCCCGCCGTGGTGGGTGGACTGGTGGCAGCATCCGCATGTGGGTTTTCGAGTAGGTCGTAGATTCCGCTCTTCGGTCGACTGCTGGATTCGATACTGGCTAGTCGCTGAAGATCCTGGTGCAGCGGTCGGACGATCTGAAGCAAGGAGTTTGCCACACGGTCGACAACACTGCAGCTGGCGAGCATATTGATACATTCCTGCGATTTCGAGAGGTAGATCTGAACCCTATCTCTCTGGTCGTATAAGAGGCGCTGAGCAGCCGCGAAAAGGAGGACGCTGCATGCGCTAAAGGTGTGTCCACTGGCGAGATGAAGAAACAGTGTCAGCGCTTTCGAGTGCCCGCGGATATTCGGCCTTGACATTGGGCTGGAACTTACACACAGAGCCAACATCGAGGAAATTTGTGTTTGGTGTACCCGAGTATCTCAAGCAGACTGACACACAGTTCGGCGGCCTCGACGCACTCCCTCTGAATACTCTCGCCTTGGCTTAGCGTTCCATCTAGCGTCCACCGCCTGTTCATTCGACAGTTTGCCATTTCCACCAACAGTCGTCTCTGAAGCATCATTTTTGCTCCCAGAAACATCACGTGGACGAGAATAAGCGCCCGTCGTTCTGGCTCCGGGAATCCGTTTCCGTGGCCTGGGACTAGCGCTTCCAGCTTCATGGAGTCGGGGAGTTTCTCCTGCCACTCACCCAAGATGCTCGAATGCTTCTCAACAATGGAGAAGACCGCCGAAGTCGACTTGTGGACGTCCAGCAGAATACCCGCCATCATCAGGCCGACCGTGCATATTTCGGCTTGGATACGGTTCTCGGTTGTCGGTTGAGCTTCGATAATCTCTTGTCTCGTAAACTGCCATTCACACTCAGCCTGACGAACATTACCTCACCCAACAACTCACCCACCTCGGCCTCGTCGTTATTGAGATCAGGCTGATATCCGAGGCTTGAAGCAAGCCAGCTATCGAGAGGTCAACGTCGGCCTCGCACAGTCACTGGTGGGATCTTCCTCACCATTCCATAAACACAAGCGACCGGTAGACTTTTCGGTAAGCGACCCAAGGCAAGACATCTTGCTGCTGCAGCCGCGCCCACCGAGCCAGTCTCAATCCAGACGCTACAACCCATTTCAGCCCATTTCAGAACCTCGAACCATGTCCGGAATCGACATACCGATCAATAAACGAGCACTCGCGCGCTTCGTGAGAGAAGAAATAATGCTGAGACACAGGATAACTCTCATGCCTCGCAAGAATTGTGACTCGATACAGTCACTCATATAAATTGTGGCGGTTTGAAATAAGGCTTCCATGATCGACCCGTCGAACTTATCACCATCATAATGGTTTCCAACCGCGGCTACGGCGCAGAGTTCGCACAGGGTCGCGTTGTCGACAGCTTCGTGGGTTCGGTATACCCGGTTCAAGATGTCGTCCATCTCTTGTTTTTCGTAGATATATAATAATGTATAGGTGCAATTAAAGTATGCTCTGATGCCGTACAGTACCAAGTGTTCCGGTGGCAGGTCATTGACCGAGTAGACCCGTGCAGCCTGATGATAGATTAGCAGCCCGGACCTGGACAATCTTTCAGCTTCAAGGACAGACAGCCTTTAGCCCGCAGCCTGCGCTCTGGGACAACGGGAGGTCGAAACCTCGATTGTCTTACAGGTCCTTATTTTTTTTTCCGAGAGAGAGAAAAATCAGAGGCCCGCTTACCGAAGTATTGAGATCGGCGTCTCTCTCCCGAGACTGTGTCCATTCCGCCAACCCCTCGGCGCCTGGAGATTGAGATGGGTTAGTCCTCAGTCTTCTCAGCAATTCGTAAGCCTCCTCCTCGGGCCCGTGCGTCAGAGTTCTGATCATGTTCTCGAATTTCCGGACTCTCTCCTGTAACGCATCCGTCTCGTTCGCCCTCAGCTTGCCTCTCCGGCGGTCGACATCGGTGTAGACGCACAGGGTTCCTCGCGCTACGCAGGCTGAGCAGGTGGGATGGGCGTTGTCACACTTGAAAAGGGCGAGTCAATGGTCATTGTTCCTTTTCCTCTTGTCAATAGGCTCGGGCAAACCTTGGATCGCTTGGCACGGCAGGGCTGGCACGCCTGGGTGACATATTTTCTCGCCTCGGGCGACGTAGTGTCCCCGGAGCCCGAAGGCTGCTGGGCGACTGAGGGCTGCGACGAGGTCGATGCTTCGGAGATGTTGGACGGGGACAGGCCGGTTCTCTGGGACATAGCGGGAAACGCCTGTCAAAGGACGCGAAGCCGGGACTGGGCGCGATTTGGGGAGGGGGGGGGGTGAGGGAGGGAGGGAGGGGAGGATCTGGGATAGAAGAAACTTGAAAACGCGGACCTGAACCGACAAGGGACGTGGCACCACCACCTCTCGAGGAACTGGACATACAAGGCCCGTCACACAGTGGTCAAGGTTTGGCCCGTACCCATTCCATTCCGCAAGAGACGCAGTCCATTCCCTGTCCGCCTCAGGTCCACTGGCCCAAAGCGTCCCGAAGAAGGGACGTTCCAGCCTGAGGGAAGTGTAAATTTTGATTTGCCTACCTAGTACCGTTCAGCTGGGACCGGCGGGCAGATAGGGTCGGCGACGAGTGGATCTGTGTGGAGGGGTCGGCCTGTGGTCGGGAGCGGGGATGCCCGCCCCTTGTCATCGCTTAAGGACGTCTAACTTTGCTAGCGCCGTCAGGCGTCCAATGTCTGTCGCCGTTTGCCCTGGCGCCCGCGGCACTAGGCAGCCCTCGGTGCATTTCAATACGAGTCAGAGAGCCACTAGCGACACCAAACCTCGCAATCCTGCAACGGGACTAACGCGAAGTTTTCCCGCCCAAAATTTCACTTTTCTCCAAATTTCCATTTGCTCGAAAAACGCCAGAACCCGCCCAACACACACAAACCATTTAGGGTCTATACAACCATGGGCGCGGGACGCCGTATGCGCAAGCAAGGGCCCCCGGCGACTCTCGAGGAACTGGGGATCAACCTGAAGCGCAAGTCGGCCACCGACGAGCCCGAGAAGCCCGCCCGCAAGAGAAGGAGGTCGGACGAGAAACCGCAGGCGGTCACGAATCCCGCAAAGAAACTCGTCCACCTGGATCGGGCATTCCGAAATGACACCACGACTGCGGTGCCGGCCAAGACAAGTGCAAAGACAAAAGTCAAACTCGTCAACAACGATGCGCAAATAACCGTCCCGCCTCCCATACCCACCGCCACCTCCGAGGGCGTCGACGGGGACGAGGAGGACGAGGGCACAGAGAGCGATCTCGATGCCAGTGAAGTAGCGTTGAACACTGTCTCCCTGTCAGACCTGGGAGATGACGATGAAGATGACGATGACGAACTGGCCCAGGCAGAACTCGAAGGTGACCTCTCCGACGACTCCGTGTTCGACTCAGACCAAGACGAACGCCCGCGGCGCATGTTTTCCGACGACGAGGACGAATCTGATGCCGAGGCGAAACTCACCGCGGCCAACATCGAAGGTCTTTCGCGCAAGCTTGACCGGCAACAGGCGCAGGAGGATGCAGAAGCCCAGCAAGAGTTGGAAGACGCCGCTCTACAAACAAATATTGCCAAGGACGAAGGTGTGCTGGACTCGGTCACTGCACAGGGCCTTGCCCCCGACCTCTCCATCATTCGCACAAGAATGACCGAGACCATTCGTATCTTGGGCAACTTTGCACAACTCGCGGACAAAACCAAATCGCGAACCGACTATACCGAACAGCTGCTCGCCGACATCTGCACGTACTACGGCTACACCCCGTTCCTCGCCGAGAAGCTGTTCTCGCTCTTTACCCCCGCAGAAGCATTTGCCTTCTTTGAGGCCAATGAGACACCCCGCCCTGTCGTCCTCCGTACAAATACCCTCCGCACCAACCGCCGCACGCTTGCCCAAGCATTGATCAATCGAGGAGTCGTCTTGGAACCCGTTGGAAAATGGTCCAAGGTCGGGCTCCAGGTTTTCGAGGCACCTGTGCCGCTGGGTGCAACACCAGAGTATCTTGCTGGACATTACATCCTGCAAGCCGCCTCCTCATTCCTTCCTGTGATGGCCCTGGCGCCTCAACCAAACGAACGAATTTTAGATATGGCTGCCGCGCCAGGTGGAAAGACGACCTACATTTCGGCCCTGATGCGAAACACCGGCGTCGTGTTTGCCAACGACGCCAATCGCCAGCGAGCCAAAGGTCTCATTGGCAACATTCACCGGCTCGGGTGCAAGAACACCATCGTCTGCAACTACGACGCGCAAAAGGCTTTTCCCAAAGTGCTTGGCGGTTTCGACCGCGTCCTGCTGGACGCACCCTGCTCCGGCACGGGCGTCATCGGCAAGGACCCCAGCGTGAAAACGTCCAAGAACGAGCGTGACTTCCTGGCCCTGCCGCACCTGCAGAAACAACTCCTCCTGGCCGCCATCGACTCGACCGACCACGCCAGCAAGACGGGCGGGTATGTCGTGTACTCGACCTGCTCGGTCACCGTCGAGGAGAACGAGGGGGTGGTGCAGTACATCCTGCGCAAGCGGCCGAACGTCAAGATCGTCGACACCGGGTTGGGCAGCTTCGGGTCCGAGGGGTTCAAGAGCTACATGAACAAGAAGTTCGACGACCGGATGGCCCTGACGAGACGCTACTTCCCCCACCGGGAGAACGTCGACGGGTTTTTCGTCTGCAAACTGAAGAAGATGGGGCCGACGCCGAAGAACGCGGCGGGACAGGCGAATGGAGTCGATGAGCCGGAGGCGCGGACTGTCCTCGATGAAGGCCACAGGGTAGGAGCCAACGGCGCGGTGGATCAGGACGGGGCAGCCGCGCCGGACGACGATTTCGGCGGGTTCAACGACGACGAGGACAAGGAGTTCATCGACCGGGCCGAGAAAAAGTGGCTCAAGGCCAGAGGGTTGGACCCCAGAGTGGCGGATCGCAAAAAGCAGGGCCAGGACAAGCGGGCGCGGGAGAAGAAGGACGCCGTCCCCCGGAAACAGAACAGCAAGAAGTCAAAAGGGGTGAAGACCAAGAAATAAAAAAAAGAGCGGCCGCAAAAAAGGGCGCAATCAATCTACGTGTGGTGTGGACTATGTATGCCCTTGACTAATAAGAAGAACTTTGACTCTGCCATCCTGATTTCGGCCGCCTGTTCTTTCGTTTATCTATGAATCCTCGATCTAAGGACGTCCATGCCGGATGGACTCTGGTCGTGGCATTGTGGCTTGCAGTATATCAAATGTCGCGAAACCAAAACCTCGCGGTCGCCTATTGCACTCGGTCCACTTGATCCACTGGAATGAAGTAGTCCGCTGTCAGCCTGGAGTACGTAGATGATTGAAAAATAGGGGAACGAGCAAGTAAGGCAGTGGGCTGCGTTGCCAGGAGGTCGACATCCTCACTGCCCGTCCCAGGGCCAGGAAAGGCGATCAAAACTGCTGGATGGAAAAGAAAAGGAGACGTCAACTCACACGTTGTCAACTTCCATATCACGCCGCCCGCTATTGCCGTTGACGCTAGGATCACAAACAATACAGTGCACACCATGCGCAGGAGACGTCTGTGGCGGAAGACAAAGACGTGCCAGGACTTTGGGAGCGGCTGGTCATCCCATTGGAGACGCGCGTCGTGCTGAGAAACATGGCATATTTCGAGGTGTCGCTGTCCTGCGTCCGCTGTGCTGGATTCGAGTTTTGAAGGGGTCGAGAATGAAGATGGACTGTCGCGCGGACTTGCAGTGTTTGCTATGGGCAGGTATGTCATGACTGGTTCGACCGAAACTCGGGTCTCTGGATGCCGGCACAAATGGATCGCGCGCTCAAAGCTGTCCATTGCCCTGACCTTGTGTGGCATGAAAGCGCAACATTTTCCGATGCTCAAAGTGGAGCTATTGGTGGTTGGGCGGTTCTGGTCCTGACCTTCAGGCGGTACGAGAGGCGCATGGAGGACGTCGCCGAAATCCTGGCCGCCTTTCGTGGCCGCATTGGGCGAGAGCGGCAACGAGCTGTGGTTTCCACTGGGTATTGGCACCGCGTTGCACGGGGAACCTTGTGCCTCACCTCCGCGCAGTGATATTAGTGAGGTCCGCAAATGTTCTGGAAGCGACCCAAAGACGTCGTCTGAAAACCTGTCAGACCGCGAGCAATGGATGGGCGTTGGCAGCCGGTAAGCGCAGGGGGGCGGTATTGCGAGTGGCGAGAGAATAACTGTTGGGCGGAGATTTGGTAAGGAAGTTTTTGGTCTCGGCGGTCGCGGAGGAGGTGAGCGTGGAAGTAGAACTTGAGGTGAAGTGAGAACGGGGGAATCGGAGAATGATGACCTCAAACCCCATTTTGGCGAAATTGGGGATTTAGAGCTGGAACTTGGTTTGGACGAGGCCTGTGCAGTTGAAGAGGACGTCGCTATGGACGAGGCTCTAGGCGACATGTGGGCGAGAGACGACGACTGGCCGATTGGTACCTGCTCGGACTCGTTGCATCGCTGGGCTCTTCCTGCTGATTCAAAGCATCTCGAAGAAAAGAAATTTGTAGAAGTAGGGATTGAATGGGCGGACGAGGTCTGCAACCCATCTCGGTAGGATAAATGGGCATCACAGAGCAACAGCAGGCGGAGAATGTGCAACGAGTTTGCGGTCCAAGGACGAGACAGCCAGACGACCAAGAGCAAGCGGTCGGTAACACAGCATCAAACCTTTCCTGACCTCAGATTGGTGCCACGAAGTCAGCGGCAAGCAGCATAGCGGGTCACGGCCGTTGTCGATCTCGACTGGCAGTTGGCGGGTTGAAGAACGGGGTTGCAGAAGCTGTGGAAGGTCTGCTCATCCTTCTCTCGGTTTGCTCAATGGGTGCGTTTCAATTTGTCTTGGGACCGCATCTTGAATCTCGGCCTGGATGGTTGCAGAGCAGCAAGGACTGTCTTGCAAAGCACGGTTCGGCCCCAATGACCAATACTGATCATTTGATTTGCTTTTCCTTGCAGGAGATGTCACCAACTCGGCGAGGACAGCCTTGTTTGGGCCGACATTCCGATTTCTGTGGCGAGGAGCTTGTACCTCGTTGTATGAGTCGACTTCCCAATCTTGTCTCTTGTCTGAAGCTGCGCCACGGAAGGGTGAGCAGCGTACACTCCCATGTCCTGACCGGGCTGCACCGTAATGAACACTGAGAGGACAGAGCAAGGACAGCGATGGAGGTAGATGTGATCTGATCGGCTACTCCAGATTGAAGCGCAACGACGGGGAGAAAACAGGTCAGCCCACAAGATAGGTCAAACAGCGGAGTGTTCCGTCTTGTTTAATAATGGTTCGGCGGGCGATCGGGCATGTCAGAAGAGCGTACTAGATCGTCACGCCACAGAAAGGGCGTAGTCAGGAGCGATTTTGGAGGTCGACGACATCAAATCGAGGTCGATGGTATAGGAAGAAGCAAGTGCGTGTCCCGAAGCTGGGAGCCGACCGGAGCAGAATAAACACTCTGGAGCCGCAGCCTGCATCCGAATTCCAAGCGGCACGAGGTCGCTAGCTGGCTTGGGTAAGGCCGACGCTGTTAGCGTGGCTAGCCTAGCCAGTCTCGGCTCTGGGGGCGAGTTTTAGGTGGCTAATGGCAGACGAACAAGCGGCGCGGGATCCGATGCAGGGAGTGTTCGGGGCGGGGTATTGTGGGATGTGCGCTGTGGGTTGAGCCCGTCAACGCACACCCTCGTACATACTTCCGTATGATCTCTGGCCGCGGCCTCCAATGATTGCTCTGCTTTTGCTGACTGCTTATACGTCTGGGGCCTGACCAGCGTCGCGATCTCCACGTTCTGAGGCCGATGATGTCTCTCCACGAAACAGCCCATGGCAAGACGCAATCCTATTTGAACCGCGGAGACCCTCCTTCCTGTGTAGAAGGTTTGTTCTCATCTTCCAGTCTCTTCTCCCCTTCTCACTCACATCCATCCTTCTACATTAGCCAGCTTGACGCTTCGTCTTTGCCGTCACCGTCCGTAGCAAGCTTCCATCAATACCTGAGTCGACCCTCACCTCCTGTCCAATATGAACGGTGAAAACAAAACTGGCGCCTCGCGCTATGATCCCAACTTCACCCAAAATGTCATCAATGCCATGGGCCCCAAGACTTCTCCTCGAATGCGCGAAGTCATGACCAGCTTGATCAAACACCTTCACGACTTTGCCCGAGAAATTGACTTGACCGTGGACGAGTGGGCCGAGGGTGTTCAGTTGCTCAATTGGGCTGGCCAGATGAGCAACGACAGAAGAAACGAAGGTCAACTGGTGTGCGATGTTGTCGGTTTGGAAACGTAGGTCATAACTCACAGTAGTGTGGGAACAAAAAGACTATGCTGACTGTGCAGACTTGTGGATGAAATCACATACAAGAAAGCTGCCGAAGCTGCCGACCTGGCCACTCAGAGCGCCATTCTCGGTCCCTTCTTCCAGACCGACCATACGATCCGAAAGAAGGGCGACAGCATCTCCGCCAACACTCCGGAGGATGCCGAAGTTGTGTATTTGTATGGTCAGGTTACGGATGCCACGACCAAGAAACCGTTGGCCAATGCTTCAGTTGATGTTTGGCAAGCATCCACAAATGGTTCGGTCTAGACGATATCATGTGGTCCGCGAAAGGATACTGACGAGGCTTGTGCAGGATTGTACGAACAACAGGACGAGAAACAACCCAAGTCGAACCTCTGCGGCAAGTTCTACACGGATGAGAATGGAGAGTACGGCTTCTATTGCCTGAGGCCGACTCCTTACCCGATCCCATACGACGGGCCAGCGGGCAAATTGCTGCAACTGCTCGACAGACATCCTTACCGACCAGCCCACATCCATTTTATTGTCAGTATAGACGTCCTTTTCTACCGAAGACCGGGGGCTGACAGAATGCACAGGTATTGGCCGAGGGTTTCAAGCCCATCACGACCCAGATTTTCGACAAGGACAGCAAGTATCTCGATGACGATTCGGTCTTTGCGGTCAAGGACTCTCTGATCGTCGAATTTGTGCCCCGGAAAAGTGACGAGAAGGCCAAAAAGGAACTGAGATATGACATTAAGATGGCTCCGCTATCCTCCAAAGGAGAGTCTGGCGAGGCGCTGGTGACGACCGGCATGGGTCGCGGCTTTTGAGGATCACAACGTGGCTACTGATCACGTTGGTGTATGTTGGACAAACTTTTGTACGGGGTATAAATGAAGAGGTTTCTATTCCAATCCAAATGCAATCTGTGCATTGATAGTGGTGGTCCCCGGCCACTGAAAGCACTTGTTACCCGCTTTCGCCGGTGAACCGAACCCCTGCGCCTACCAGGCTCCCTAAATTGCCCGCCTTACCTATACGCCACACGTGATTGGGCTTTCCCCGCGACCCGGCTGGCGAGGCCAAGAAATCGGGGGCACTGAGGGGGGGCGCCAAATTTAGGGGGTCACGGGGGCCTCGCTCCATTCCCCCCCAAGTTTTCTCATGCCCGCTTCCGACGGTTCCTAGCTGATCACCGAACACCTCGATTTCCCAAACTCCACGAAGGTGCTATATCCGAGTTCTCTCACCCACCTGCGCCCATCAAACATCGGAAAGTGACCCGTGAGTCATCAGATTCGGCATCGCAAGGCTACAAGGCTGATGATCTGAGCCTTTGAGTGGCCCCCCATGCCTCGCCCACGCGTCAAGGACGAAGACCGGAAACGGGTGGCGCGGGCCTGTGACACCTGCAAGCGGAGAAAGGAGAAATGTGATGGACAGCAACCTTGCTTGCTCTGCAAGCGACGATGTCGCGAGACTGAATGCGTCTTCACCGAGGCCTACTCCAAGCGAGGCTCTCAGCGCCAGGGCAGTACTGCGTCGTCTCACCCCATCACCCTCAAGGATGCCCTAAATGAGTCCAATGATGCCGAGATCGCCATTGAATCGCTTCTGACGCTGTCCGGGTCGAGAAGCGCTCCAAAGTCTCCCCAGTACGACAGGGATCCGGACGCACTCATATCGAGGGCCCCTGTACCCAAGCTGGCCAGACTGCTCCGCGATGGCCGCGGCAAATTCATCTTCGTGGGCGACTCGAGCAACCTGGCATTTGTCCAGAATATCCGTCGCCTGGTCAAGGCAGAGATTGGCGAGTGTCAATTGACCTCGGACCCTCTCCGGCATGCCATGTGCGAGGTGATTCCTCCTCACAAGGCGCCGACGCCTGCACAGTCGCAACACCCCAAACCCAGCTTGGCCGAGGCTCAGGATCTGATCAAACACTATTTGTTGGCCTCGAGTGGTGTGATCGACCTGTTCGATCCGGACGACATTTCCCAGCATCTGTGCGCATGGACGCAGGATCCTACCGCCGAGACGGATTTCAACAGTTCCATCTATTATCTCGTCATGGCCATCGGGGCCTTGACTCGCGACGCGACCGACCTGGATCAGGCAGAGTTTTACTTCTCGCGCGGCCGAGAGATTGGGGTCTCGAGTTTCTTGGAAGATCCCAGCGTCCTAACCATCCAGGCCTACGCCCTGATCACGTTCTACATGTTGTCCGCGGTGAGAAGAAACGGCGCATTTATGCTACTTGGCATCGCCGTTCGAGCCGCATATGCTCTAGGGCTGCACAGAAGCGACATCTCAAACTTGTTCGAGCCGCGAGAAAGGCTTGCGCGGGAACGGGTGTGGAAGAGTTTGCGTGTCCTCGACCTGTATATGAGCGGCTCACTCGGCCGACCGCCTGCAACCTCGGAAGTCGATGGTGGGAGCGTGTCTTGGAATCGATCTACCAGAGACTATGAGGATATCCAGATGAACGGACGCAACACCTCGGCGACACTGAGGATATGTTTCATCTTTGAGCGAATACTGAACGAGGTCTATTGTCGTCGCGAAGTCTCTGTCCAGCTGGTCGAAAGCATCTCCCGTCAATATCGAGACTGGACCATGCAACTGCCGGCAGGTCTGCAAGCCGACAGTCTGGACCAGAAGGGCGGCTCCACGGCTCCGACACTGAGACAGACCCTCGGCATCGCCCACTTGAAGGGTGCTTACTACTGGTCGATTATTCTTCTGACCCGACCGTTTCTGATCTTCAAGGTGTCCTCGAAGATCAAAGGCCGTTCTGAGGACGAGGACAGCGCTGGAAACTCGGTCACAATGACTCTAAGCGAAGCTTGTATTGACGCTGCGCTGAGGAGCATTGAAATTGCGACTGACATTGTTCACACCCCGGGAGTACCCAAGCGCCTGTTCATGATCACTAACAGCACCTTCATATCAGCCATGGTGATCGGATTTGCCATTTTCGGTGACTTTGACAAGTCGTTTCCGTTGCTCAGCAGCATTACCCAAGCGGAGGCTATCTTGACCATCATGGCAAAGGATGACATGTCAGCTCGTCGACACTATGAGATAACCAGCTACCTGCGCCTCGCCGCGATTGAGCATATTCGACGGCGAGACCAAATGCAAATGCAGAGGCGAAGACAGGACATCCACAACATCTTTGGTGATCCTATCAACAAGACAAACGGTGCAGGCTCGAGCAAAGCGACCAGCGGCAATCAAACTCCCAGTCAGATTTCAGCCCCAGAAGTCGCTCCCAATCACAACAGCACAACGGCTCTGTTCGATGCCACAGAGGAGTCCGGGGATTCCGCGCCGCCGTGGCAGCTACGGTTCGACATGCCGGCTGAGAGCCGCGGCCCCGTGTTGACCACCTCCGGAGTATTGGCGTACAATGGCGAGGAATCTGCTGATCCTATCCCACCTTTGCCGCGCACAGATTTCGGTCAGATGCCAGAGGCAGATTATCTCTCACCGGATGGATCCGGGATACCGAGTCTTCCGTCGTACACTGAAGAGTTTCCTCTCTTCTCGTTGATGACGGAGTTCGATCAGCTGCAGGATCCTTTCTCGATGGTCAGGTCATGAGCACCATTAGTCAGTTTTGTCTGCTTTGAATTGAATCTGCTGTGTCACAGAGCGGGCCATGAGCCTTGCAACCCAGGCGGAGAGAAACCACGCCCCCACTGCAATCACGAGGAGATATAGTCCCGTTGGAGCAAGTGACCTTGGCAAGATGTTGAAAAGATATGGGTCTAGAATTACGTCCACGGCGACCGGAGGCACGACCTCCATGAGTGTCTGGTTTAAGCTAAAATAGTCTGCCGCAGCGAACACCTGGAGGAACAGGAACGTCGACCCGATATGGCTGGTATCAGCCTTTGCCTTCCGGAGCAGGAGCCTTTGACTATCTTCAGAGCCAAGCTGTGCGTGGCGGGCATAAGCGTAGGCACTCAATGATGTCAAAAGGTCGGGTGTCGCAAAGGCATGATCCAGCGAGTGCGTGTAGAGCCAGAAGGACGTCGGTTGCTGGAAAAGAGTCAGCCGTAGTCGCCAGAAGGAGGGACATCTTACAGTCGCCAGCCAACAAATTCGAAGCTCATACCGTCCTCCGGGCCGAAGGCCCTCGAGTAAGAACCAACTCTCGGTCCCCTTAGGGGAGTTTGTCGTCGGGAAGCTCGCATTGATGTGGGTTCTGACACTTGGGTGTTGTTCAGAGAGACGTGTCAGAAACAGATTGTCGATACTCGCATCTTGGGGTAGATTGTCCGCGGCGGGAGCAAGGAAAATGACCTTCTCGACATTGGCGAAGGCACAGTAAGGCCATAATAACCAGAGAAAGAGGAGTTGATATGCCATTGACTTGAAGAAATAGTTGTAAAGGGATGATGGCGGTATGTAGATACCCAGGATGTCAGAGTGCAGGTGGTGAAGGGGCATTTGATAAAACTTCCGCATCGGCGACTTGATTGGCTGTGACGCGAACCTGTGGAGTCAGCCGTTGTGATCCGTTGTGATTGGCTGCACATGGCAGGGACAGGCGGTGAAAGAAAGAGCGCGCCGTCAACAAATCGAGGCTGCGGTCAAAACCACCCCACAATTACAACCACCATCAACAATTGATTCTTCCAGTTCTTTGCTTGCCGTGGACTTGTTGGCATCTCCCCATCTCACAGCTTCTTCTTCTTCATCTCCTCCGCATCCCCTTCTTGACCCTCGTCACCATGAGAGAAGTCATCAGCTTGAATGGTACGTGACTATCCAAGCACGCGTCCCTGACCGACCTCCACAGCCCCTGTCCAGAGAATTCGTGACAACAAGCTGACCTGCATCTGGAACTGTAGTTGGCCAGGCTGGCTGTCAAATTGCCAACTCGTGCTGGGAGGTAAACAGTCTTCCTGATCAACACTGTCTGCTCCTCGGACAATTACTGATTCTTGCAGCTGTACTGCCTGGAGCACGGAATCCAAGTGAGTGGTTCACCGTTATCGTTTGGCTCCGACCACAAATTGACTTGAACCAGCCCGATGGATACCTTACCGAAGAACGCAAAGCCGCTGATCCCGACCAAGGCTTCAGCACCTTTTTCTCCGAGACGGGTACGACTCCGAAACCCATCATCCCTGACCTTACTGATTGCGTTATGCACAGGCAACGGCAAATATGTCCCCCGAACCATCTACTGTGATCTTGAGCCCAATGTTGTCGACGAGGTCAGGACCGGCACCTACCGCAGCCTGTTCCATCCCGAGCAGATGATCACTGGGAAAGAGGATGCGTCAAACAATTACGCTCGAGGACACTACACCGTTGGCAAGGAGCTGATCGATCAAGTGCTCGACAAAGTTCGCCGTGTGGCCGATAACTGCAGTGGCCTTCAGGGCTTCCTTGTTTTCCATTCATTCGGCGGTGGTACAGGCTCCGGCTTCGGCGCCTTGCTGATGGAGCGTCTCTCTGTTGATTATGGCAAAAAGTGCAAACTGGAATTCTGCGTCTACCCAGCTCCTCAAGTCGCCACCTCCGTTGTCGAGCCATACAACTCGATTCTTACAACGCACACCACTCTGGAGCATTCTGACTGCAGTTTCATGGTAGACAATGAAGCGATCTACGACATCTGCAGACGCAATCTAGGAATCGAGCGACCCAACTACGAAAATCTGAACAGACTCATTGCCCAAGGTGGGCATCACCCATCCATTTGACATGAGCTAGGAGCTGACCAAGAAACAGTCGTGTCCTCCATCACGGCTTCCCTCCGATTCGATGGATCCCTGAACGTCGATCTCGCCGAGTTCCAGACCAACCTTGTGCCTTATCCACGCATCCATTTCCCTCTGGTTGCTTATGCACCCGTCGTCTCAGCAGCAAAGGCGCAGCATGAAGCACACTCGGTCCAAGAAATCTCCATGTCGTGCTTTGAACCCAACAACCAGATGGTCAAATGCGACCCCCGCAACGGCAAATACATGGCCACTTGCTTGCTCTACCGCGGAGACGTGGTTCCCAATGACGTGCACCAGGCCGTCGCTACTCTGAAGACCAAGCGTACAATTCAGTTCGTGGACTGGTGCCCGACTGGCTTCAAGATTGGTATCTGTTACCAGCCCCCTCAGATGGTGCCCAATGGTGATCTTGCCAAGGTCAATCGCGCAGTGTAAGTCGCATTTCAACGCCCCTTCTATACACCTGTCTAACACAATGATAGATGCATGCTCTCGAACACCACCGCTATCGCCGAAGCATGGTCTGCCCTGTCTCACAAGTTCGACTTGATGTACTCGAAGCGTGCATTCGTCCACTGGTACGTCGGTGAAGGTATGGAAGAAGGTGAATTCTCCGAGGCTCGCGAGGATCTGGCTGCGTTGGAGAGAGATTACGAGGAAGTGGCGAGCGACTCGATCGAAGAGGGCGACGAGGGAGAGATTGAGCACTAGTTTGTTTATGTATCTTCCCGTGTTTGATCTGTTCTCCGATCCTGTGGGAGTCTATCGCAAGGAGTGCAGGAGCAGGGGATATTTCAGAGTCAATTCTGGGTGTCCGACAACAAAGAATTGGGATCGAATTGTGTTGTTGAAGATAGTCTCTGCGAGACAGAACATGGCATAGGTTGCATCAGCGGTGCATAATTGACACGCAGGTCATTCATCATCAGGACCACGAGTCACTTCTCAGGCTGGCAATCATTCGTTCATGTTGGCTACTGATAACGAGGGAGAATGCGTTGATGCTCGATTTCGGGCAGATTCGAATCATCCAGGCTTGCCAGGTAACCTGAGTTCCCTCAAAAATAATGCTCCATGTGTCATCTCCTCACTGGCGTCTTTGGCCGCGTAGTTTTGGGCGCACCCCTCCATATCACAAACAAGCCCTTGCTGTTCCATGTCGATCAGAAAATCCTCCTGGGCATGTCGAAAAGACTCTTGGAGGGCTCGCCCGAGACTCCGCGGAGCAAAGCTATCCCAGCACTGACGGCAAAACAAGCCGAAGCACTAGATGCAGTCCACTTCATTGCAGAAGCCAATTCCGTCAAGCTGTCCCATGAAGAAAGGCGACATGTGTGTCATCAACAAAATGACTATCCTGTATTCCCGCGAAGCACTTGAGGACGAGGGAGACTGACTCACAACGTCACCGTCTGCGGCTATCGTTGAGCAATCAGCAATCGCTGTGGACACTCCCACTTGCATTGGAGTTGGCATGGGCACGAGTATTCGATGACGACGACCGAACTTGTGTATGGGATTTCAAACCCGTCAAGGTGGACGGTCGTTTGTGTAAGCCAGCCGCCCTCTTGCGACTAGATGGGAGTCGGCTTGTCGGGTGGTGTCGGACGAGTTTTCCTTTTCAATGCTCCATGTTATGCGGTTGATGATGGCTTCCAGGGCTCATCAAAGAGTTGCGAAACGAAATAGTAGCTGTTTCCAAAGTCTTTCTTGTCTCGTGCTTCTATCATCGAGGTCCCTGTCGTACGTAGTGACGTTAAATCAGTCCGGACGCCAAAATAGGAGGATCCAAGGCAGGGACCTACAATTTCTTCGAACACACTCCCATGTTCGGCGGACGAATTCGACCTGAACTTGGTCAAATTCGCCAAACTTCCGGAGCTCATCCAGCCCCTTTGGATCTTTGGTCAATGCAAACGGCTGCCTTCCTCTGTTCCGAGAGTGAAAATACTGTAGCAAGATGAGGCAGCCATGGTGGTGGTCTCGAATACTCTCGGGGTTTGCGAAACGTGTCTACGGGGACTGGATTTAGCATCCTATTCGTCATGGTAGCGTTTTCCAGTGACTTACTCCAAGATTTATCTGTCGCGCATATTCCTCGTCCCTTTTGGTCATCATCGAACAGCCGTGTAGCAGAATGAAAATGGCGAGGTAGATGGCAAGCCAATACCGCTTTTTCTGCTTTGAGGTGAGGCCATGGAGGGTTTCGAGGACAGCTAACTTGAACGGCTTAAGCATGAACTGCTGCGAAATTATCGAGATTTGCGCACTCATCACCGGTGGGAGTGGTATCCGACCATAGTAAGGACTCGAAGGATCAGCCACGGGCTTCATACCCAGTGTATCATCTCCACAGATCCATTCCGTTCTGCTCGCCACTCTAGCTGCAACCCACAGCCGAAGTACGCTGGACAGCAGAATGCGTTCTTCTGGCTTCTATAGTAACTTTTAGCCACAGAAAGGCATTATACGTTGCAAGGAAGCTTTCCCTTACCTCAGACTCTGTCGCCTGCCTGTATGCCATGCGATATGTTTCCTGGATGAGCGGATCTTCCGATGACATAGTGTCGGTCACGTATTTGAGGACGTTCTCATCAAGGTATTGCTTTCCCACGGTTGCCGCCTGGGACATGTCGACAATAGCAAAAGGTCTGATCGCAACCTTCTTCACCTCCCCGTTGTGCACCCAGATCTTTTCCAAGGAGTCACCCGGGTTGGCCTGAAATTCCCGCACCTCCAATTCGTAGCTTGCTTGTGGAAGTCCCTGCGTTACTCGCACTCTCCTTATTTGGTCGTTTGCCCAGGTTGTAACGTTGTGAGATTCGTTATTCTGCCATCGGCTAGTCCAGATGACATTCGGTCTGAGTTCCTCTCGATACAATGAGACGTCTGAAATTCGGTAGCGCAAGCAAGGGAGAACCGACAGCCTCGGTCTTGATCTTTTGGCGCAAGTCAAACATTGTCCATTTGGGTTAACAGGGTTTGGCTCGCACTATGTCTTGTCAGTGTCTGATATGCACACATCATGACAACTTATCGTACCCGGATGCGAAGATTTCGGCAACGCATGCATGCGTTCAACTTTCGCGTCAGCGCAGTATTGTCCCTGTCCTGCTCTGTTGTGAATGCGCCGCGGGACTTTCGATTCCGTGAGGCCTGTAAGACACCCTCTTCTTGCCTGTTTGCCCTACCGATCCGTTCCGAGCCATTGGATCTTGAATGAGTGCTCCCAGTCACGTGCGAAGGAGTCTTCCGACGACGACTGCTTGAGCTGGGTGTCTGGTCGAGATCGAGGGTATCTTGAGGTTCTTTGTTCGGGTTGGCCGAAAGTGAGCGTTGTGTCGGTGAGTGTGCTCGCTCTGAAGGGGGAGTGATGTTTATCCAGGAACTAAGAGAAGATGACGAATTTGTTGATGTGTCGTGGGGCATCACTTGCACGTTGTTGCACCGTAAAGAAAAAGGATCGTTGATCGTCTCGTCGGTTTCAAGAAGAATGTCTCTCAAATTGGTGATTGCGGACGAGGCACCATGCTCAGACGCTGTATTCAAGTCAAAGGAGTCTAATAGTTCCAAGGAGTCGTCGAAATCCTGGCCAGCCTGACCAAACCAGGAGGGATCGAAATCAGGTTCTGGCTGTGTGAATGAAGGCCCATCCGCAATCCCGAGATATTCTGAAGCGAGAGGATCGTAATGCAAGGCCTCGAATACATCAAGGTCTGGATCTGCGAAGGCGAAGTTCAGGTTGCTCGCTGACACGTCGGGATGCGTTGCAGCCGGATTTTCGGGGTCACTAAACTGCTGAGCAGAGGAGGCATCAATCCGTATCAGCAGTAACTCACGGACGCTTCTCCCGAGAAGTGCAGCAGTCACTTGTAGGGCAGTTCTTTGTTCATTAGACAAACCATGCCAGAATTGAGTCTCGTCAGGCTCAGGCTCAGGCTCGACCGGCCGAGGGTTCTCCATGTTGTTCAGTGCTGCGGCGCAAGTGACGTCCACGCATCTGAAGGTCTCTGGAGACGGTCGAGAGAAAGTCCAGCACGAGACAGAACCGCCGACGATGAAATCCGGTCAAGTGTCTTTTGGGCAGCTTTTCAATTACGGGAGGGTCCAAGGCTACAACCCAGCCTCGCCCAGTTCCGACGCCTCACCGGGTTTGACAAGAATCAACCTATAGCGGTCCTTTGTTGTAAGACAGCTCACTTGCTGAACCAGCGCTGAGACTCGGGGTGAAGATGGTGACATGGCCATTTCATTTTCCGGTGAACATCCCAATGCCCCCCATGAGTCTTCACAGGCTGTCTTCCACTTCTGCCTACTTGCAAGGTTTCACCGTCACAAGGCGCTCCCTTACAGAATGCAGAAGGTCACTCTGCCAACATCTAAACTCGGTGAGGATTCAGCTCGCATCAGACTTGGGAGATAAATACCACCTCTCGTGTATCTGGGTAGTCTGTAGCCAATCCCAGATGCAACAGTAGACAGTCCGAGTTCCATCCTCCATCCTCCATCCTCCATCCTCCAAGCACAAGAAGGTCATGGCGAACATTGTCACGGCCGAGACAGGAACCCTGCTCACCTCGAGCGTTGAGTTGTTGAGTTCAGGTTGCCCATGCGGTGCCATTAATCTAGCCTAGGAAGATAGACTGTGCTTATAGTTGGTGCCCCTGCGTATGTCGTATCATTAGGTATGGGCTGGTACCGTGCCAGTCCACACTTACTGGCGCCTCCAGCTTGGAGCTCCAGGCTTGGCAACCGCCGGGCTCCTCGTTCGTCATTGCGATCCACTGCCACCCCCATCAAAGCCCATCAACTCATCTCCATTTCATCTCCATTTCTCTCTCCGTCCCGGATGACCTCCAGCCATTTCCTTAGAAACCGTTGTCGCCTATCCTTGTGTTCCCGCGAGATAAAAGTCATCTTTCTGTCTCGCTCAGTTCAGCGTTGTTTGCGCGCGTCATCTTTGTTCCTCTCTGCAAGCTACCTTGACCTCTCCATGCCGTCAATGAGCGTCATCTAGAAGTACCCCGATCGCACAACAAGCTCATCACCCCCGGTCATGGCGGAGACCATTGGATCAGCTGCTTCAGGTTCGCCACTCCTGCTCAAGCCGGTGTTTGTCTAGCTAGGGAGCTGACACGCTCAATTCCAGGGCATCCGAATCTCAACTTAACAGCGGAAGAGAGGCGAGTTTACGGCCAGCTCCTCAAAGAAGCTGACCCCGATGGGTTCGGGGCTGTCTCTGGAGATGTGGCCGTCAAATTCTTTGAGCGGACAAAGCTGCCACCGGATGTGTTAGGACAGGTCTGAAAAAGAGAGGGGTTTCTCTGCGCTCCTGTTGACGGTTTCACAGATATGGCAGATTGCCGATACTGAAAATCGAGGGTTCCTCACGCCTGCAGGATTTGGTGTCGTGCTGCGACTCATTGGCCATGCGCAAAGTGGCCGTTCACCTTCGGCCCAAATTGCAACTCAGAGTACGCCTCGCCGAGAACTTCTGGAGCTCACTCAGCTAACAATCGCAGCCGCGCCTCTCCCTCGATTCGATACTCCTCTATCCGAGCAACCGGCTCAACCCCCTCCGGTCCCTCAGCCCTCCCAACCTATCGTCCAGCAATCAACTGGACCTCCTGCCAGCCCGACTCCAGCGGCCCCTCCGATCCGTGTGCCAGCCTTGACACCAGAAAAGGTCGCAGAATATTCGACCATGTTTGAGAAATCAGGCGCGGAGAACGGATTACTCTCCGGTTTACTAGCCAAACAAATATTTGAAAAAGCGAGGTTGCCCAACGAAGTGCTTGGGCGCATATGGGGTCTTTCTGACATGCAAGGTCGTGGCTCCCTGGATGTCACGGAGTTTGTCATCGCCATGCATCTTCTGGCTTCCTACAGGTCAGGCCAGATGCGCGGCGTTCCCAGTACACTTCCTCCTGGCCTTTACGAGGCTGCTACCCGCCGTCCGGCTGCGCGGGTAAGTAGCGGGTCGCGTCCGGGCTCAGGTGCTATTCCCGGCGTCAACTATAGTGTCCGTCCACAAAGCCCCATCACGAGGCAGCCGCAAGTAAGCACGCCTCTGTCGTTGTCGGCGCAGTCGACGGGTGAGCCGTGGGCCATAACTCCAGCCGATAAGGCTCGATTCGATAGTATATTCGCGACTGTCGATCGCCAAGGAAGAGGCTTCATCACAGGGGAGCAGGCAGTCGAATTCTTTGGGAATGCCAGGCTACCGGAAGAGATTCTGGCTCAAATTTGGGATCTGGCGGACATCAACTCCGAGGGTCAATTGAATAGGGACGAGTTTGCAGTGGCCATGTACTTGATCCGACAACAACGAGGAACGAAAGACGGACGAGGTATTCTGCCTTCCACTCTTCCCCCAGCTCTCATTCCTCCCAGCATGCGGAAGCTACAGATTCCTCCGCCTCAGCCAACTGCTCCAGCATTTGAAAACGCTGCGCCGACAAAGCCACGTTCTGCTGCTGACGACTTGTTTGGTCTCGACGCGTTCGGCCCTGCTCCTACAGTTCCTGCGGTCGCTCCCGTTCAAGCACCGCAGTCAACCGGCGGCACTGATGCCGGGCCGTTCGCCAATCCTCCGGGTGTTTTGACACCGCAAACGACGGCCACAACCTTTAAACCATTTGTGCCGACCAGCTCGTTTGGCCAAAGCATCATTCCTCAATCAACTGGATCGCCTGCGCCCGCGCCCCAACCGAAAGCGCAACCCGATGACCTTCTCGGGGATGCAGATCCAGAGATCAGTTCGAAACTCACTAATGAGACCAGCGAATTGGGGAATCTATCCAATCAAGTCAGCAGCTTGTCCAAGCAAATGACAGAGCTCCAAACAGATCGAAGGCAAACTGAGCAAGAGCTATCCGGCGCATCGGCGCAGAAGAAAGCCTTTGAGGGGAGACTAGCTCAGCTCAGGTCTCTGTACGAGAAGGAAGTTCAGGAAGTCAAGGTGCTCAAAGAACAACTGACGGCTTCCAAGAATGATACGAAGCGGCTGCAGCAGGAAATGGCCATGATTGACGGGACCCATCAAGATCTTGCAACCCAGCACCAGCAACTTCGTGCTGCCCTAGAATCCGATCAACGCGAAAATGCTTCACTAAAGGATCGGATTCGACAATTGAACCAGGAGATTGACCAGCTCAAACCGCAGCTCGAGAAGGTCAAGTCCGATGCCAGACAACAGAAAGGTTTGGTCGCCATCAACAAGAAGCAGTTAGCTACTAACGAGGCCGAGCGGGATAGAATAAAGGCCGAGATTGCTGCTGCCCAAAAGGAAGTTGAGGACGCCCAACGAGAAGCTGAGGAGTCGGCTCGACAAGTGGAGGCCTCCAAGAAGGAATTGGAAGAAGCGCGAAATATCCCAGTGCCCACTGTCAAAAGCCCTCCTGTCGCAAGCCCTGCGCCATCTACAAGCTCCAATCCATTCTTCAGGCGGACAACAGACACAGCCTTCCCGCCTGCGGCCGGCGGAGCTGAGCCAAAGGACAGTCAAAGTGCTTTCGACAGCATATTCGGGCCGTCATTTGCGGCTGTAGCTCCCGCTCCCGCAACCTCTTTCTCGGGCCAGCCATCAACTCCAGCCGGGCACCAAAACATTCCTCAGCTTGACTCCCCGGCAGCTTCATCCACACCAAGAGACGCTGTTGAACCTCCAGCTCCACCCCAGTCCCGACAGATTAGCTCGGCGGCACTTCCTTTCCGCAGACCGCTCGAGAGAGAAGATTCCATCAGCTCTTCCATCAAGGTTGCAGGACCGGCCAGCAGGTTAAGTCCCAACGAAACCCCTCAAGCATTGACTCCTGCGTCTTCCGCCAGCCCTACGGAGCACAAGGATTCAACCGAAGATCCTTTCACCGCCGCAGCACCTGACGAAGAACAGGAATCTGTTCGTAGAACCCTGCCTCAGCCTTCCACTGGAGAAGCCACAGTGGACGAAACCTTTGGCAAGGCTTCAGCCGACCAAGCGAAAGACATTCCCGGGGCATTTCCAGGTTCACGGTCAGACACTCCGGGTGTCGATCCAACAGTGATTGCTGCAGGAGCCGGCGCAGCAGCGGTGGCCGCTGGGGTAGGCGCCGCTGCCGCTACAACCAACGGTGACAAGCCGACCAGTGCACAAACCTCGCCGCCTTCCAAGGCCCCTGAGCAGAATTTTGACGATTTCTTTGGAGGACCAGCACATCAACGTTCAGCATCCCAAAAGGCTGCCGACTTTGACTCTGCTTTCGCTGAGATGGATAAGCCGAAAAGCGGACCGAACGACGAATTTCCCGCCATTCAGGAGCTTGCGGGTGACGATGATGATAGCAGCGAATACAGCGACGATGAGACACCCATGAAATTCGACGACGACTTCAACACCAGATCTCCACCTCGGAACAGCCCGACTGATGTGAGAACTGGCAAGCAGCCCGAGGTCGCACCTGAGCCGAGCAGCACACTGGCGCCACGCCCTGCCATGGCCGGCTCCTTGTCCAATGCTAGCTCTCTACCAGGGGTGGAATCTCAACAGTCACCGCCCAGTTATGGCGATGCGGTACCCGCAGAGAACCCAACCCAATTTCCCCGAGAGTACAAAGGCTTACTACCAGAGCGTGAAGACCCTACTTCACCGCCTCCAACGGCTGGTGGCTCCAGTCATCCTGCACCTCCCCCCGGTGGTGTCCCGCCAGCGTACGGCCCTGAAGCTCAACCAAGAAGTCCGTCGGATAGCAATCCCACGGCACCACCACCTACAGCAGGAGCACCGTTTGACTTTGACTCTGCGTTTTCAGGCGTGGGGGCTGCCCCAGTGGAAGATGATGACGACGAAGAGGATGACGAGGAGGACGCTGTGTTCAGTCCCCCGAAGATCGCTGCACCAGAGTTTGACCCAACTTTCGATTCGCCTCCACAACCGTCACGAGCGCAATTCCCTTCAGGCCCAGTCACAAACGGGGCCCCAAAGACTGGAAATGAAGATTTCTATTCCGCAGTGACGACATCTGGACCTCCCCAGCAAGCTCAACCGACGACTTCTCCTGTCTCGCACGACTGGGACGCTCTCTTCGCGCCACTGAACACAAACGCAAATGACAACGCTTCGTCACAACCATCAGCTGATTTTCCGCAAAGTCAGACACAGGCCGCTGAAATTTCCACACCTTCACCACCGCAAGGACAATCGGGTGTTTCTTCCCCGACCCCCGTGATAAACGTACCAGCACCGGCATCACCGCCACCCCGGTCAAAGGCTGAACGGCCCCAGATTGGTCGAGCACTGAGTACGGGTACGGAACACGACGATCCAATCCTCAAGAGATTGACTGCGATGGGATGGTCACGCGAGGAAAGCCTTGCAGCACTGGAGAAGTACGATTATAACATTGACAAGGTGAGTTTCGCGCACTTTGTGTCCAGCCGACCAAGTATTTGCTGCACAAAGTTTTCATCCCCTTGACATTGAGCGATCATTCTGAATCATGTGCTGACCATCCTTTGATTTGCACACTGCAGGCTGCGGATTTCTTGACTTTCCGCTCTTAAGGCCTAGACCATACATACCCTGCACGTCCCTAGAGGCGTGACGCTGGGGCGGAAAATGGATCTGGAAAGGGTCCTCGGAGAACTACGTTCTCTGTCCTCCTTCCAACTCAGCCTCTATTGTGCGCCATGGTGCGCCAACGAGTTATAGTGAAACAGGGGTATGGGTGAGAGGGGCAAAGAGACAGGAGGACAGACTCCTTGCCGTCAGCAGAGGATGTGTATGCTGCGCCTTGCGAGGGAACAAAAAACAACCAAAACTGTACAGCCTCGACTACACGGTGATGTGGCCCCCCGTCTTTCGGGCCCGATCCTTTCAGTCTCTCTCTTTCTCCCTCTCTTTATATTGGTTTTCTTTTTGTGGACACCTTTTTTGCTTTGCAGAAGACCTTGAAGCGAAGACTTTTCTTGCCTAATCAATCCATCAATCAATCAACCACACACCCCGACGAGATATAGTTGCTATGCAAGCGTGCACAGACAGAGAAAGAGAGAGTGTGCAAGAGCATGTGATTTGTATGCCAGATCAGATTGAATTGAAAATAAAAGCCCCAAAATATAAACAAACCCTAGATCTCGCTTCGATCCTTCACATAAGTTCTATACCTTGTGTGAGAGAGAGTTGACCTTGCTTCCGATTCGGAAGGTCGGGTTGCCGTGTCCGATTCACAAGCTAACAGTGTTGTCTGTCCCTTCCAGCTCTCGCTTCCAGGCCTCCCCTCAGAGGGGGTCATGAATAGATTACTCAACATTGTAAGTCGATCGACTCTCATCCAATCTTGTGCTTGATCTCGCTTTCCCAGTTGGGAGTATACCTCTTGCCAAAGTCTGTTAGCAGACAGACCGCAGACTCGGCGCTTCTGACGATCGGAGAATGTCTGTGGACAAGTTGGACGAGCCCTGGTATCGAGGCGAACCTCGGAGCTCGGTAGGACGGCCAAAGACTGACTCGACTCTTTCTGGCAAATGAAGACTTCGCAACTCCATCCCCCTTTAGACGACCCCTTCAATTCGTCAACGGAGGTTCCCTCCCACTCAACATCTTGCCAATAAGGAAGCTCTGCGGCGCGGCGCTTACAAAGCCTGCAGTTCGCGATGGGTTGAGGTGGTGGGACCATTGAGCGATCCAAGGCTAGAGTTTCTCGATAGAGTGTTCAAGCCCACAGGCTTTGACTTCGACCCGTTGCGAGATCCGAATCGGCGGGAGCCATGTGGTCGCTAACGCTGTCAAATTATGAGGCGTCCGCACAAGCGAGGCCAGGCGCCACGGCTTCCTCAGGAGCGACGTCAAGATCCACGGCGACTCCATCTCCCACGAGCTGCTCGATCTTCCAGTCAGCCGCCATCAATAGATCCCTTGCCATGGCCCTTGATTTTCTGACGTCTTCATCTGCGCTTTGCCGATGACCTTGAAAGGAGGTGCGCCTCTGTCAGTCCCGCTCATCTCAGAGTCATGGGCGGCCGGCGAGGAGCAGCTGGACGCTCCCTCCATCTCTCGCGCAGCAACTCCAATCGAATCCCTGACACTGATGACGATTCGGAGAATAGCCGTTGTCCCTCTCCGTTACTTGCAGTCGAGGGTGGATACAGGATCGATCCTTTTGTTCGATTCCCGGTCGCGCGGGCTTCCAGGGGCGTACAATTCATGGCGGACTACTGTGAGTTCCGCCGTACTCGAACCACTGAGAATGCGCTCACACATCATGTTCAGATATCCGAGTATGGGCGCCTCAGCAAGCACAGGCTTTCAGTGTCCAAAGTGGACGGAATGCACTGCTCGTACTAGTGCTACCATTGGCATTCCAGAACTCAATGCTGTTTGAGGCAACCATTGCCATGACAAGAGCCGCCTGGGTTTTGAGGAGGGGATCAGAACCATTCGCCGATAAGATGTTGCTCCGACATAGAGGAGTCGCGCTGAGAGAGTTGAGAGACAGTCTCATGGCTCCTGAGCGGCCCAATCCGGACCTCGTGTTGCTGACAATGTCCACTCTTCTTACAATGAACGTAAGGCTTGATGGGCCGTGCATCAAACTTCCTCCAGTCTGATGAGAGTCTAGTATATGATCAACGACCTGGATTCCTTTGAAGTTCATCTCCGTGCCCTGGAGAACATGTTGGCATCCACCAAACCCCAAGATGATACCGGGATCAAAAGCTTCGTACGAGGTAGAGTCCTAGCGTAAGTGGCATATCTTCCAAGGATATAACTCAGACTCAGCGGAACATAGGTTTGGAGTCCTGGCCTCCTTCCTGCAAGCGAATCAGCCGAGCTATGCAAACCGGATCAATGAGAAAGGCCACAGGATCAGCACATTGACGTATCCCGGCCACCCCTTTCTGCCTGATCTTTGCACGGTCATTGCCAAGTTGCCGGAGGGCTTTGCAGAAGTTGCGTTGAGTCGCAGCATTGCGGTCGAAGTGATCAGCTTTTTGGTGAAGCTGACGGAACTCATCAACTGGCTTGCGTCCTCTGAGCATGGGAGGGCGGCCCAACCGAAGCCTGACATGACAATGCAGCGGGCGATTTATGATCTCCAGTGCCTCTCTGCCCTCCAGTTGACTCCAATCGAAGTGCAAATATCCCGCGCATTGCTGGCGTTCTGTTTACATCTCTACAACGAGATGTCGTTCCACATCCCGCTCGCGCGACCGCTTCGACCGCTCCTAGAAACATTCAACGCACGTACTGAGACCCCCCGAAGCCCTTGGCTCCAACGCTGCCTTTATTGGTGCTCGATAGTGACAGCCAGTGCTTGGGACACCCAGATTGATGCATCTCCTGAACGGCATGTCGTTCTTGACAACCTGGTCGACAGATTGCCAGAGGCGACATCGTGGGAGGACACGGAGGAAGTGATGAGGAAGTTCCTATGGCAGGATCGGCTCGCGGATGAATGGGAGGTCTGCTGGCGTGCAGCATCGTTCAGAAAGCGCCGTCAGAGGAGAGGAGCATCTCAGCTTGCGCTGCCACCACGCCTGTTAATCGAGGGTGTACAGAACTCGGAAACTTCATCGTCCGAAGAACCTTTTTGAGCGTCGGTTGCGTCCTCAAAAGTCTCAAAAGCGGGCGGGGGGTAGCCTGGAGACAAGAAGCAGAGGAACGTGGATGAGACCAGCGGACGCCCTGCAGGCACAACATACACTCGGATGCGCAGCGGCATGGCGTTTTCATGCTATCGACAACTGTTGTTAGCCCAGCAGTAAAGAAGAGCGCGCTGAAGACAACGGGAGATGAGGAGCCCGAAGAAGGCGAGCGCACGCCGACTTTGGGGAAGTGAAATACAAAGAATCCAGGTGTGGCCAACCGCCCTTGCCAACATGGATCCAGCAAGGGAATGATGGAGGGCAGGTGCCCGCGGCACAATGCGGTCAAGGTCGCAGTAACATTGTTCGTCTCTTTTCTGTATGCGACTGATGGCTGTGCTATCTACATATCGTCCAATTTTTCAGCCTTACACCAGCTCGGCCCCCGGCCAAGAGCGCTGCGCTTGCCCCTGCTTGTTTTGAGGCTTATTCCCACTGAACCTGCCACCCAGAAAGATATGAGAAAAGGCGAAGAAGGCCGTGATCCCAAAGAGGACGCTTTGATTTGGTCAGAAAAGGCTCGAAGCATGGATCACCAGTACTTACAACTCGAAGACCCCGACCACGACGCTGCCTGTGGCGGACGAACACGCGCCAACTCGGCAGATATTTGATCTTCGCAAGCGATCTGCCATGGCAGCGAACCCGGCAAGCCAGAAGATCGATGTGGTGGTTTCGGCGGCGAGCATTGCAAAAGGATGAGCCAGGACTGGGAAGTAACGCGGCGTCAAGATTGTGTAGGGGACCGTGACCAGCAAGGTGAAGACGGCAATGAAGATGAAGAAAACAACACCCGCTGGGACATCGAGGGAAGGATGGTGGGTGTTCAAGACGTTAGCCACTGAATCGTGGTGTCAGCTCAGAGCCGCCTTCGTACAAGAGGCTGAAAACCCACCTGTTGCTCCGAGCGCCATGGCGATGAAAGCCAACACTCCTTGAACGATGCGGACGATAAGGACCGGGCTGAGAAACATCTTGGATGGATTGTGGTTGCTGTTGCGGGTGGCGATGTCGGCAAGGTCTGATGGCAAGGGTGAGAATCCTGGATCCGAGGGATGCAGATACGGCTGGAGGATGATATGATGACTGCGATAGACTTCAAGCGGCGTTTCTGCAGAGAAGAGAAATAAATTTAAATTGATCAAAACATTGACGCCTTCCAAGGTGAACTTAGTGACCCGCCGACAAGATTGCAACTGCCAGTACTAATACAATGAACACACTCACAACCGGCGCGGGCGTGGAAATAGAAGAAGATGGTCTGAACTTTTACCTCTGCAACGAAGGGAGGAGAGAGAAGAAAAGGCAAGACAGGTGTTCATAAAGCAATCGGCAATTTCTGGACAGCATCCTCAGCGTTTGTCCCACATGCGCGTCGGAAACGCTTTGGGCGGACATCAAGATTGACTGTTTGAGATGTCATCAAAGAGGATGACTTGCATGGACGGCCTTTGGTCGGCCGTGACGGGGAGCACGAAGATCGTGTTTGACATTATGAGGGAAGTCAGAGAAGAACAAAGAAGATGAAACAGACGACGACGACGCTGGACGAGAAAAGCTGGCGATGATGCAGTTGATGGAGCCGAGGCTGCGACAGTCGCGATGCGCATGGGCCGCGTTTCAGATCCAACCGCGTCACGGTGGTTGATTCGACGCCAGACACCAGACACCACGACATTTATCACCACTACCTTGAACAGCTGCCCAACACCACACCCCTCAAGCAGATGCCACCGAGGTCATGATCCTTCCTGTCTCGCCTACTTCACGCTGATATCACTGTCCACGTTACGCGTGTCTAGGCACTTCCGTCACCCACAACTTCGCCGTTGTTGCCGCGTCGTTTCCCCCTCGAGATCATGCCTCCCGAGTACAAAACCGTGGGCAGAATCCCTACCGCGCACCAGAGTGCCATTGTCCACGTCATGGTCTTCCAGCCTGCAGCGCTTTTGATGGCCCCGGACACCAGTGGTCCAAGCAGACTCCCTCCTGCCCACGACACATTGAAGATCCCGTAACTCTGGGCATAAGCAGACTTCCCAGCAAAGACATCAGGCTCCTGCCGCACCTTTGCATCGCACACTTTACTGAATTCTGCCATCAGGGAGGTCAGGAGAAGCGCGGTAGCAGCTCCCAAGAGCACCAGCAGGGCGCACAGCAACACTGCTTGGCCGACCGTGTCATGGTCAACTAGCCGAAGCAACACCCAAAAAGGCACTGACAGCAGCAACCCAGATGCCGCAATCCAGCGGGGACCGTACTTGTCGGTCAGATGGCCTATCCACGGCCCTGCAAACCCCGGCACAATCAAAGCCAGGAAAGCCAATCCGGCCCCCAGAGAATTCCAGCCAAAAATTTGGTTTACATACAAGGGAAGAGTCGTATCGATGGCAGTAAGGGTCATGGCCCCCACAAGATTGCCCCAAAATGCAACCAGAATACGTCGCGACTTGAGCAGAATCAGCATAGACGGTAGTTTTCGAGCAGGGCGCGTGGTGCAAGGCTCGGCGACTGCCGTATTCGCATTTTTCTCGACCACAGCGCTCGATGCATTCCGATCATCAAGTTCTGTGTCTCGCTGAGTGGGGCCACTTGATGTTGGCTGATTTGAAGCAGTGTCTGGTTCAAGCCACCTGGCTGCGATTTTCTTCTCAATCAAGGCCAGCCGCAACAAGATGTCAAACCCGATCACGGCAAAGGTGACCCCAAACACAGCGTAGTATCCCGAACGCTCGTATACCACACCGCCAATCAGTGGCGCAACCAAGACCCCTAACGAAGTCGAAAGACTGACATAGCCAATGGCCTGGCCTGATTCCTGCTCACTCACCGTATCTGCGAGGAGGGCTAAGGCGACCACCCAAACCACAGCAGCCGACACTCCTTGCAGCAACCTCCCCACCACCAGCACGGGGATGGTCTTGCCCAGGCATAGCATCAAAGTTGATCCGGTGAGCAGGACAAGTCCTGCAAGAAACGGTCCACGGCGAGAGCTAGTCCGGTCGGCCATGATGCCCCAAAGAGGGGCGAAGAATAGCAACGCAGCTGCATATACGGCGAGCAGGACAGAAACCCAATGCTGTGTATCCGCATGGGCCACGTGGACTCGAGTTTGGAGCGCAAAGGGAATGACGGGAACGACCACCCCGTAGAGGAAGACATCCTGTTCCCCTGGTGAGCAGCTGTACCGCTATGAATGCCCGACCGGTAGGTACCTACAGTGAAGACCGACCAGCACACGGCGAAAACAATAAAGATCTTGGACGAGCGGAATTCGAGAAAGGCTGGCCTGCTTCCGCGCAAGGGAATTATTCGATTTAGCAGGTCATGGGCATTGCTGTTCAGCCCCCGAGCCATGGAGTGCGGTAGTGGTTGCTTTGACTGTTTCTACCCTTGTAGTTGCAGACTTCAACGGGCTCTTGGGGCCAGACAGCCACAGGGTTCACGAGGTCGATGAGACATCGTCATGGATCTTAGAACTCGGTTGCTTCTTAATTTTCTTTTTCTGTGGTGCGTCGCTTAGATAACTTCGCGTCCTTCTCCGCCCCGGATCCGAAGTAATTGGGCGCAAGTCCTCAGCCTCGGATTTCAGCATCGTCCCTCTGGGGCTGCAGGCAGAAACCCATTCCTGCTTGGAGTAATTGCATTTCCGCTGCATCTGTTGTCCATATACCCAGGGACGTGGATTGCATGCCAGGTACCAGACCTTGTCAGCTCACCGGAAGGTCGCCTACGCCGAGTCGGGACAAGGCTGCTCGCGGTTCGCAGGTTACACCCCGTGTTGATGCAGACAACTGAGTCACAGCTAAAGATACGAGCACGATGGGCTAGTTGTTGTCTTCGTGTCTATTCTGGGCTCGTTGAGTTTCTAGTCGCCGAACCGCAAGGGTGCCCTTTGGCTTGAAGTGAAAACTGACGTGGGTTGCTGGTCCGATCACGCAATTCTTTAGCACCGCGTCCAATTGAGTCTCTCGAATGCGGGGAAACGGCCTCGAGGCAGCTCAAGGTGGTGAAAAGGTGAGCAGTGAGACTTGCGAGGGACGGCCCCTCCAAGACTTTTCTCTCTTTGCACGCGATCTTCAGAAGCTTTTTCTCCCACGGTTACCTCATTCGAGTTCTTTCTGGCTGTCTGGATAGGTGGAGAGCTCTCTGTGGCCATTGACCCGAGACCACTATAGGTACTTGACTGCTTCTTCTTTCCACCCTGTTTTTCTCTCCCCTCCACCACCCCTCTGTCCAGTCCATATAACCTCGCTCCAGCAGTCCAGAGCAATTCTGCAGTCCAAACTTCCCTTACCTGGTGGCTGACCAGCTACTGCCGTCCTCACGTCCACCCCATTTCCCTCTTTGACCGAGCCTTTCGAGCCTTGCTCTCTTCAAGCAAACCCAACCACCTTCACGATGCCTTCCGACGACTGGGTTCAAAAGTTCGAGACCCTTCAGGTCCACGCTGGCCACTCGCCAGATCCTGCCACCAATTCTCGCGCTGTGCCCATCTACCAGTCTACCTCGTTCACCTTCAATGACAGTGCCCATGGCGCCAGGCTCTTTGGCCTGAAAGAGTTTGGAAATATCTACAGCCGGATCATGAACCCTACCGTGGATGTCCTGGAGAAAAGAATTGCAGCCCTCGAAGGGGGCATTGCCGCTGTTGCCGCTTCGTCCGGTCAAGCGGCGCAGTTCATGACCATTGCGGCGCTGGCACATGCTGGGGACAACATCGTCTCCACGTCCAATCTGTACGGCGGCACGTACAATCAGTTCAAGGTCATGTTTCCGCGCTTGGGGATCCAGACCAAGTTCTTGACCTCGGAAAAACCCGAAGACTTTGAGGCGGCGATCGATGACAAGACCAAGGCCGTGTACGTCGAGACCATTGGCAATCCTCGTTACAACGTGCCAGACTTTGAGGCGATTGCCAAAGTCTGCAATGCCAAGGGCGTGCCGCTGGTGGTGGACAACACCTTTGGCGCCGGTGGCTACTTCAGTCAGCCGATCAAGCACGGGGCACATATCGTGGTGCACAGTACCACCAAGTGGATTGGCGGCCATGGCACCTCCATTGGTGGCATCATTGTCGATTCAGGCAAGTTTGATTGGGCAGCCAACGCGAAAAGATTCCCTCAATTCAACGATCCCGCTCCCGGCTACCATGGCTTGAAGTTTTATGATACCTTTGGCCCGCTGGCTTTCATCATCCGAGTGCGTGTGGAGATCCTGCGTGATTTGGGATCCTGCATGTCGCCGTTCAACGCCCAGCAGTTCATCCTGGGTGTTGAAACACTGAGCTTGCGATGCGAGCGGATTGCGGAGAACGCTTTGAAGCTGGCCAAATGGCTGGAGAAACATCCCAACGTGGCGTGGGTGTCGTATCCTGGGCTGGAGAGCCATCCCTACCATCAACTGGCCAAGAAATATCTCCCCCGCGGGTTTGGAGGAGTCATGTCTGTCGGTGTCAAGGGTGGCTCCGCTGCAGGTTCGCAGGTGGTGGACGGATTCAAGATTATTTCCAACTTGGCCAAGTGAGTATTCCCCCTTGAGTTGTCTCAAAGGCTGTTCAGCTAATTGGGGGTCAGTGTCGGAGATGCAAAGACGCTCGCCATTCATCCGTGGTCGACAACCCACGAACAACTCACCGAGCAGGAGCGCATAGACTCAGGCGTCACCGAAGATATGATTAGAATCAGTGTGGGAATTGAACATATCGACGACATTATTCACGACTTTGAGCAGAGCTTTGCCGCCAGCGCAGCCGCGCGACCGGATGCGGAGGGCAACAAGGACAATGCAGCGGCCGGAGCGAAGCCGAGTGGTGATGCGACACTCAGTGGGGCTACCTGATCTTCTTGACCTTTTGATCTTGTTTCGTTTCATGGAATGTTGCGATACAGAAAGAGGGATCCTGATGACAAATTGGATACAGGGCCGAATCTTTAGAACGAAGGTGTTGGACCCGAGAAGAGAGCGCAATGGGACACACGACGTTTCGTTATACATGGAGGGATACAAAGGACGATACCGCGGTTGTGGCTTTTAATGGGGAAGTAGGCTCCTCCGTATGGGTGTTGTCTGAAGCTGGAGAGCTGAAGACTCCCGAGGACTCTGTGAGGCTGTGGACCAAGAGCTGGGAAAGGGAATTCCGCGAGAAGCTGTGGGCAGCCAATCGGTGGTTGGCAGGACACTGATGGCGGGTTTGATAGCCAACAGAGAAGAAATTTCACATGCTTCGACAGTTTTGCATTATTCGGCAATTCAAGTTGCCAGCTCGCCAGCTCCAGCTCTCGGTCATAATGTGCATTTCCATGGCTCGCCGAGTCTCTGCCACCAAAAGGTCTGACCAGCAACTCGCCCTACTACTGACCATCTTGGTTACATGTCCGTTGGCCTGGTCCACTTGCTCGGGAGCTGCCCACTGGAGCCCCTGGCAAATGTCTGGCTAATTCGGGGATGCCGAGGCATGAGTGTAGCAGTCGTAGGCTCCTTGTGGTAATTTAGCAGTAGTAGTAATGGACCAAGTCGCGTGGGTGGCGTGGCATATGATGATGATGAACGATGATTTTCTCGCCGCGCCCCCCCGGTTTCGCGACCACAGCCCAAGAAAGGGAGAATAGCCAGCAGATGACATGCCCATTCCAACCACTGATCTCCGAGCCTGTTCTCTTTCTTTTCCTGTCCCCAAGCTCCAAGCAATCCCTCGCACAGGTCTCAAGGTCCGTCGTCACGTCGTTGCGAGTCTGACACCTGCTCCGGCCACTTCCACCTCCTGTGAGTTAAGACCGGCGAGTCAACGCCCTCCCATGCTCCAGTTTTTTACTTCTTCCACTTCCACTTTCTTTGAGACGCCGTGATTGATTGTCCCTCATATCCTTCGCTTTGGCATCCCTTCCTCATCCTCGTGCCTGCTCTCGCCGTCCGCCCTCGCCATGCCTCTTCTCTCGTCCAAGCCGCTCTACGTGCAAAAGGCCGACGAGTACTACCAACCGCCTCCCAAGGGCCAGCCGTATTCTGTCACCGTCCTTGGCTCTGAGAAGCCCGGTCGCAGCCCCGTCTACCGCCATCACAAGAGTCGCGATGGAGTTCTCGAGACCCTCGATCCCTCCGTCACCACGGCCCATGAAATGTTTGAATACGCTGCGCAGAGATTTCCTCACGCCCCGTGTCTAGGCTACCGTCCCTACGACTCGTCCAAGCAGGCATACGGCCCTTACGAATGGCTAGATTATGAGACGGTCCGCAAGAGGAGGTCGGATTTTGGCGCTGGACTGGTCGAACTGCACGCAAGAGAAGGGATCCAGGGGGCGAACTATGGCGTCGGGCTGTGGTGTCAGAACAGACCTGAATGGCAACTGACGGACCTGGCCTGCATGTCCCAGTCGCTGTATTCGGTGTCTCTCTACGATACCCTCGGTCCCGACGCGTCCGAATACATCATTCAGCACGCCGAACTGGCCTCCGTCGTTTGCTCCCTGCCACACGTCCCAACGCTCCTCAAGTTGAAGCCGCGCCTCCCTAACCTCAAATTCCTTGTCGTCCTCGACCCTCTTGAACCAGGAAACAATGAAAAGCCGGAATTGTCGAAACAGCAGCTCCTCGACTCCATGGCGGCCGACGTTGGACTCAAAATCTACTCCCTCGATGCAGTGGAAAAGCTTGGAGCATCTCTAGGGAAGCCAAACAACCCGCCCAAACCTTCGGACCCTATCACCATCAACTATACCTCTGGGACTACCGGAGCACCGAAAGGTGTCCTCCTCACCCACGCGATGTGTGTAGCAGCCACTTCCTCGTCCCTCATCTCCATTTCAGTCAAGGAAAACAGCGTGGCGTTGAGTTATCTGCCCCTTGCCCACATTTACGGCCGCTTGCTCGAACACACTGCGTTCTGGAGTGGTAGTCGGATCGGCTACTTCCACGGCAACATCCTCGAACTCGTGGACGACATCAAACTCCTCCGTCCTACCAACTTCGCCTCGGTGCCTAGACTGCTCAATCGATTTGGGGGAGCGATCAAGGCCAACACGGTCGAGCAGCCCGGCTTCAAGGGCGCACTGAGCCGCTACATTGTCCGGACGAAACTGGCGAACTCGAATCCCGCGCCCAAATCCCCAGGATCCACTTCGCCAAGCCCGACCTACCACCACGTGATCTACGACCGCATCTGGGGGCGCAAAGTCGCTGCCGCCCTTGGTCTGGACCGTGCAACCACCGTTGTCTCTGGTTCGGCGCCACTGGATCCCTCCTTGCAACAATTCCTCCGCATCGCTCTGTCGTCAAGGGTCTATCAGGGATATGGGCTGACAGAGACGTATGCGATCGCTCTAACACAGCCAGCCGATGACTTCACAGTCGGCAACTGTGGCGGTGTCGTCCCCTGTGTGGAAGCGTGTCTGATCTCGGTGCCCGACATGGAGTACAGTGTTGAAGATAAACCGTATCCACGTGGCGAGCTCTTGCTGCGAGGTGCATCCGTCTTCACGGGATACTACAAGAACCCGGAAGAAACAGCCAAAGCCTTTACGGAGGACGGCTGGTTCAGGACCGGCGATATTGCTAGCGTGGACGAGCTGGGCAGGTTCCGAATCATCGACCGCCGTAAGAACGTCCTGAAACTCGCACAGGGCGAGTACATTTCGCCGGAGCGCATTGAAGGCGTGTACTTGTCGTCCTGCACGTACTTGGCGCAAGCATTCGTGCACGGCGACTCGTCACAGACCTCCCTCGTTGCGATCTTCGGCATCCAACCGGACGTGTTTGCCGTGTTCGCGTCCAAGATCCTGTCCCGCGACATCTCGCCCACCGACATCCCCGCGCTGCTGCGGGCATGCGACGACCCCAAGGTCAAAGAGGCCGTGCTCCGAGACCTGGACAAGTGCGGCCGCAAGAAGAAATTCGCGGGCTACGAGCGCGTCAAGAGCTTCAAGCTCATGCTCGAGCCCTTTACCATTGAGAACGAGCTGTTGACCCCGACCTTGAAGTTGAAGAGGCCCGTCGCCGTCAAGCGGTTCCGCGCCCTGCTGGATGACCTGTACAAGGAGGACGCCGAGAGGCCGCGCAAGGCCAAGTTGTAAGATTATTACGGACGCGCCATCCGCGAGCTATGTACTTCCTGTATGTAGGTACCGTGGGTATCGTTATGTAGGCCGGTAGGCTGGTCGGTCGGTAGGGTGGTAGGCTAGTGCATCCACCAAGTCGACCGGACAATACTGTACCTCTGGTCTTCTGATCCATGAGCGGAATACCTCCTCCATACATAAAGACCTATCTGAAATACCGTGCTCAGTACGTGAGAGGGGATTCATCATCCCATCAATGGTGATTACACAGAGTACAGAATACAAAACACGGATCAAAAGGTAGAGCACAGCGGCACCTGCGCTCCAGTATATTCCACGGTCCTCAGGGCGACGGGCGACTCGTCTCATGCTTGTTCTTCTCCCTCGTCATGAATCATTTCCTTTTCACATTCACGTATATATCATAACATATCATATCTACCTATATTCGGCGTTGAAGGTCCATCTCTCCATCTCCGCATCTCATCGTTCTATATTCAAGTCCCTCCCGTCTGATTGATTCACGCGTGCTTTCGGGGGTATATCCAACTCCGAGCAATGTGCACTGGAAGCATTGCTAACCAACCGGCCATTGTCATCCGACTAGTACCGGGCTATAGCTCCTCCGCCTCGTCCTGGGACCGTTCCTCTTCGGCCTCAGCCCCGTCCACGGAATCGAACTTCCCTCCATAATTCCTGACCTCGTCGGCGTCCCCGATGCCCATGTTCTTGGTCGTGCCTTCGTCCGGCCCGCGCCATTGGCCGTGTTCATCCCACAGGCCGACGCGCGAGTAGAGCCCGGTCTGGGAGCCGCTCATCCAGGCGAAGCGGAAGAACTCGGGTTCCAGGGCGTCGGCCGTGTCGCCCCGCTCGTGGCGCCGCTTCAGCGTCACGCCCTCGGGGTCCCAGTAGAGTTCCTCGTCGGTGTAGCCGCGCCAGCGCTCGACGTCGTTGATCAGGATGCTCACGCCGTCCACCCCGCTGTCGCGGGGCAGCGGGCCCCAGTTGAAGGTGATGTTGGAGACGTCCGGCGCCACGACGGCCGTCACGTTGGGGGATTTCGCGCCCCACCACGACCCCGGCGAGCCGCTGCCGCCGCCCGAGTTCGCCTCCCCCAGCGCCGCGGGCGTCTGGATGATGGATGCAAACCCCCAGCGCGCGATCCCGTTGACGAACAGGCCCAGCAACAAGCCCTGGTAGGCGAGACAGGCCCGCGTCTGAGTGAACGTGCCCGGCATGAACAGCATCGCCAAAATGTAATGGTGGATCCTCAGGCGCAGGTTGGGGAGCACGAGGAGGATGACCAACGCCAGCGCCATGCCGCCATAGATGGCGAGGTACTTGGGCATGTTCCCCGAGACGCGGATGAAGTGGATTTGTGAAATGACAATGGCCAGGACGATGGTGACAATGAGCGCCAGGGCGAACGGCGCGCCTGGTTGCGCCAGGTCACGGGGCGTCAGACGTTCGATGGGAATGAGCGGTGCGAATGTATAGTTGTTCAGCGCGCCGATGAAACAGAACCCTAAGTACAGCACAGTCTTCTCGATCTGGGCCGTGAGGCCGCGAAGCAGCGGCAGGGCGGCCACGCGATAGAGGATGACTGCGATGAATGACGCAGGAAGGAGGCGTTCCACCAGTTTGCTGATTGCTTCATAGAAGTTGGCGGTGTTGGGCGGATCCGAGACCAGCCCGACATGCAAAAACATGACCACGAAGGTGCTGAAGAAGAAGACAGCAGGCGAGGTGGTGAAGATGGAGAGAACCACCAGGGCTATAGCCGTGACCACAAAGAGAGGCCATCGCGAATCCGTGGGACATGTTGCCTGGGTGGGCGACAGGCGTTGGAAAGTGAATGATCGTGGGAATGTCCCTGCGAAGCTCGTGCTTTCAATCCCATTGGCCTTGGTGGATGGGAAGTTGGTGTGAGACCCCATGAGTGTGGCCACTCCGCAACCGCCGTTGGCTTCCGTCACGATCCCAGCATGAATGGCTGCCTGGCAGATGAAACTGTCCGCTCGGTAGACAGGCATCGAGTCAGGTTCGCCAGGTTTTGGGCCGCCGACAACCAGCCCTTGATACCGCAACGACTGATTCCCGACCATATGTTCTTCTAGTAGATGAGTCCCCTTGCAGTTCGCCGGACAGCGGAAAGTCAAATGCGCCGAAGAGAAAGGTCGACACATGTTCCCGTTCAATCCGCATCCATTGCCTTCGTTCCAAAAACTGGCGCCACACCACAGATTGCTGGGCTTGCCGTACCCCTTGATGAATCCAGATGTAGAGTGACTCTTGAGCATAAGCGACCACGTTAAAAACCAACAAACGTATAGTGCCATGAGCAGGATGGCCCGCTGCTTTTTCTTCGGCGCATATCTATCCAACAGTCTAATAGGTGCTTGCTGGATCTTGGGGTATATTGGCTCTATCCTGAGGACCCGGGGAGGAACCGGACCCCCGACCCATGTTGCGACTGCCCTGCCTGCTTTGCGGAGCGGTAGGGGCACCCATTTGTACTTGAAGGAACTGGCGGATTCTCGAAGCCACACGGGGATCGGGAGCGCAGTCGTGGTGGGTGAATCCGGAGTCGATTGGACGTGCAACTCTGGACTCTGGGCACCGCTTGCCGTCTCTTCGTCCGTGAGAGGGAGGGTCTCAGACGCAGGATCGTCTTCGTTGTCGCGATATTCAACCATTTCGGACGAGGGGGGAGGAAGGAATCTAGAGGGGGATGAGGCGAAACTGGGAAACGATACCGCAGCAGCTATCGAAAAGGAAACATCGAGGCAGGAGGCAGAAGAATAGATACCAGAAGCAGATCAGCGGACGCGCAAACAAACCAATGCTAATAATAAATGAAACGTGTGACTGAGGGTGCGGAACGAATGGAGCGAGTTGGGTTGCGCGGGTGTTGCTGACACTGGCAGAAAAAGACACCGCCAAATTCATATGGGGCTCGCCTCTCCAACCACATTCTATACCGAAACCCGTGCGGAATACTCGGGTGTACTTCTGCCTCGAGATCTCGCCTGAGGAGCAGTTGCGATATTTGAGACCAGAGCACGCGTTAATTCTCAGCAGTCCACATTCTCAACGGTTTGTTCGATGCGATCAGAAGCAGATACATTAGCTACTCTCTGGACACGAGTCAGCTTGTACAACTGGAGCCTTCTGTGTTAGGTGATGATACTGCCATTCTTCCATCTGCGACACTGGATCTTTTAAAGCAAAGGCTTGCGGAGCTGCGGGCGACGACACAGTAACAGTCAAAGGCAACAGAATCCATGCTAAGTGACTTCCTCAAGCCTGTTCTCGGCGAGGCACAGCATCTGGAGAACGACTTTCGCTGTCGAGGCTGGCCAATGAGGGCTGGGCAGGCTGCGAAAAGGCGGCAGGGCGAAAAGATCTCAACTGCAACTCAATCTCACTTCGTTCATGGCGGTGCGTAGCCTGACAACTTTGACAAGCAAACAAGTGAAAGAAGGAGGTAGGTAATCAACGTCCAATCTGGCTTTCAACGACTGCGCTGTGGCAATGCACAAATGCTGGTCATTAAGTTCCCCTCCATACAGTCTCTCCTGCTAAACTCCTCCCTGGACGGCTTTACTCCTCAGTGGACTCTACGTGCATCTGCACCTCCTTCGATGGAACTCGTTCCTTTTCATGCTCCATCTCAGGGAGGCCATGAGCCTGATATGCCACGACCAAGTCATCGTCACCAAACAAAGCAGCAACCTCCTCCAATGGCTTGTTCAGCGTGTCTGGGAAGGTAAAGTAGACAATGACCGTTCCGATGGCTGTACAGATGATGAAGAATAGGTCTGGATTGTCGTTAGTCTCCGAAGACTGTCTCGAGACAACCCACACTAGAGTCTTCTGGCCGACCCGGTACAGGTCTTGGGGGCGTACGTACAGTATTTCCAGCCAATGTTCTTGAATGCAGTGGGTGCGGCCTGCAACCACACAATGTTGGTGACGGCGTACGTCGCCATTCCAATCGTCACCCCATGGGCTCGGATATGGGTGGGAAAGATCTCGGCCGTGTACCACCAGGTCACGCCGTCGAGGAAACCAGCGTAGAAAAAGACGTAAAGGTAGTTGAATGCGACGCATGCGCCCAGGCCGGCCTTGTTGTCCGTGTGGCCGTATGTTGCTACCATTGCGGCCTCAAGAATGACAGAGAGGCAGCAACCGGAAAGGCCGATGACAATGAGGCGCGGGCGTGGCATGCGATCAACCCAGAGCGGAGCGAGAACGTTGAAAGTGAACGATGCCACGAGCCACCCAGCTTGGAGGAAAAGTTGGTCCTGAGGACTATAACCCAACGCGCCATAGACGATGGTGGCATAGTCTGAGGTAGGGTACTTGTTAGCCATTGGTTCCTTGCCACCAGACGAAGCCAGGACCACGCTTACTGTTGATGATTAGTACTCCAGAGCTGACGAGAGTGAAGATGAGGACAACGGCCATCCACACTCGTCTCCTGTACGACGGCCGCTGCAACAAGTGCAGGTAACCTCCCTGGAGGGAACGCTCAAACTGGATCTGTTGTTTCATCTGCGCGAATTCGACGGCTGCAAAATCCTCCTGGCCATGGCGAATGTGAACCTTTCGGACAACTCTCTCGGCTTCTTCCACGCGATCTTTCAGAAGATAGTATCGCGGGCTCTCAGGAACGAACCACAAGCAGATCAAGCACAGGATGCACGGAAGACAGCCAATGGCGATCGGCCCGCGCCAGGAGTCGGCGTTCTTATAGAAGAAAAAGCCAACGCCGATCCAAGAAGCGGAGACATAGCCGATGTTGATGAAGATGGGATTAATATCGGACAGCACACCCCGATCCTTTGGTGGTACGATCTCGGCGATCCAGAGAGGAATGCCCGTCAGAGCCATGTATGCCCTACGAACCAACTTAGCAATTACATCGCCATTACAGGCGTGGAAGCACAGCTTGTCCGCGGTTTTTCGAAGTTACTCACCCGATCCCCGAGATGAACCTGAAGGCTATAAACATCCCAATGTTGACTGAGCCAGCAAGGATAGCGGTGGAGATGAGCAATGTAAGGACACCAGCGCCGATCACTGGCTTGCGCCCATATTTATCGGCAAAGATGGCGACGGCGAGAGCCCCAAAGAACCCGCCAACGAAAAAGAGGGCGTTGGCCGCGCCGAGGAGGGCAGAGACATTGGAGGCAGTGTCGAGACCCATCTCGTGCAAGAATGACGGCTGACCCATCGTCGTTGCAATGATTGAGGCACCGTAGCCATAGGCTGCAGTGCCCCACGACACACCGGCGCAGTGCCAGATGGTCGCAGTGGTGTAGTGTCGACGAGGCTTTGCTTCGAGGGTCTCCATTGAGGCGGGTGTTTGAGTTGTGCACAGTCCAGAACTGAGAAGGTGGATAGTGTTCTCGATTATAAGCAAGATGGCGAATCCGGCTCGTGCAAGATCCCCTCCCACGGGGTCGACTAGCCCTCTGATGGAATTGTTCCAGGTCTGGGGAGCAGAATCTGGGGCAACCTGCTCGGCACGGCCAATGCCCCGAGAGCAACACACGGCCTGTATACGAACAGCCTCGGGGCATGGCAGACGAGGAAGCAGTCAGTCGCAAACCTTACCTTCCGATCTCGCAGTCTCATTTCGCTTCTTGCACCTCGGGTTTATTGGATCCTTTTCCAAGGGACTATGGCAAGCGTCTGCAGGGTTCCAGGTATTGAGTAATAGGCCAGATGTGGGTATCCACGGCGTGTTGGATGGGCACTGGGCAACTATGGTCATTGGTTACAACCACCGAAGTACAAATTAGTGGACAATAGCTCCGGCTATAATAGAAGTCTTGGATGATTGGACAGGAGACCGAAGGACCCCGGCTATGATAAACTGCTCTTCAATGGCTGTGGCTGTGCTCCACGCTTCTCGTCTCCGCACCCCAGAATACTCCGGCCGGCCTGGACTAACAGCCTCGGGCGACAGAAAGAGTATTACCAGGGTAGGTTTAAGATGGAATATAGGACGCACACTGTGAAGAAGAAAGCACGATATTGATCTGCACAGTCTCCCGAGACTCGACAGCCAGGACACACCAGTGACCACCGTAATCAACATGTCGAGCACACAAGTCAACGGGAACCATGTGAATGGGACCTCGGCGCTGGACTATGATGTCCTGATCGTCGGTGCAGGCCTTTCCGGATGTTATACTCTGATCAAGGCTCTTGAGTTGGGGCTCCGTGTCAAAGTTCTCGAGGCCGGCACGGACGTGGGCGGCAACTGGTACTGGAATCGCTACCCAGGATGTCGCGTGGACTCTGAAAGCTACACCTATGCTTTGACCTTCTCCCCAGAAATCCTCAAGGAATGGAACTGGTCGGAGCATTTTGCCTCTCAGCCGGAAATCCACAAGTACATCAGATTCGTGGCCGACAAATACAACATTCGCCCATACATCCAGTTCTCCTCCCCGGTGGTCAGCGCTCATTTCAATGAACAGAACAATTCGTGGAAACTGACCACGGACAAAGGCGAAAGCTTCACCTCGCGCTTCTTCATCACTTGCGTCGGCCCCCTTTCCGCAGTCACGCTTCCACGCTATCCCGGACTGCAGGATTTCAAAGGACCCTGGGCGCACACTGCTCGCTGGCCAAAAGCCGGGATAGACTATCATGGCAAGCGCGTGGCTGTGGTCGGCACAGGCGCCTCCGGCATCCAAGCTATCCAAGAAGTAGCCAAGACGGTCAGCCATCTGTCCGTCTTCCAGCGCCGGCCCAACTGGGCCGCGCCGCTGCACAACAGCAAGATCAGCCAGGCAGAAATGGACAAGATCAGAGCTGGATATCCGGAGCTGTTCCAGTACTGCCGCGAGTCCTTCGGTGGCTTCGTCCACCGCGCGAGCCCCAAGGCCGCGCTGGAGACTCCGCCGGAAGAGCGAGAAGCATTCTGGCAGAAACTCTATGACTCGCCCGGGTTTGGGCTTTGGATGGGCAACTACAAGGACGTGCTCGTGAACCAGGAGGCCAACAACCTCCTGAACGAGTTCGTCGCAAAGAAAATCCGTGAGAGGGTCAAGGATCCGGAGACGGCAGAGAAACTGATCCCGAAAGACCATGGATTTGGAACTCGGCGCGTGCCACTCGAGACCAACTACTTCGAAGTCTACAACCAGGACAACGTCGAGCTGGTGGATCTCACTGCGACTCCCATCGAGCGAGTCACGGAGAAGGGCATCCTGACGGCCGACGGCACAGAACGGGAATTCGACGTGATTATTTACGCCACGGGATTCGATCCCATCATGGGCTCCTTTGACCGGATTGACATCCGCGGTCTCGGCGGGCGCCGCTTGAAGGACGCCTGGAAGGACGGGCCGAGAACGTACTTGGGCCTGACGGTCGAAGGATTCCCCAACATGGGCATGATCATGGGCCCGCACGGCGCGCTGGGCAATATCCCACTCAGCATTCAGAGCAGCGTGGAGTGGACCGCCGACCTTCTCAAATACGCCCGCGACCACAACACGGTGTACTTCGAGCCGAAGCCCGAGAGTGTGGATGACTGGACGAACACCGTGGCCGGATTGGCAAAGAACCTGCTCTCCAGCGGCGTCGATTCCTGGATCACAGGCGTCAACAAGAATGTAGAAGGGCGGCAGAACCGAATCGTCGCCCGATACAGCGGCAGTGGCCCTTCATTCCGCCAACGATGTGCGGACGAAGCCGCCAGTGGATACAGTGGGATGAAGCTTATGTCTGCTCCAGCTTAGACGATAGGTATTAACAAGGAGACGGAGCGAATTCCATATCTAGTTGTGCACGCAATTTCTCATGTGCTGCTTTTGTTCGGCCGCTCCATTGAGTAGAGACGCTGATAGCACAATGACCCTCGCTTTTTACATCTTATCTCTCGTGCTTTCTGACCTCTCTTGCTTCGTATACTTGGGAACCGGTCTCAAATTCAAGCGAAGAATGAAACTGGAGATGGCAGAGCCCCTCGAAACGGAGGAAACGGGAATGAAATTCTGTGAGTAAATGTGTTTATTGTGTGCTGTGGACACTGTAGCCTTACAACATGGCGATGTCATTCAGGGCAATGCCGCGCCAACGTTGATGTTGGTCCCAAAAACCTCGGCCGAGTCTTCGCTGAGCAACCAGACGGCAACACGGGCAACATCTTCGGGACGAATCATTTGCCATCCTCTCGCCTTCCAATCTGCCAGCTGGGCCTCGTTGCCAGCCACAAACTTGCTCAGCATGGGGGTTTCGGTGGATCCTGCGAGAGACGGGTCTTAATCAAATTCTGCAGCCTTGCCACGCGCAAAAGTGCGGCGCGGGAATATGGTAAAGGTTGCGGAAGCTTACCTGGCGAGATGCAATTGACACGGATGCCCAGGTGCTGGCAGTCCTTGGCCACGCTCTGGGAGAAATGGGCGACCGCGGCCTTGGAGGTGCGGTAGGCATAGATGTCGGGGTCGTGCTTCAAGGACGCCATGCTGCTGATGTTGACGATGCCGCGGTCGGCCTTTCCGAGCGCCTTCATGGCCCCGATCTCGGCCCGCGTGCAGTAGAAGACGCCGTCGAGGTTGACGCCGATCACGCGCTTCCAGTCCTCGTTGGACTCTTCCAGGATCGCCGGGGACTGCCTCTGGTTGAGCGGCTGGGGGAGGCCGGCCACATTGGCCGCCCCGTGCAGGTCCCCGAACTTCTGGACGACGGCCGTGATCCAGTCGTCCACCGCGGATGATTTCGTGACGTCCAGGACGGTGGTGAAGAGCTGGGTCTGGGGGTTCGCCTTGGCCACTCTCTCCTTGAGAGCACCGAATCCTTGGTCGGAGATGTCGCTTGCCGCGACAGCCCGAGCCCCCCTCTGGGCGAGAAGGGTGCAGATTGCAGCCCCCATGCCGGAGCCTCCTCCCGTGACAGCGAAGACCTTTCCCTCGACGCTCATGCTGGGCCAAGCTTGGAGTATTTTTGGTGAGTTTGATGCAAGCCACGAAGTGTTGTGTATGTGACGGCGACGATATTGTTCTTCTCCTCGGAAACTCGAGCCCCAGAATGTGGCCTGCCTATATCACCTTTGTACTTGCTCCCGAGGGAGAGAGGCATCGTACTCCAACCTCGAGTTGTCATCGGCAAAGTCGCAAATGGGAAGGAGACACCCCGGCATCCTGTTCTCCACCATATGTCCTCGTTTCGGCCCTTGATTCAGCGGGCATCCTTTTCATTGGATGTTTCTCCGGACTCCACAATTGGCACTGCTTCAGGGGGTGTCGTTGCGGGGGCCCCGGTGCTTGGTGTGACTGTTGCCCGGGTCAAGTCGGCTGTAGTGTAATTACTCGGTATTTCAGTGGTTAACTTAGCCTCGTCTTTCTATACGGATCTGCTCCCCGGGTGAGATGGCATGCCATTCATCAAAATAAAGGAACACCATCACTATGTACATCAATGTCTCTGAACAGGTCATAGAGCTGCAGCGTGACATCGTCTGGCCATTCAATTTCGGGGAACGGCATTGCCATACAATGTTTGACCAACAAAGTGGCCATCAGTGTGCTTGTCTCGGCGGTGACGTTGGGAAAGTAGTCCATCCATTCCAGATTGTCAGCTGCAGCACTGTCATCGGGACCGCCTGCGCGAGAATGATAGTAGTTGCCTGGCTGTGTGAGCGATCGCGGCAGTGAGGGAGACGCAGGGCCGGCTTCCGCTCTGAGCAACCTCTCAATGCCGATATTGAACATCTGGGCGGTGTTGGAGAATGCAGATAGTTCCTTGAGGGCGACTCGTAAGATGCAAATGTCCGCCTCGGCGTTGGACGCCAGACCCTCGACGCTCTGTGCGTGAAGAAGAGCCAGAATAGCCACACTGCAGTACCAGCTGGCCTCGCAGCCCAGGACCCGGATGGTTCCTCGACTCAAGTACGCGTTGAAGATGCGCGCGATGCCCGAAGCCGCCGCAATGGCAGGGATCGATGCTCTCGGGATCGATCCTCGACCCTTTGTGAAATGTAGCAGGGTGACCACGGTGAGGTAGCCGAGATGTAAATAGTACACATCTCGATTAAAATTGAGCGTGTTCAAGTCACCTACCGGCAGCTGCAGGCAAGTAGGCAAGGATTGAACCCAGTTGATCAACTCCGTCGCGAGGGTGCCTTTGCCATGGTCACCTCTTCTTCGAGACAGCTCTTTGGTTATCTGTCCTGCGACATCCCAGAGACGCACCCAGTGAACGAAAATCACGGCGGTCAGGTCTTCTGGCTCCGGAAAGTCGTTACAGGTAACCATCCGCACGTCGCATGAGTCCGTGTCGACGATAATAGGCCTTCCTTGCGCCAGGGCGGCGATGCGGTCCCTGGTCTTGGAAAAAGTGTTAGGAAAGGATGTTTCACTACTTCAGGTGGGCAAAACTCACAAACAAGGTCCACCATATCCTTCGCCTCAGCGCCGGGGTCCCCCCATGGCGGGTTGACTCACCAGGGCCAAGTTCACGGTGTAAGCCCATCTGCTGGGCCAACCGAACCGCTGTCCCGATCCACCACCAGTTGCTGTCCATGCTGATCAAGTTGGGCTGATCTAGGCGGTACCAATGGAACAACATAATGGCACACAGCTGTGACAGTGGATTGTCGGGATGGTTGGCATAAAAGAGGCCTTTTGCTCGTCTGTAGTGATCTGCAGCTGTCGTGTGAGCAATCAAAGGCGGCCTGAGATGTGTGCCACACAGAGCGATGGCATGCCTGAGCATGGGGGAGGATAGATTTCTTGCCGATGCTTGAAGCATCTGGGTGTCCAGGACAGGGCACCAGAGGTAGATATATTTGAGATATGTCTCCAGGTAGCTCTGCATCAGTGGGTGCGGAATGTTGTCGAGGTCACTGTGCCGGTCCACCAACAAAGCTGCTGTTGAGTGGTTTTCGGCATTATCGACACCAAAAATCTGCATGCACCCACTATCTCCTAGGTAGCTCTGAAAGTCCTGGCGTTTATGATTGTCATCATCCGTCAAACCAGGCCCAAGATCCGAGCTTTTCGTCGCTGGGGTCGATTTATCGCCCGCCTCCACGTTCAACACCCTCTGCCCAGCGCTCGAGGTTTGCGCGTTGAATGTAGTTGATGCGGGAGAGACCTGATCGCGTGCGTCGTCTGCGATAGGATATGTCGCCAACAAAAGGTGAGAGTCATCCTCGACGCGATGGTGTCCCTCGAAATCGTCTGGCGAAGGTCGTTCCGGTTCACCATGATCCTGAAACAAGGCGATGCCATGTGGTTCAAGGCGGTTGGGGGCGAGAAGAGGTAGAAGCCTTCGTCTCCGCCGACCGCGATTCGATGGCCGCAAGCTGCGGCAGTTAGGAAATGGCTGTGTCAGGTAAGAGCGGAAAGGATCGGGGCTCTCCACGCACTGGCAGACAGTCTGAGCGCCAATGCAGTTCTGGCACTTTGCCGTAGCCGCATCGTTACGCACGGTGAAAATACATTTTATCTTGCTCGAGCGTGAGTCGGTTCTGCGGTGGAGCCAAGGATTGACTGGAGGCACTTACCTTTTTGGAGTGACAACGATCGCAAGCCCGGCCCGCTCGCTGGCGGAGCCTGTCAATGACTTCAGTCATCTGACCGGCATAGGTTGCGACTCGGGATTCTCGGGTGTCGACAACAAGGAGAAAGAGAGTGATAGCAGAAGCAATAGGGGTTAACCGAGAAGCAGTCCGATACCCTTGCTGTTATGTTATGCGCCCCGGATATGCCCAGCAAGTGGCTGCGGGGTAACATGCCGAGGAGGCAGCCTTGCAAGTCCCTAGTATTTCTCCAGTCTTCCTTTTAGAACACTCCCCGGGCATTGGGATGAGATTCCGTGTTTGAGGGGTGGAATCGAGCCCATCCCTCCATTCAGAGGACATATCAGCTGCTCGTCGCACATTTTGCCGTCCTTCACCTGGACTCCCTTGCCCTGGTCTCCCCGGCCCCGGTCAGGCTCTAGCTGACCCACTTTGAAGCCGGCCCAATCATGGAACCTGCATAATGCCGAGCGAGCTCACCGGAACCGCCGACTGTTGTTGCCCCTGACCAAACACGTCCCTTTGGCATGGTATCTGTAGCCACCTGTATTGATTGGCTGCAGACAAGACCGCCGGCAATGGCTATCAAAAGTACCACTTGGGTAGGTTATCACGTTTGCTGTGTGGAGAGACAAGGTCGAGAGGTCGATATTTGAGTGATGGCGCATCCGCGCAGCGGGACTGACATGCGCAGCCGCAGTCAGTGTGGATCCAGCTGTGAGTCGAGTTGCGATGCATATGCAGAAAGAAACAAGGCCAATCCAACCAAACGAGATATTCTTGCAATATGGTATTCCTGGCGACTGTCGGTTGGGCAGTAATTCGACGGTTGCCCATCCATCCTCCAAGGTGTGTCCAGTTCATCATCCAGAATGGGACATCCCCAGTTCGCGCGGATATGTGGTATCGGACCACATGATAGGAGAGCCTCCGCCGGGCAAAACCTTCAGGATCATCATGCTAGGTGCTGGGGCGGCGGGGATTGACTTTATCCATCATGCCAAACTGATATTCAAAGATCTCGACGTCCAATTTGTGTGTTACGACAAAAACCCCGAGGTTGGCGGCACCTGGTACGAAAACCGATGTCCTGGATGCGCCTGTGACATTCCTAGCACCGCCTATACGTTCCCATGGCGACCGTATCCCTATTGAAAGAAGTACTACTCATCGTCTTCGGAGATCAAGCGCTGGGAGGACAAATGTGATTTGCTACTCAATGGGACCGGCTTCCACAAGAACTGTGCAACGCCCAGTCCCTACATGCATCTGCTGGTCAACTGACAGTTTCTAGTGCTTGGAAGTGGCCAGACATCTCGGGCATCAAGACTTTCACGAGGTACGTCTTCCATACCGCGAATTATGATCCCGGGTTTGATCTCACGAACAAACGAGTGGCGATCATCGAGTCCGGCAGTTCAGGTACCCAGTGCGTCACCGCCGTGTACCCCGAAGCCTCGAAACTTTATGCCTGGGTAGTCATCTGTGCGACGGGCTTTGACACTTCTTGCCGTATGATTTCGAAAGTGCGAAAATCATTGGCGAAAAGAACAAGACTGACGAACTGTCAAGCAGGCCCGCGCTTCCCGATCACCGGCCTCGACCTAAACCAGTCGCTCGCCGACAAGTTTGCCAAAGAGCCATCAAGTTATCTCGCTATCGGCGTCGATGGGTATCCGAACTACTTGACCTATTCTGGAGCCTACACCCCTACCGCGCAGGGCTCCCTGCTCCCGATTCTATCGCTGCTGAGCAAGCACTTCATGCAAATCGTCACGAAGATGCGCAAAGAACACATCCGGAGGCTATCTCCCAAGGCGTCCATTGTGCGAGATTTTATCGAGCACGCCAATACTTTCACCCCCCGGACCTGTTGGTCTGACCCGTGCACAAGCTGGTTCAAGCAGGGCGAGAAAGACGGCTCTCCGATTGTGTGGCCTGGCACGAGGATGGCTTTCTTTGACACGGTGAAACACCCGAAGTTTGAAGACGATGAAATCGAATACTGGTCCAAGAACCGGTTCGGCTGCTTGGGCAGTGGATTCTGTACCCTTGAATTCGACGATAGTCAGGATATATGCTGGTATCTGGACGAGCTGTCTGGAGTCCAGCGGTTTTGAGAAGGGATTGCCGCCCATCACCGAGCAGGAAAAGGAGGGATTCAGGAGCATAAGTACTGGCAAAGTTCCGGGAGCCACAATCTTCGGGAGATCTACGCCCTCTATAGTCACCTGCGCGGCCAAGAATGCTGAGTAAAGTCTTGGCACTCTTTTACGCCCGCAATTGAGCCTTCAAAGATAGCTCGAGTCGATAGATATATTACCTGGAGCCTAGCTACACTATAGCAAAATTATAAAACATGGAAGGAAGAGACAGTGCTGAAAAATAGCGATAAAGAAGACGTAGCAGAAGGTCTCTTAGACAGCCCTGATTGGTGGGGGCCATGAATCTCATTGGTCGAGGCTGTAATGCCAAGATTTTACTCAGCATTCCCGGCCGCGCAGGGATATACGGTGAAGCTTCACGTAATCGTATTGCCCAGTGCGATGTCGCCTAGCGATCATCATCTCGAAATTGAGATGCTGTTCTACGACACACCCAGCTTATAGGTTTTCTAGGGCCTTCGAAAGTGCCCAAATTACTACGGGGAAACACCTGCAGATTGCCAGTGGGGGTAGACCGGAATGCGCCGCACGCGACCTCAATTGCCTGTCGCCCCGGTCCTTAATCATGCATGCGTTCTGGGTGACAAGACGCCACAAAAGAAGACAAGGCTTATTCTTGCCGATCACACGGCTGTCGAAATGCAAGCACTAAGGCCAGTCATTGGCTGTTTCGTTGTCCCCTACAGCCGAGCTGCCCGTCTTCGCTTCTCTGCTGTTCACGTGCGTATAACAGAAAGTTGTGGTTTATGATCTAAAATCTCTCTAGGGACAGAAACGACGCAGACCCCATTTCAAGTCCCGTGCGCACGCCCTGTCGGAGCAGGGCTCGTGAATGTAAACCAATGGAACCAAGGTGCTGTGCTGGCTGGTGAACGCCGGCACTCGGTCCTGATTGGGGTAAGGCTCTGTGCCGTGGTGCAGAGTCTCCCTGTTCAGCCCATCACTAGACCTGTCTCCGACTTCAGAATCACCACCAACGTTCTTCACTATCGACGTGCCGTCTCTTAGCACCGCTCGGTAAAGCAGCTTAGCACTCTTTACTTCATCTGCCTCTCTAGGTCCGACAAATGGCAGAGAGACGATATGCTGTTGCTCTTGGGCTCTTGGCCCCCTCTCAGTGTTCGGGCGCACGTCTCGGTCAGGCTGAGAAGAGGGGTTCTTTCAGTACCGTTATCTGTCTGAGGATGCTCCCTCTTTTCCTTTTTTCCTGAACCTGCTGGCGAACTCCTCGATAATGGCCGACTCTCTCGGTTTGACGGCATCACTCTTCATCGCGCTATGTCTTTGCAAGCCGACACACGGATATGGCTTCCGCTTTCCGCGACATTACGATCAGATTGTGATGGGAGAGACAGTAAACCTCACGTGGGACATAATAAACCCCTTCGTCAGCTTGCACTATGTCCCGACCTCCATTGTAGGAGGTAGTATCGTTACCGTTGTAAATATTGCCGGTGAGTTTACGACTGTCTCTCGCCGGGCATGTCGAAGGTTACTCACATCTACAGAAAACATATCCAACAGAGGCTGGGCGTTGTGGGAAATTCCGACAGATCTTTCATCACCCATTATTGGGGTACCAGGCTACTTTATGTTGACCGATGGAGTGACGAATGACACCATACTTGACACTGAGTATGTGACGGTCATGCCTACTTCGACCACACCGGTCCCATCGCCGACTCTTCTTGGGCGATTTACAGCGCCAACCGGAGCCCCGAACAGGTCACTAACAGAAGGTGCTGCTATCAATTTCACATGGGAGACAGATGCGCAATTTGTGAACCTTTCATTCTGGACGGCTGCTAACGACCCGTGGCCACTCTTCTGTACGTTGCATTTGACTTTTGACGTCCTCGCTCTACTGATCACAAGTTGCTGAATGACTGAACAAGCTCTGACCCCGAACCCCGGCTGGTATGTTTGGACTGTTAAGAACATTGCCGCCTTTCTGTTGCCGCACTACCTGAAGCTGGAATCGAACGACACTTCCTACATCGCGTCTCCGACTATCGACAGCGAAGGCTTCTATATTGAGCCGTCTAACTATCCAGTAGCCACTCCCAATACCATGTCTGACCATGCGGCGGCGATTATCTATCCACAGAGACGGGACACGGACTATTTCGCAGTGAATGACACTGTTGTCTTCGTATGGGACAAGCCGGTGCCACCGGCGATAATACTCAGTATGCAAACGATGGGCGACACCTACTTCACTTGGACAACCACCGACCGCTGTAAGTATCCGACATCATCGGGAAAATCTTAGCCCGGTGCTAGAACGCACACTTACGATCGAGACAGTCCTTGCTGGTTTCGATGACTTCACGTATACTACCACAAATTTCACGTTGAAAATCCATGACCTCTATGGCTTCACCGATGGCATGTATGGAAGCTCATTTCATTTCAACCTCGTTGAAGAATCCTATCGAGCGACAGAGGGTGAATGGTACTTGACGAAACTCATCGCAAGGAGTGATTCATTCAGTATCGTCCTACCAAGTGGACCGGAGAAGACTTGGTCGCCATCCGCAGAAAGGCTCGCAACATCGACTATGCAGCCACCCTCCACGCCGTCGAGTAGCGATCGCGGTGGCTCCAGCAACCCCAGCAACTCCAGCAACTCCGGCGATTCCGGCGGCTCTGGCATGACGACGACGACAAAGATCGCAATCGGCCTGTCGGTGCCCTTGGGAACCATCTTTCTCATTCTCCTCGGTTTCGTCATCTTCTGGTGGCGGAGAAAGCGTCGACAACAGGGATCTGCCGGGAAAAGGGATAGGCATCTTGCTGGCAAAGAAGTGCACGAGCTGGAAATTTCCAGGAGCCCGTATGGACGACATGAGCTCCTGGGCAAGGCGCGTCCCGCGGAGTTGGATGGACACCAGGTACATGAGCTGCCTACGCCGCAATACCGTGGCCCACCAGCGCCAGGGTAAGGATGCAGGTTTACCAAGGCGAAATTTATATAGCCTTGGCTTGTCTTGGACGGGCTTATTAGGCATTCTGCTTCCTGCAACCACCACATTGTGCGTGAGAGACCAGTTTCGACGGACTGAGAACTCACTAGGAACCAAATGCTAGACTGGAGAAATTGCGGCAGTGACAGACTAGCTGGATGCCAGCGACGTGGATCGAGGTATTCCCTAACGGCCTCGTATTTGCACTGAAAGATCTTGAGGTTGTATAAGAATCCTTCCACGCGCCCTCGAGAAATGAGGTTCACTGGTCACGAGAGCTCGTCTGTCGTCGTGCTGTGCATTGTTCACGTCGAACCTCCATTGAACACTGCTGAAGCCTGAGGTTTGATCCTCAGTCTTGCGAGGTATTTGTGGCGGATCACAGCGCCGAGGCTGGGTAGTGAGAGCAGTGGAGGGCCGACGAACGCGCCAAATCTCACCTTCCTGTGCCGCCATGAGGGACACGGTAGATCGACGTCTGCGAGATAGAGAGGCTATTTGATGATGGCGTTTAAGTAGGTCGGAGAAGCGTACCCAGTGGACGCCCTGTTCACTTCACTCTCGCTGTTGTATCTTCCACCTTCGTGGCCCGTGACGAGATACGCACCCTGCAGCACCGTGCATCCCATCCGATCCCGTGTATGATGTAGCCGAACGGCAGACCCAGAGGCCTATTCCGAGATGTTTGCACTGTACACCAGCCTGTTCATGCTGAAAGACGCATGCCAGCACCTTGGGGGCAGTCGGCGGTGGGATTTTCGCAATCACTCTTCCAGAGTGCCAAAAGCGCTTTCATGTGGCCGTTTGCCGGGCAACGTGGATTGGCGTCCTTGAGACAAGCCCCCCGCGAACTCCTCGTCCAACCTATTTTGAGTTCCCGAGATAGCAGCGGGGGCAGTTTCCACCCACGCGTCTCTTAGCCGCCAAGTTCCACGCGCTGTCGAGAAATGAGCATCCCACCAGTCAAAAGCAACGACAAAGCCGACACGAATCTGCCCTCAGCCTGTCGCCTAGCCAAACGGGCTACCATGAGCCTAGAACCCTGTCCGACTGCAAGCAAAGGCTCGGATACTGCCTTGGCCCATGCCACGACGACGCCCTCCTCCTACGTAACATCCCACCTGCGGGTTCCAACACGTCGCCGGCAGATGTTAACGTTGACGTAACGTGGTGACACAGACCGAATCACATCCGAAATGGGCGTCGTGCAGACACACTCGTCGCACGCGGCAGCAATTCAGGAAGGGTCTTCTCCAGCAACCTGCTGCAAACCGAAAGGTATTGTCAGCAAAGGCAAAAGACCTTGCATATCACGATCCGGTGCGCGGCAGCAAAGCTTCTGAAGCCCTCCACTGTTGAGACCGTTGAACTCAATCAGAATGTCATGCTCGTCGATCGACAGCCCTAGGACAATGTTGACACCAGTGGGAAACCCTGATCCCTTCGCTAATATCTTGTGTCACAAGCTAGGCCACATGGCAGGAGATCAAATCAGACTAATCCGCGTTGCACCATGCTGGAAGAGGTGGCGAATACACAATGCAGCCAGCGGGAACTGGACGGTGCTCAAATCCCCCATTCACCACATACGTTGCACCAGGGTCTTTCTTGGGGGAAGAAGGGAACCAGCAGACAAGGGTCCACAATGGTAACACGGACTGGACAAGCCAGGATCTGCCCTTTGCAGAGGGCCTCAGAGTATGTCTCGAAGCAAACAAATACGAGTCCCTTCAAATTGACTCTGCGGACACGTTTTTCCATGGAAGCCTCCATCATTCCTGCTCAATCGGCATCCTCTGCGACCTGTCTGCCTCATGTCACTCCCAGTGGACGATCATGACTCGGTCCCCGACCCTGATTCTGAGCCAGTAGGGTTGATCACGGTCTTTGCCTTCTAAGTCGCTCGTGCTGGTAACTGATACTGTTTCATAGGAGGTCCCCATAGACGCCGCAGACGAGGTTGACTCGGCCCTTGGAGATGTGAGCTTCCCACCGTCCCAAGACCAAGATTGAAAGCTGATGTACCATACAGGAAGATGATCTTTTGTCCACGTCTTCTCTGACTTCAAGCGTCTTTGATTACATTCAGGAACATGGCAGAACATACAACGCTTACGGCGAGCGAAGTACGTCACTGGACCATTCCTGAACCTGGAACTAATTTCTCTACAGCGTATGTCCTGCCCAATGATGAGGTATGGGAGTTCGACCCGTTATCTGCCCTGCAGGTTGGAGACGAGTTTACTGACGCTGTTGCCTTGACAGATTGAGCTAGATCGTCTAGGTAGAGTATCTTGTTCTGGTGCCATCGCTTTCGCTGGTCCACTGACTGCAAGTTTAACCAGACCTCCAACATCATCTACTCAAGATGACCTTCAATAACCAACTATCGACCTGTGGTGTTGAGAAGAAGAGAGATTTGCACCGAGTTCTAGATATCGGTACCGGCACGGGCATTTGGTCTGTCGAATTCGGTAAGAGAGGGAATGCTTCTCCCGAGTCTGAGGAGACAGACGACTGACATGCTGTCGAAGGTGATCTTCATCCGGAAGCCATCGTGAGTTGACGCTGCCGCCATGGCCTCCACGTGAATGACAGTTGACAGAGGAAAGGTGCTAGGAGTGGATGTCAGCCCTGTGCAACCCACGTAGTAAGTTTAATCAGACTCCCAGCATTCGTTTGCTCATTTAGCAAGCAGCGTGCCGCCCAACGTGAGGTTCGAAGTGATGGACGTTGGCCAGCCATGGGTCTTCAGCTACCAATTCGATTTCATCTTCAGCCGATTCATGACGGGTGCTGTTGCAGATTGGCGCGGATTCATTCGGCAATGCTACGAGTAAGGAGGGTCCTTTTTGAGCCAAAGCGACCAAAAACTGTCGTTCGAGCTGATATTGTTGCGCAGAAACCTTGCCCCAGGCGCGATGCTCGAGGTTCAGGATATCTCGTTCCATCTCGCGTGTGAGGACGGAACCCTTCCCGCGGACTCGGCACTAGCCAAATGGGCAGCGTACATGCTTGAAGCAAGTAAGCAGCTGGGGTGTCCCCTTGACAGTGTCGAGTCAGTGAGGAGAATTATGATTGAGACCGGATTCGTCGACGTGGAGGAAACGCCCTACATCTGGCCCATGAGCCCCTGGAAGAAAGATCCGACATTGAAGAAGATCGGTGAGTCTGCATCAGTCTGGACTGGAAGCGATGGGGCCAGCCTGCTCACCAAGCGGAATTCTACAGGAGTCTGGACTTACCACAATTTCACAACGTCTCTGTCGGGCATCAGCCTGGCCCTTTTTACACGAGGTTTGGCTTGGACGGCAGATGAGCTGGAGGCATTTCTGATCGACGTCCGAAAAGACATGCGGAACACGAGGTATCATGCGTTCTGGCCCATGTGAGCAACCCCTCCATGTCTCGGATCTGTGAGATGGGCATGACTGACGGGTGAAACATCAGATACTGCATCAGTGGGACAAAGCCCGAATAGCCTAGCCGACTCAGGACGCCAGCATGTTGTAGACCGGCAGATGTGGTTGGGATATTTCTTTCGTAGTCTGGGCGGCTGTAAGCGAGCTGGAGGAGCTGGGCACTTAGTACTCGGTAGCAGTAATGACTTGGTGGCCATATGCAACAGAGATGCAAGTGAATGGAAACAAACCCTCACCAGGAACACCACCTCAGGCCTTAAGCTGGGACCAGGCCCAGTCGAATCGAGACCTTCACTAGCTATGTCCAGCTCCCCCCGGTTGGTGCCCGTGTAGCTCCCCCTCGTGCCGTGAAGAATTGTGGAAACACTGGAAATCGGCTGAAGATTTGCCACCCCAGCAACCAATACCACTGCGCCCTCAACCGTCACTCCCTGCTGCCACCAACAACCACTACTGCAACAGACCCGTTTGGTGTCGCCGTTGGACATCTGCTGTGCAACCTCTTCCCCCAGACGTGGCTGTCAGTCCTCCCTTATCTCGTCCTGTCCGTTCCACGTTGCGATCCACCACAGGGGCATCGGCACCGTTGCCCATCCCAGAGGGCTCCCGCAAAAGAGGGCAAATACGTACCATGCGAGATCAGATCTGAAACTCCTTCCCCGCGGTGAACACAAAGTTCGACATCACATTTATCCCTTGTACTCCCCACGAAGCAAACATGCTCGCTCTCGCCTATCTTGGGGTCGGGCTCGGGGTCTACTTGGTCTACTCCTTCGCAAAGACCTTCTACGACTGGTACCGCCTGCGACACATCCCCGGTCCCTTCTCTGCCGGCCTCTCCAAAGGATGGCTGCTCAAACACACCTGGGATGGTTCCATGTACATCGAGTCTGCGGAACAATGCTTCAAATACGGTACAACCCCCCCCCGGGTTGAGGTGTACTGCCACCCTCACTTCTGGCTGACACGCCGCTCCCTAGGTTCGCTGGTTCGCATCGGACCGAACGACCTCATCACATGTGATCCCGAGATCCTCAAGACAATGGGTGCGGCTCGATCTCCGTACCGTAGATCTGACTGGTACGATGCCCTTCGAGTCGACCGTGATAATATTCTCTCCGAGCGGAACGAGGAGAGACATGCAATGCTTCGTGCCAAAATGGCCCCGGGGGTATATGAACAGAAGCTGTTTTCCGATGTCTGAGGGTGGTATGCTGACGCTCTCGGTAGTATGCTGGCAAGGAGAACCCCACCCTCGAGCAGTCAATCGACGACTGCATCGCCAAGCTGGTCGACCTCATCGAACGGAACTATCTCTCTAGCCCAGAAGAATTCAGACCCATGGATTTCGCGCGCAAGGCGCAATATTTGACCCTGGACATCCTCTCCGCCATTGCGTTTGGAGGGGCTTTCGGATTTCTCGAAAAGGACGAGGATGTGTTCCACTATATCCAGACAACCGAAAGCACCATCCCAGCCATGATCCTGTGTGCGGCATTTCCAGGCCTGTCCAAGGTCTTCCAGTCGCGAATCATGAAGTTCCTGATGCCCAAGGACACTGATGCATATGGCCTAGGCAGAATCATGGGAGTGGCAAAGGAGGTGGTCGCAGAAAGATTCCGACCTGAAGCAAAACCCCGGATGGACATGTTGGGATCATTCCTCCGACATGGCCTCTCTCGCGAAGACGCCGAAACGGAAACCATGGTCCAGATCCTCGCCGGCAGCGACACCACCGCGTCAGCGATACGTGCGACGATGCTTCATATTCTCACCAACCCACCCGTTCTGGCAAAACTGTTGGCCGAGCTTTCGTCCGCTAACATCTCCGATCCCATCCAGGACTCTGAAGCCCGCAAGCTGCCGTACCTCCAGGCCGTGATCAAGGAAGGCTTGCGCATTCACCCGCCTGTTACAGGGCTCCAGTCGAAGTGTGTGCCGCCTGGGGGAGACACCCTCAATGGCTATTATGTCCCGGCAGGGACGAAAATCGGATACTGTGCATTCGGACTGTTCCTGGACGAGGGACTGTGGGGTCCAGATGCCAAAGTGTTCCGGCCCGAGCGATTCCTGGAAGGCACGCCGGAGGAGATCAAGCGCAAGGAGGCTAACGTAGACATGGTGTTTGGCTATGGGAGGTCGTCGTGTCTCGGGAAGAGCATTGCGTTCATCGAACTGAACAAGGTCTTCGCGCAGGTAAGTTTGGTGACAGACTCGCTTTTGAGCCATTCTCTCCCGGATCAAATTCTAACCCATGTCTCTTCTGCAGCTGCTTCGAAAGTTCGAGTTCACCATCGTCAACCCGCAGCATCCATGGAAATCCTTTAGCGCAGGAGTCTTCATTGTGAGCGACATGTGGATGCGGGTCACGAAGAGAGAACCACCAATTTGATGATTGCATCTCCCACGCCATTGCACAGTCTCGAAGGCAGCGAATGGGTCTGATGGACATGAATCCAGAACATAATGACACAGGGTTATGCTAATGAAGGAAAATTAGGAGTTGATGGAAGCAACATGCACATACTCACTAGCGGCCTAGAATACCAATACAGTTGCACACATTCACCAGAGCCCGTCGATACTCCCCAAGGCAACGGCAGCAGGACTCCCAACAAATCCCTTCCTGAAACCTTCCAGCGTGGTTCTCATGTGCTGGCCTCGACCATCAGGATTGCGAACAAGTTGCAACAGGGCGCGGGAGCTCGAGCTGCCGAAGAGAGCTGACGGCTGACTAATACGCGGCGCTAACCTCACTACAGCAGCCACTGGCGGAACGGGGCATCCGGGGGTCAAACGAACTTCCTTATCGCTATCGGAGTCGGCAGTCGGGCAAACCATGCCATTGTGAAATAGTCATCGATCAATGCAAAATGGATGTTCTTGATTACAATTCTCTGCTGCCTGGAGTTCCTTGTGTATTTGTTTGGGCATTCAGGATATTTCCATTGACTTACTTTGCTTGACATTCCATTGCAATCATTCTCTTCAGCTCGACGACCCATCACCGCAGCCATGGCGACAACCACCGACAAGCCCGCGCCCAAGGACATGTCCCATCTGTATTCGCGCGTCACCAAACAGCGTGTTGCCAGCAAGATGAAGGCCTTCTATAAATACTTTGCCATTCCGGGGATTGGAAACCTTGCTGGAGGCACGTTGTCCCTGCTGATCAAGGGCCTGTGTTCTAGCTAACAATCGCCAGGCCTTCCCAACCCAGGATACTTTCCGTATGACACGTTGGAAGCATCAACGGCGCTTCCCGATCGATTCAAGCCCACGCCCAACAAGCCTGTCGACCCCCCCGCCTCCGGAGCTGCAAAACCATCTCTATCTGAAGCTTCGACGGCCTCGCGGGTGCTTGTACCGCACGATTCAGCAGAGCCCAACCTCCTACGCAAGATCGACTTGACCACGGCCCTGCAATATGGCACCGCCCAAGGATATCCTCCCCTCTATAGCTTTATCCGGGCCTTTGCACAGAACAATCTCCATCCCAATGTGCCCTACAAGGACGGCCCAGAGGTGATTCTGACCTGCGGCTCAACAGACGGATTTTCGAAGACGATTGAGTGCTTCAGCAACATCTGGGACGAGGAAAGGGACTGGATCCGAGAGCGTGAGGGTATACTATGTGAAGAGTTTGCGTATATGAATGCCATTCAGGCTGCCAGACCCCGTGGGCTCAATGTGGTCCCAGTGGCCATCGACGATGAGGGTATGATGGCGTATGGTAAAGGTGGATTAGAGGAGGTCCTTGTGAGCTGGGACAAGAACAAGGGCAAGCGACCACATTTGATGTATACCGTGACGTGAGTGGTACCTTGAGTTCGGTGAAAAGAAAAATGCACTAACAAAACCAGGATGGGCCAGAACCCGACCTCCGGATTACTGTCGGTGAAAAGACGGAAGGAAATTTATGCCCTGTGTCAAAAATACGACATCATTATTATCGAAGACGACCCGTACTGGTACTTGCAATATCCCTCCGCAAACGAGATGTCAATGAGGACCAGGGGTAAACTTGTGTCAGAGAACTTCCCCGCGGACAGCTCATACAACTACAACACCGCCGCTGGGGGCAAATCCGGCGGTTTTCCATTCTTGGACAGTCTTGTTCCTTCATATTTATCAGTTGACGTGGACGGAAGAGTCGTTCGACTGGATACCTTCAGCAAGACAGTTGCTCCAGGCTGCCGATTAGGCTGGATCACAGCTCAACCTGAGGTGGTGGAGAGAATCCTGCGTATCACCGAGACCAGCACTCAACAACCCAGCGGATTCGTTCAGAGCATGATTGCAGAACTTATCATTGGACCCTCTGAAGAGGGCGATCCCGGCAAAGGAGGCAGCAAAGATGGCAGCGGGTGGAAGGCGGACGGCTGGGTTCGATGGCTCGAGGGGTTACGGGGCAATTATGAGCGACGCATGCAGATTATGGCGTCCACTCTTGAAGACGGGAAGTACTTGATTCAAGATTCGAAGCCGAAATCGAACACCTTCGCGCCCGACGATATGGAATACGAGGTGGTGCACAAGACGCAGATGTACGACTTTGCTTACCCAATGGCTGGCATGTTCCTCTGGTTGCATGCACGATTCGAGACCCACCCTCTCTTCAACGAGGTCGACCATGCTCGACTTGCCCAAGCCCTTTGGGTTATGTTTACCACCGATCCATTCCTCGTCTTGCTTGCTCCGGGGAGCATGTTCTGCCCGACGCCCGAGATCATGGCAGAGAAAGGCTGGCAGTATTACCGACTCTGCTTTGCCGCAGTGGATGACGATGTGGTGCAGAAGCACAGCGAAAACATCGTGGCGGCTTTCCGGCATTTCTGGACCATTGACGATGTCAAAGTGATCGACAAGCTTCTGGAAGACGACGAGGATGTAGAGGGGAGGTTTGCGGAACTGGCGATGCAAAACCAGGTGAGTTCGCGGTGCAAGGTGATGTTTTCGTTCTTCGAGGATGTGCTAACGAAGCTCTAACAGGGGTCATTTGCTGTGAATCCGGTCATGTGTTGATTGTGATGATGAATAATATGACAAGAGATGAGGCTATGTTGAAATAAGGCTCTGCATGATGTATGACACTTGCTTGGACGGATATCTAGACGTGGTAGCTACCTCGGGTAGTGGTATAAAGCGATTCGCAGTGTATCTAAGGGTCAGGATAGACAACATGAAGTCGATCAGGAAGAATAGAGGCGCATCTTGGGGAGCGGGTTGGCTGCGCCCAGCCTGCGCCAGCCTGCGCCAACCTGCGGGTGGATGTTTGTCCTTTTCCTTGGCGGCTGCCACCAGCTCCAGCTCTTCGTATCTCGCCGTCGCTGATCTTCTCCAATTGATTCCCCCTCGTGCTCTTGTCCGTCCTTCCCTCTTGCGTACTGTGTCGTGTGCCCAGCCGCCATCCAAGGAGCTAGAACACCGCCTTGCTTCCGTCCAAGGTTTTGCCCTGAAGTCAAGCTCCTCAGTAGGTTGCGTCTGGACCGCTGGTAAGCTCCAGCTGTGAGGTGGTTCAGCCACTGACGAGTGCAGGCCTCGACCATCCCTGCTTTTCAGCCTGGCAAGCTGTGAGCCTTTCACATCCTCATCCATCCTTCTGACATGGCTCCTCCGTCTTTCCAGTACCGTATCGGGCAGGCCTATGCTGCGGATACCTGCAGTAGCACCCCAATGTGCTCACTCACCTGTACCACCAACCTTGGGTAGTAGGTGGAAGAAGCTCGCACCGCTCCGCAGCTCCTGCACATCTTGTACCACTGCGTGATAAGGCCGTGGCCGCCCGTTCTTCTTGCCTTGCCCTTAAGGTGAGTTCTTCCTATTACCGTGTAGCTATCGTCGCTGGTTCTTTGCGAGTCACCTGAGCTCTCTCGAGCTGTCCGCTATGTTGCTCACTTCGCTACTTGCCGTCGCTACGCTCCTCAGGTCATCCCACTCGTGCGACGACCATGACTGGACATCCCCGGTTCTTGGAGGCTACGTCGACCACAGCTTGATGAGAAAACACGACCTAGCCAAGCGGATCCAGCCTGCTGCACTTCCCACGCCGCCGCAACAGATCAAAGACTTGCATTGGGGTCAGATCAATTTCCTTCACACCACAGATACTCATGGCTGGCTCGCGGGCCATCTGCTGGATGACAATTACAGTGCCGACTATGGCGACTTTGCCGACTTTGTGCAGAAGATGAAGGCCAAGGCGGATGTGCTGGGTGTCGACCTCCTACTCATCGATTCGGGGGATTTACACGACGGGACCGGGTTTGGAGACGCGACGACGCCCAATGGAAAGCTCACGCTGCCTATTTTCAAGAAGCTCCCCTACGATTTGCTGTCGATTGGTAACCATGAGCTCTATACGACGGAGATTGCCAACGACACATATCGCAACTTTGCTCCGTACTGGGGCGGCCGCTACATCACCTCCAACGTCGAGTTCAATCTCACGGGAACTCCCACTCCCTTCTCCAACCGCTATGCATATTGGGAGACCAAAATGGGCATCCGCATCATGTCCTTTGCCTTTATTTTCAATTTCACCGGCAACAGTAATGCAACTGTGGTGACTCCGGTTGGTGACGCCGTCAAACAATCTTGGTTCCAGCAACAGGTCAAGAGGACCGATGTCGACATGTTTCTGGTCGCGGGACACATCACTCTTCGAGACTCTACGGAATGGGGTCTTATCTATGCGGCCATCCGCCAGCATCATCCTACCACGCCCATCCAGATCTTTGGGGGTCATCGACATGTGCGGGACGCCGTTGTCTTTGATGCGTCGGCCGTGGGCATTGCTTCGGGAAGATATTGCGAGACGGTGGGGTGGGTGTCTGTCAACGGCTTGCCCAGCCGTGTCACCAAAGCCAAGTCGCCGATGGGAAATGCTACGAGAATCACCCAGAAACCCTCGGCCGTTCCTGGCGTTAAGCCCAACCCCAACTCGACCTTGTCCTACTCGAGACAATATCTTGACTTCAACCGATATAGTTTTGAATTTCACACCAACACCAATGAGCAGACATTTAACTCTAGCTTGGGTGTGACGATCAGCAAGAACATCACCACGGAGGTGAACAGTCTCCCACAGCTGACCAACAAGCTCGGCTGCTGCCCGGACAACTACTACCTTGACCGGGTTCCCATCAGCTCGAACCAGAGTCTGTTCAACTATCTTACGACTGTTGTCTTTCCTGCGGTCGTAGTCGCTCCAAACCGTACCAACGTGCCACGCATCATCCTGACCAACACTGGCGGGTTCCGGTACGATCTCCTGAAGGGACCTTTTACGATCGACAATGCATATCAAACGAACCCCTACACCAACTATTGGCTCCGAATGACAGCTCCCTGGTCCTCGGCCAAGAACCTGCTGTCGAACATGCAGACGGATAAAGTCTACAAGCGTGCCCCTCTCCCCGTCAACGCAACCACTCTGGTCAAGACACCAGGCTATGTGACCAAGGACGACCTCGGCGCCGACGGGGACAACATCGTCCACATCAACCAGGGCTACTCCTCGGCCCCACATTACGTGCAAGCCAACGTCAGCGTCGGAACCAACACGTCGGATTCGACCCTGGTCGATGTCTACGTGACGAGTTTTTTCTCGGCGGCGGCGGGCAAGTACTTGAGCGGCAACACCAGTGACTGGGTCAGTACGGATGGGAACTTTTCGAGCTTTGACACGCTGCCGCGCATGGCCCAGCTACATTGGAGCAAAGACTGTTGAGCGTATCGCTGTGGACGGCGAGCGAGGACGGAAGTAATGTCACCCCTTAATTAGTAGTCTGTGGCCCCGTATGTAATGCTCTAGTAGAGGATAGAAAGAACCAAATCGATAGGCAAGGTGCCATACATGTTGTAAAGCTCCGTCCATCGATTGTATCAGTGCGAGACTAGCCCCTGAGACCAGTTGAGATGATGAGCAGAGCCAGGCTGAGAGGGCGCGTCAGAGGACGAAAAGGTAGAGACCGAGAAAGAGAAATCAAGATCATCAATAAATCAATCCGCTGAGGACAAGCAACTCGTAAGGGTTAGTAAGGGTAAGGTATCTATGTAAATAAAGCATGTAAGAACGCACAGAGTCATCGACAGATAGATAGAAAGTCCCTCGTCTCCCTTTCCCTTCCCCTTCATCCGCCTTGGGGGATCATGCCCACTGACCCTCTCCCTCTCTCCCTCGCTCCCTCCCTGCTCCCTGTGCTTCGTTTTGGCCATGCGTGACGCGTGTGGAATCGAGGGGGGAAAAAAGGGGTGGTACATAAGTTCTCCTTGCTCTTTCTTGCGCTCGCGTCCGAAAACCATTGATCAGATCGACACCGTATCAAGCTCGGAGGAGGAGAGGTAGGAGGAGCGCCCTGGCGACGTAGATAGATCTGCTTTCTGTAGGGAGGGCGGTAGTGGTGGTGGTATTGTCGGTGATGGAAGCAGAGAAGCGAGGGGTCCGCCGTTATCATTGTTGCGACGTCCTCGAAATCCGGATCTTGATCCCCTAACGCCCAGTCCCAATCCAATCTGATTCAATCCCAAGCCTAACTCCTTGTCCAGTTTTGGTACTTTAACACACGCACATAAAATTCCCATCTTCACCGTGCCTCGTCTCGCCTCTCCTCTTCTTCAGCAACCCATCTCAATTCAGTACAAAATCGATCGTTCACCGTCCATGCCACACGGCGACTTTCAGAGGCCGTCTAGTGGAGGAATCGCCGGCCCTGCGAAGGGGGCACGCAGGTGCCGCCGATCTCGATGGTCCAGACGGCCGAGTTGAACTCGGAGAAGACGCTCTGGATCTGCCAGCCGTCCTCGGTGCCCGTGGGGTTCTCGGTGTAGAGGATGTTGATGCCCTTGACGGGGCTGCCGCTGCCCAGGATGGCCTCCCAGCGGAACGCGATGACGGTGCAGGTGATGGCGTCGATGTTGAGCAGGTTGAACCCGATGGCTGGCTGCGTGCCCTGGCCCTGCTCGAACGCCAGCTTGCTCGGGAACGTCACGCTGCCCAGCGGGTTGCCCGCCAGGAAGTTGATCGAGTCCGACGTGTCCGAGAAGTCCGAGGCCAGCAGCGAGTTGGCCGTCGCGTTGCTGTATGCCGTCAGCAGCGAGGCGAACCCGTTGACCACGCTGCTCGCCGCCGCGGTGCTCAGGCAGATCACGCTCGACGCGGCGGTGGTGGTCGTGGTCGTGGTCGTTGCGGCGCCCGCGGCCTGGTATGCTGCCGCGGTCGTGGTGGCGGCTGCGGCAGTGGTGGACGCGTCGTGGCTGTCGTCGCCGCCGCCGCCGCCGCTGCTGCCACCGCTGCTGCTGCTGTTGCCGCTGTCGCCGCCATAGCTGGGGCTCGAGTTGGAGGCCGCGCTGTCGCTGCTCTGGGGCTCGAACGTGTGAATAGGTGCCGACGGACGTCCGAAGCCTCCTGGTCGCTGGGGGCCGGCGAGGGTGACGCCAGCGAGGGCCGAGAAGGCGAGGACGGTGCTGAAGAACTTCATTGTGTGTTAGAGTTGGAAACGAACTGACTCTCTGATGTCAAGGCCTGAGAAGAAATGAGTGACTGTGGTCGGGGCGAGAATAGATAATGGAGAAAAGCGGTAGTCTCTATTGAGGAGCGAATGAACGAGAAAGAACGGATTGAACTGAATGAAAGAAGGCCAAGACAGAGGACACGCCGGGCTTAATATATGAGAGCGTGAGATAGACGTAGTCGGTCCTCGGTCACTTACCATCCAGATAGTCAAGCTTCACCGGGGACAAAAAGCCACCGCCCGCCACTATTGGAGACGTGCACGTGTGTAATGCCTAGGAAAACCCAAGACCAGACATTCCATTGCGGTTGGTGGAAATGACATCCCTCCTCGTGGAGTTGCGGATTGTCAGTGCCATGGAAATTTGAACCTGTTTCACGGCCGGGCTGACGGCCACTGGCTGCTGCTGCTGGCTATGCCCGGGAATTGTTGGATTCTGGGATCTCTCGATGATTGGGGATCCGTTTTGGCTCCATGGGAGTAAGTGATAAACCCATGCTGGCTGACAGCCTCATCGAGGACGCGTACGTGGTAATATGCAGGGCAGGATTGTGATGTGCAGTCCACGAAACGTTCTCGCGGGTGGGGGGCCAGGAAGGAAGGAAGGAGAGTGGATCGAAGCCGCCATGATCGACCGGCCGTCCGGCCCTCTGCCCTGCGGTTGGCATATATGTGTAGGTTTCAAAAAGGACAAAGAGAGGCCAAAGATTGGGACGACACTACCGAGTACCGAGCACTACTCATCATCAACTCCCACTCGACCACAAGTACCAGAGCAGCGGATAGGGTTTGCGTAAGCTTTAGTGGGTCCTCCTGGGCTTCTGCTCCCTTGAGGCTTGAGGATTGATCGTCGCAGGGCCAATTTCCAGCAGCGTGCGAAGCTCTGTCTGCGCTGGGCCATGTACCCCCTTGTGCTCGCCATTGATCGAGGCCATGGTTTCCTCATTGGGATGCTACCCCTGAATGTTTCGGGCAAGTGGGTCCCTCGGGGCATGGGTCCCGATTGGTGGACTCTTCACGTCAATTCTCCGTCACAGGGGGAATGCGGAGCGAGTGACGAGGCTGCACATTGCCCTTTGGCCTGCTGGGGGGCGGAAATCACACCGGGAAAGAACTTAAGCATACCTTCGTAGGTTTGGTCAGTGATATCTCCGTGAAAAGCAATAATGGGGAGGGGGACTGATCATCACTCCGAGCGGAACGGGTGGAAATAATAGATCCAGAACTCACACGACTCAAATTGAGCGGACGCGTCTCATCCATTTATTCGCGTTCTGTGGGAGGGGTGACCGAGAGAGTGCCTTCTGACGCGCGCGCTCAATCGGTCAGATCGCTGGGCGACTCGTCCCGCGTTTTCTCTTCGAGCAATGTAAATCACGACGATAGGGAATTTGAACGCTCGGAAAAGATACACGGGAACACAGGAGATGAGTAGAGCAATTGCAATGGTCCCAACTTCAATCATCCATGTCAGCCTGCGGGAAATTGCCGAGGTTGATGGACTGGCAATGTCGCTGCTACTCATACCATCTGGTTCCTTGGGCGGCTGTGCCAGCCCCGGATTCTCGAAACAGGCGACGGGCAGGGAATGTTATACGCAGAGAAGCGCGCCTAAGAGAAGGGTCCAGAATTGACGTAGCAGCGATGGGGAAAGGAAGAAACAAGCGATAGAGGATCTGGCCCAGCTGGAACGCGGAACCAGAGAAGCCGCCACAAGTACGAGGAGTACGTGAAGCCACGAAGCCACGAAGCCACAATTAATGCCGCGCCAACAAAACTCTCTTCCCAATAATGGCAAAAAGGGAAAAATGTCCAACAAGCCCATAAAGGTCCCAGTTCCCTTCGGGCGGAGTAACAAATGCCTCATCTTCCCCTTTGTTCTTCCATCACCCTGTTTTCACAGGACGGACAATGAGAGGTCCCAAAGAGGCCACGGGCGACTGGGTGGTGGTGTCAATAATCTCATTCCCCTAAAGGTCGTGGAAAGATGCTTTAGGGATCCGGAATTTTGGCTGTGAAGAAAACCCAGTCATGAAAAAAAACTACCTAGAGAAAAACTAGTGGGGGTATATGTTTCTTGTTCCCTGCGTCACTCCCCCCATCCCAAAAATGCTTAGTGCTCGCATCCAGATGCTTCATGCCCTACGAGTTCCGATGATATCGGTGCCTCTTAACCCGGTTCCTCGCCGTAAATTCCGCGCTGGGCGGGGACGTCGCTGACGCTGACGCTGACGCTGACGTTGTGGTTGGTTCTTCAGCTGCAGCTGCAGTCGTGGTCGACGCGACTGAAGGATCCGCCGTCGTCGTAGATTCGCTGGCATCCGGCGTCACTGATGGGTCCGTAGCAGTTGGCGTCGGAGATGACGTCGTTGGTGTCGTTGAGAATGCCGGTGTAGGTGCCGGCACTTGGATATCAGGAACTGTCGACGTCTGCGGAGAGAAAGCAGAGGAAGTGGTGATAGGATCGGTGCTGGAGACGTCTTGCGTTTCCGATTCACCAGCTCCTCCAGTATAGTCAGTCGAGTTGCCAGCGTAGCCCGGCCCAGTCAGGTTGGCTGGAGGCTGCCCATAGGTGACGTTGGTAGGAGGTTGACCAGTCCAAGTTGGAACCCCAGTGCTATTGCTGTATCCACCAGAGGTTCCATTCGCAGTAGTCCAATTGCCGCCGCCCATACCCATCCTGATATTGTCGACGTCTAGAATTGGCGAAGAGGTCTCGACGCCATTGCAGCTAAAGACCAAAGAGAACGTGCTCGCTGATGATGTTATCTGGAATTCCTTCCCGGTTGTGGTCCAGGTGCTGGCGGCGGAGAGCGAACTGAGGGTCGCCAAAGTGCCTTCATCGTTCGAAATAGTCAACGTGCATCCATCCGGAGTGATCCCAGAAGAAGGAACCCTGTAGGCGAAGGAATACCAATAGGATCCATTTGTGGCTGGAGTGGCGAGTGTCTGTGATAGTGTAGCAGTCACGTCTTCAAAAGTGGGTTCAAAACGAGCAAACCCTTTGCCATCATATGCCGTGTCGGGGGACAAGATATCACGTATGCGCTTGGCAGATGTGGATGATCCGCTCGCACCTCCCCAGACAATGTCCACTTCGTCCAGTGTCCATCCCGTACCAGAGCATTCGAACGATGGGTTCTGTAGAAGTTGCGAAGGGGGAGTAGCACCACATTCGGATGAATTGCTGGCGGGATACGTTGAGTTACTGTTCCACGGGATCGTCGAATTGGTCGAGTTCGAGGCGGGGATCGTGTAGTTCAAAGGAGCAGTTCCATTGCCCGCCCAGTCGGTCCAATTGCCTGTGCCATTGTAAGCCCACGCCGACGTTGTTGTAGGCACCACAGAGGACGAAGTTATTGTCACAAACACCGAAGTGCTAGTTGTAGCAGGGAAGCTCAGTGGCCATGTCTCATTGCTTCCGGTGGAATTGTACCAATCTGTCCAATTGCCCGTTCCGTTATACGTGAGTGTCGGAATAGCCCAGGTAGAGGTGCTTGTCACGGAACTAGTGGTGGACAAAGGATCGGTCAAGTTGAGGGGCCGGCTAGCATTGACTGGCAGTGTCCAGTTTCCGGTGCTATTCGTGCCGTTGAGCCAGTCGAGCCACTGCGTCTCGTTGTAGGCAGGAGCAGTCATTGTGGGGAAAGCCCCAGTCGACGTCCTCATCATCGTGGAAGTCAATGTTGAGGTCGACGTGTAGCCTGTAGCTGTCGGTGACACATACAGTATCGACGTTGTTGTAGTCAGCAGAGATACGGTCGATGACGTGGTCAAACTTCTTCCATCAGTCTCGTTCCACGGAAGTGTACCATTCCAATCAGTCCAGTTTGTGCCCGCATACGATCCATTATAGGCTGGAATTGTCGGCATGCCTGCCACAGAGGTTGTGGTGGACGAGGACGTGGTTACTGCCGAACTGAAGTTCCACGGGATTGTGCCGTTCCAGTCGGTCCAATTTGTAGATGGATAAGATCCATTGAAGGCTGGAATTGTTGGGTATCCGGCTTGCGAGCTTGTGGTCGACGATGAGAAGGAAGTGGTGCTGGTCATGGCCGCAGCGACGGAAAGAATAGAAACCGTTGAAGATGTGCTCAAGGACGACGTGAGGTTCCACGGAATTGTGCCATTCCAATCAGTCCAATTCGTCGAAGAATACGATCCGCTATATGTCGTGGTCGGATAAGCAGCTACTGAACTAGTGGCCGAAGTAGAAGTGGCCGAAGTTACGGAGGTCACATTCCAAGGAATCGTACCGTTCCAGTCCGTCCAGTTTTGCGAAGGATATGAACCGTTATAGGCCGGAATAGTTGGGTATCCTGCAACTGAAGTAGTCGTGGACGAAGTAGGCGTCAATGCAGTAGCAGCGACTGAGAGAACGGAGGACGTGCTCAACGAAGACGTAGCGGACGCAGAAGTCGTGAAGTTCCATGGAATCGTGCCGTTCCAATCTGTCCAATTTGTCGAAGGATACGAACCGTTATACGCTGGAATCGTCGGATATCCTACTGACGTAGTTGTGGTCGACGTAGGCAAGGTGGAAGTTGTCATATTCCAAGGAATTGTACCGTTCCAATCTGTCCAGTTCGTCGAGGGATATGAGCCGTTGTACGCCGGCACAGTTGGGTATCCTGTCGCTGTGGAAGTCGAAATTGAAGACGAAGTGGGTGTCAGAGCGGTGGCAGCCACAGAAAGGACAGAGGAGGTGCTCAGGGAAGAAGTGGTTGTTCGCGGATCAACAAATCGCGACGACGAGCTGTAGGTTATATTGGACAGCCAATCTGACCAGTTGCCAGTCCCGTTAAAGGCTGGGATTGTTGGATAGCCTGCTTGCGAGCTAGATGTCGTGGACACAGTCCCAGAGCTTGTAGATGTTGTCCAATCCAGCCAAATGGAATTCGAGTCATTGTACGCGGACCAATTGCCAGTTATGTTCTGCGGCGGTATGTTGGGAAAGCCGGAGGTCGAGGAACTTGCGAGGGAACTAGTTGTGGATGAAGTTGACCTGGTAGCCGCATCAACTGGGAGTTCTGAGGTTGTAGTCGTGGTGATGGGAGAAGATGTCGTCGTGCGCGCATAGGCAAATGAGGTTGACGTGAGATTCCAATCTAGCCACTCCGATTCTGTCCAATTTCCAGTACCGTTATATGACATAGTCGGATAAGCCGTGGCCGAGCTTGTAGTGGTTGCCACGGAAGATGATGTTGTTCGACCGTCGACATATTCCGCGCTGGTCGTCGTTGATGTTAAGTTCCAATCCAGCCATGCCGATTCCGTCCAGTTCCCTGTGCCATTATATGAAGCAGTTGGATATGCTCTGGTTGAGCTTGTGGTTGGAGCCATACTTGTGGTGCTGGTGGAAATAGAAGACGACGTGGTTGTTCCGTCGACATACAAAGTGCTTGTTCTGGTGATTGTTATGTTCCAATCCAACCACGCGCTCTCGTTGTAACCCGTCCAATTGCCTGACGTCGGATACGCGAAAGCGGAACTTGTTGTGGTAGTAGTTAGAGAGGAGGTCAGGCTGGTAGTTAGCGCATCAACCGGCAGGGCAGAGGTGGTCTGCGTCTTAGAGACAGACGTCAAATTCCAATCTTCCCAAGTACCATTCATTGACCCATTATATGACGGGTAGCCAGAGTAGCTGAAGGCAGAGCTAGTCGTGGCAGTAGATACAGCGCCAACTGGTGATGACGAACTGCTCAATGTTGAGGAAGTTGTCGATGTCAAATTCCAATCCAACCAGATAGAGTTCGAGTCATTGTAGCCCGGGTAGCTAAAGACAGAGCTGGTTGTGGCAGTGGACGCAGCTCCAACCGGCAGCGTAGAACTACTCAATGTTGAGGAAGTTGTCGACGTCAAATTCCAATCCAACCAGATAGAGTTTGAGTCATTATAGCTGGGATAGCCAAAGGCAGAGCTGGTCGTGGTTAGAGGTAAGGATGAGGACGACGTAGTGGCAGTAGACGCTGCATCAACTGGCAACGCCGAAGTGCTCAGTGTTGCAGAGGTCGTCGATGTCAAATTCCAATCCAACCAGATAGAGTTCGAGTCATTGTAGCCAGGGTAGCCGAAAGAGGAGCTCGTTGTCGTTGCGACTGTGGATGATACCGACGATGTACCTTTTGACGTGATATTCCAATCTTCCCAGGTGCCATTCATGGATCCATTGTACGATGGATAGCTTGAATACGCAGCAATGGATGTTGTCGGCGATACTGAACTTGTCGTAGTCAGAGCATCAACCGGGAGCAGAGAAGAGCTCGTGGGCTTTACGGATGTCGACGTCGCTTCCCAATCCTCCCAGGTTCCAGTGTAAGAAGGATAGCCTGGATATGAGGGTCGAGAGCTAGTTGTCAACAATGAACTTGTCGTTGTTGAAGTGGAAGTAGTCAATGCGTCAACGGGCAACTTGGTGGATGTTGAACTTGCTGAAGTCAGATTCAACCAGCTGGCCCAGTCTTCCCATGTCCCATTTCCACTGTACGTCCCGTTGTAGGATGCGCTCGATGGATAGGAAAATGCTGACGTAGTGGTAGAGAGGCTGGATGTGGTGGTAAGAGCATCAACAGGCAAGCTCGAAGTCGACGTTACGGTCCAATCCTCCCACGAGACATTGCCGCTGTGAGATGGCCATGTAGAGCTATATGGTCTCAAGCTCTGAGTCGAGGTGGGGAGCGACGAGCTTGTCGTTTCAGCATCCACAAAGGCCACACTCGACGTTGACGAAGTCGAAGTCGTTCTACTCCAATCTTCCCACATGCTGCCGTTCTCAGATGGCCAACTAGAGTAGCTAACTCTTGAACTGGTCGTAGTGGCTGCGGTGCTAAGAGAAGAAGTTGTAGTAGCGTCGGCAACAGACAGAATACTTGAGGTCGAGGTCCATGTCTTTGTCCAGTCCTCCCACAAGCTGCCGTTCTCGGACGGCCAAGTGGAATAGCCAGGCCTGGAACTGGTCGTGGAGGCTAGCGTACTTAGAGAAGTTGTAGTAGCATCGGCAACAGACAGAATACTCGAGGTCGAGGTGGAAGTCTTTGTCCAGTCATCCCACATGCTGCCATTCTCAAAAGGCCAAGTGGAATAGCCAGCTCCGGAACTTGTTGTGGATGTCACAGTGCTGATAGACGAGGTTGTAGTAATATCAGCAACAGAGAGCACACTTGATGTGGATGAAAACGTTTTGGTCCAATCTTCCCACATGCTGCCATTTTCAGACGGCCAACTAGAGTAGCTAGCCCTTGAACTCGTCTGAGACGTGGTGGTAAGAGGGGGAGAAGAAGTTGTGGCGTCAGCAACAGAAAGGAGAGTCGACTTGGACGAAGTTGTCCTCGTCCAATCTTCCCACATACTGCCATTTTCAGACGGCCAACTGGAGTAAATTGCCTTTGAAGTGGTCGTAGAAGTGAACGAAGTCGTAGCATCCGCAACAGAGTGAAGAGTCGATGTAGACGAGACCGTCTTCGTCCAGTCTTCCCACATGCTGCCATTTTCAGACGGCCAACTAGAGTAAAATGGCCTAGAGGTAGTCGTAGAAAGGAATGAGGTTGTAGCGTCCGCAACGGAAAGAACAGTCGATATGGACGAGGTCGTCTTCGTCCAGTCTTCCCACAGGCTTCCATTTTCCGATGGCCAACCAGAGGAAAACGCTCTTGAGCTTGTCTTGGACGAGGTTGTGACGTCGGCAACAGTGAGGATACTGGATGTGGACGAAGTCGTAGTGGCGTCGGCGACAGAGCGTGCAGTCGATCCATACGAGCTTGTCCTGCTCCAATCTTCCCACAGACTACCATTTTCCGCGGGCCAGGTACTACCAGAAGGCCTAATTTCACGTGAAGAGGTAGTGGAGGTCGTTGTTACTGCATCGACGGATAGAGAGCTGGAAGTGGACGAACTGCTTGTCCAATCTAACCACATTGGTTTTGTTCCGCTCTCCGAGGGCCAGCCAGAGCCACTCGGCCTCGAGAAAGTCGAAGTCGACGTTGAAAGAGTTGAGGTTGTTGTCGCAGCGTCAACCAATAGAGAGCTTGAAGCTGAAGAGGTGGTCCAATCTAGCCAAATTTGACCTGTTCCATTCTCGGAGGGCCAGGCGAAGCTGGTCGGCCGAATGGAAGCTGTGGAACTAGTCGTCGAAAGGCTCGAAGTTGTTGTAGTTGCAGCATCAACAAACGAGGCGCTTGACGTTGAAGATGTGGTCCAGTCAAGCCATATTTGTCCCGTTCCATTCTCTGAGGGCCAAGCAAAGCTGCTCGGCTTCTGGTGGCCCGCGGAAGCGCTGGAGGTAGTTGTCGTCGCGGCATCAACGGACAGGGAGCTTGAAGTCGAGGATGTGGACGTCCAATCCAACCAGATCCCTCCTGTCCCATTCTCTGAGGGCCAGGCGAAGCTGCTTGGTCTTGGCGCTGTCGATGTAGTTAAGGGAGAAGAGGTTGTAGTAAGCCCATCGACGTTGAGAGAGCTCGAGGTGAACGATGAAGTGGTCCAATCTAGCCATATTTGCTCTGTGTCATTGTGCGAAGGCCATCCAGAGCCACTAGGCCTTGAATACTTCGTTGTTAACGTGACTGTCGGAAGAACAGACGTTGTGATCGCGTCAACCGTGAGAGCACTTGAAGTCGATGACGTCGTCCAATCAAGCCATATTCCCTCTGATCCGCTGTGTGATTGCCAAGTAGAGCCGGGAGATCTTTTTGCGCTTGTCGTTGAGGTTGTCGTAATAGCGTCCACTGGCACAGCGCTAGATGTGGATGGAGACCAAGTATGTGTTGGCTGCGGCCTTCCACCGGGGCGAGTCGGCCGAGAAATAGGTGGCCTTCCAGAACTAGCGGGAGAGGTAGACGTAGATTTCGTCGTCGCAGCCTCGAGGGGGCTGGAAGAGGTGATCGTCGTAGTCAAGATGTCCGAGGAACTTTCCCCTACGGTCGCTTCCCAGTCTCCCCACTCGCTAGAGCCGCCGTTCCCTCTATTGGGTGATGTTTGTGGACGGCCTACTGGAGGTCGAGTCGGCTGACCTGGCCGGCCTGGCCGGCTATCGGGAACAGAGCTGGTCTTCGTGGTCGCCGCCGCCACAGGTTTCGTTGTGGTGGTCGAAGAGACCTCCGTGGTTGTTGATGATTGAGAATTGTTCCAGTCGAGCCACTGGCTTTCAGAATATGGCTTAGTGCTTGCTGCAGCAACTGTGTTTTCGGACGAAGGTTTCGGCGTTGTGTGGGCAGGACCTCTACCAGGCCTCGAGGGATCAATTGATGGCCGTGTCTGCACGGGTTTAGTGCTTGTTGGTTTTGCACTTGTCGACCCAGCGACGGTCTGCGGAGTAGTTGTGCCCGTCGACTTCGAGATGGCGGATACAGAGCTCTTTGTATTTGTCCAGTCAAGCCATTCCTCAGAACGAGAGGCAGCACTTGACCTGGGCGGGAGAAAATGGGAGGTACTACCAGACTTGGTCGACAGCGATGATGTTCGGACGGGGTCAACACTCATAGCGCCAGACGTCGAGCTGCTACTCGTCCCTCGAGAGACAGGATCTACGGGCAAGGAGGTTGCACCAGGGCCTGAGTAAGTAGTACTACTCCAGCTATCCCAGTCGCTCCATTCTGAAGGACCTGGATTTGGCGCGGCAGTAGGAGAGGTTGAGGAAGCTACGGTGGTAGCATCAACCGGATCTGGTTTTCCCGAGTTGTCCCCAGGCTTGCCCGTGGGGGTGCCGGAAACAGGCTTCGATGTTGGCGTGTGAGAAGAGTCCGTGGCCCCCGTGCCACCTCCAGGCCGTGAGTGCTTACCAGTCGGAGAACCTGATGTCGAAGTAGATGGTGAGTGTCCGCTTTGGTTACCTGCCCCTTGTCCAGAAGTCTTAGACGGCCCTGCAGAAGATGCACCTTTAGAGCTGCTTGAGGAGCTGCTGCCACTGCTTGCACCGCTCCCTGCATAGGGGCTACTTCCGTGCCAAGGATGATGGTCTTCCCAAGACCCTTCTGTGCCACTGCTGCTGACAGGCGTCGTGGTCGGAGAGACGCTGGACACGCCGCTAGACAAATCCTCACCACGCTTTTCTCCTGCCGAACCGCAGGTAAAGCTATGGGAGATGGTAAAGTTTGTGTTCCCAGCGGAGCTTCCGGTTTCGGTTGCCCACTCTGGTCCAAACGGCTGAGCGTATAAGTCGCAGTATTGGCCCTGGCTCACACCATTCTTAGACAGAACATAGGTGTTGAAGAATTTGCAGCCGACGGCACTGCACTCCTCGGCGCAATTTGAAGTGTCGAATGGTCCATAAAAGATCTTTGAGCCCATGAATGCTCCAGAAGTCGGTGGTGGATGAATTGCGGCGCCCGCCATGAATACCGGCACATCGAACCCTTTGGGAGTTGTGAGGGTGCTGTTGGTATAGCCGTTGCAACCGGCGATCACGGCATTCGCACTGCTTGAACCACTTGGTGTAATCGCTCCAGCCCAGAAAGAACACTTGATTGCCGGGGCCGGTCCACCGATTTCCTTCTCAAAGTAGATTTCGAACGAGGAACATTCATCAATGCCATTGCAAATGGCCGCGCAGATGCCGCTGTCGTACTCATCAATTGTCGTGTGTCCAATAAACCCATCTCCTGAGATCCATGCTTGTCCATTGTTGAATGCTTGATAATAACCGGCCGGGGTCGCAGCAGACGTCGCAGCATCCGCAAAGAATTTGTTGGTTGCCCACTCAGCGGCAATTGGATCCGTACAGGAGCAGGTCGGTTCGACGTCGCGTTCCAACAGATTCTTCCTCCATGGCATGAAACCCTCCCATTTTCCCAATGAACCTAAAGCAACATTAGACAACAAAAGAAAATAAAAGAATGGCAGCATGTTGCATTGAGCAACAGCTCAAAGAAAGAGCGACTGGTGTGAAGAACGAACGGACGCGTGCCAATCGACGACGCAAAGATGGGTTACCAAAGAATGAAGGAGGAGGAGAGTTGTGCAGGTTGAGTAGATGGCCCCCAGAACGTTGGGCGTACTCCGCAGGCTATCCTACCTAGACCAGAGCGCGAAGGAAGCGCATCTGGACTACTCCAGACTGGGAGCTCTGCAAACCCTAGTTCAGGACGGTCATCGAATCATCTCACAGGCCACCAAGTTTCTACCCTGTTGGGGATCAGCGCCACATGGCTGGAAGACGCACGAGGCTTTTCCAGCGGGGCCTGCACATGCCAGTGACATCGATGATAGCTGACGTTAGGGATAGCCGCCATGCTTTGTTTGGCAGCTCAAGGAAGACACACTTTGGAGTCCCCCGTCACCGTTCCCAAAGAAGGTTGAGTTCTGAGACCGGTGCAACAGTCGCGCCATGGCTGTGGGGAATTATGCCAGAAATTTCGTGATCAAGCCACCAAGTCAGCTTTGTCGTGTTCCATGTTTGGAGTTGAGAGGAAGTCGAAAAAAGGAGAAGGGATATTCCCAAAGCGGTTTAGTGTGGCGCAACTATTCAAGACTTGGCGCCCCGTGGCTTGCATCCCGAGATTAGAGCCTCGTTTTGCTGCATCCTCGACGTTTGCCGTTCAGCCTCCTGACTCACTTCGGCATGGCTTTCCCTCAGAACCTGGCTGACAGGTTCGTGGAAGCTGATGCTGCACCGTGCTCGAGATCAGCTGCGCCAGCCACAAAAGCTACTCGCCTATCTGCGGCGTCGAGAAGATCTTTGATGGTGGTAAGTTGGAATTCATCTGGGGAGAGAGCGTCAGGCGTCAGAGAGGTGGCTGCTTGTACATGGATCTATTCCGCAGAGACAACACGATCACGCCTTCTGATAAAATTGATGCCCGCCTTTCAAAGCGACATTCTCGTGTTGACGAGTCTAGTATGTAAACGAGATTGGAACATTTCGCACCTTTCGTGCCCTTGGCAGCATACGGCAGACATCCGAGACAAGCATGCGATGATATCTAATACAAAGAGCGCTGCGCGAGTTTCTCTGACAGGGGCTGCGGTTGGCATTGGCACGAGCCCTGGCGCGCCATGATTATCCTGATCCCACGTTACGAACAACACGCTTGGGAACCGATCGCGAAGCAGAGCCACTCGGCGCCTTGAAAATCCCAACGTGCTTTGTGTGGGACAGCACATGCAATCGCAGACCGCATCTCGCTAGGCACAACATCCATGCACTCCTCAGACAGCGAGTGATCTGTCTCCCACGTCGAAGGCCTTTAGTTGTCTCTGGAGTGTGTACCCCGTGCGCCACAAGGATTGGAGATTCTGGGCTCATTTGCAAGCCTGGGTGTTCGGGAAATCCAAGTCCGTGACATGACCACCAACCAGTCTTATCTCAGAGCGCAGATTTCACAGCTGACTTGGTCCTCCCACGGCTTGCACCTGGATTTGCCCGAAACTCAGCCTTTCAGCTCGACGACCTCGAGTCGTTGTCCCATCAACGACAATGCTGGGGCTCTCCTTCCGCCGTGTATCTTTGTAGCTGACCGCGTAATACGAGTATTCTGCGGTGATCCTATATATTTTGAACTGGGAGAGACACTGAAATCGCCATGCCTAAAGATAGAACGACACCTCCAACAGCAGGCAAGGTCAGATTGGGTGAGCGCCAGTTAAAGGATCGTCGATATCGGATCTGCAGGCCGTTGGAAATCTAGACCAGGGGTTACAGGGGGTGTTCTTCATCGTGGAGGGGTTTAGCTGAAAAGGGCCATCCCGTACCTCGGTGCTGACCGTGGCCGCGGGAAAGCAGTGCACTATCAATCTCAATACTCCACCGAATTACCCCTACGGCAAAGTACAACACCAACACTGAAGACCTGGTGCAGTGAAACCATCATCACAACCAGTGGCTCCAGTGAACCGAGGATGCCGCATCCGAGGATAACGATTCCCCAGCATCAGCCTCGCCTTACTCCGCATCGACAAGCCGACAACACGCCACGGCGCGAAGACAGAGCTCTAACATAGATAAAATGGGCTGGAGGTAAGATACTCCTGAGAAGGCCAGTCAGTCTACAGCTCCTCTCCAGTTCTTTGCCCAATTGCTTCCCGACCTAATCGCCACGATGAATTTCGAGCTCCCCTCCGATCTTCAAGACTACATCTCGCGCATCGACGCATTCATTAAGGACAAGATCCTCCCGCTCCAGCACAAGGACGACAACAACCGCTTCTTTGACCACCGCCGCGAATCTTCACGGACGCAATGGGACAACCAAGGCCTGCCAACGCATGAGTGGGAGAACCTGCTCCGGCAAGCAAAAAAACTGGCCGACGAAGCAGGATTCTACCGATTCGGGTTCCCCAAAGAATTTGGCGGTGCCGGCAGTGAGCACCAGAACCTGTACATGTGTGCCATCCGGTACCATTTGTCGTCCCACCCAATCTATGGAGGCGGCGTAAGCCTGGCCAACGACCTGCAGAATGAACACAGTGTCGTCGGCAACAATCCATTCATCATCATGATGCATCACTATGGCACCAAGGAGCAGCAGAACAAGTACATCCCCGCCAGCATCAATGGCGAGTTCAGATCCACATTTGGCTTGACCGAGATCTATCACGGCTCTGACGCAACCCACATGGACACCACGGCCAAGCCTATCACGCTGCCCAACGGCGAGCCTGGCTACGAGATCAACGGCAACAAGAAGTGGCAGACCGGCATGCACGCCGCTACGCACTCTCTGGTCTTTGCACGAACCTCTGGCCAGAACGGATCGCCCAAGGGCATTACCGCCTTCATCGTCCCGACAAACACGCCAGGCTTCAAAGTCGCTTCGTACGAGTGGACCCTCAACATGCCGACCGATCACGCAACCGTGCTCTTTGACAAGGTCCAAGTTCCTGCCTCAGCGATCCTTGGGCCGGTCGACAACGGCCTAGCCATCGCCCAGACATTCACGCACGAGAACCGCATTCGACAGGCGGCTTCCAGCTGCGGCGCGGCTCGGTACTGCATCGAGCGCAGCGTCGAGTACGCGAAGAAGCGGACCGTGTTCGGGAAACCGCTCTCGTCAAACCAAGCCATTCAATGGCCGCTTGTCGAGCTCTCCACCCAGGCCGAGATGCTCAGACTTTTGATCCTCCGTACCGCCGTGGAAATGGACCAGGTCACAGCGGCATGCAAGGCCAACGGTAGCGCACCGTGGATTGCCATCGAGAAGCAACTCGGCCACAAGATTGGCATGTGCAACTACTACGCCAACCGCCTGTGCTGCGAGTCCGCAGATCGTGCGATCCAGATCCACGGCGGAGTGGGCTACTCGCGACACTACCCCTTCGAACACATCTGGAGACACTTCAGGAGGTATCGGATCACTGAGGGCAGTGAGGAAGTGCAGATCCGCAAAGTCGCCGCGTATTTGTTCGGATACAAGACGACGGGGGTAGAGGACAAGAAGTCCGAGGCGAAATTGTAAATGCTGGCCAAAATGATCTGGTATAAGGGAATGAATGCAATTGTTTATTCTTCAGCCGCCTCTATAAGGGGGTGGGTTCGTCGTGCTTTTGACTCTATTTTTTCAACATACGTCTTCAATGACCAGCTTCTCGCCGCTGGGTTCGCCCAGGTCGATCTTCAGCTTCCGCCCAAAGAGCTCGAGGAGCATCTCGAAGCACACCTTGGTGATGGCCGGATCGTACCTGCCCTTGCTCAACTCGTCCCGGACAAAAGCATGCTGCGCCCCGCACACCTCGTAGAACGAAAACTCGACGCCCTTCTCGTGCAGCGTCTTTCTGATCAAATCCCGGCCCTCGGGCGGGACGTGGTTGTCGCTCTTGCCGAAGATCATGACCAGCTCCCCTTTGATGTCGCCCGCCCTCTTCAGGGAGTCGTCGTTCTTCCCCTCCCCGAGGCTGTGGCTGTGGATATCCGTGGCGAAGAAGCACAGGGCGGCTTTGACTCTCTGGTCCAAGGCGCACCGATACGCGAGGTGGCCACCGAGACACATGCCCGTGGCGCCGATCTTGCCGTTGCACGTCTTCAGGCCCAGCAACAGCGAGACAGCCAGCCCTGCGTCCTCGTCGTACGCGGCGACCTTCTTGGTGATTTTCCACTCGTTCCCCGCATCGGTGCCGGGACCGTCGTAGGCGAGCGGCTCGGGCCCGGTGAATTCGTGGTACGACGACGGTGCCGCGACGATGTAGCCTTGGCCGGCGATTTGGCGGGCGAAGCGGGAGACGGGGCCGGTCACTGCAGGTGAAAAAGAGTGTCTCAGTCTACAGAGGGGATGCTTCGGTCATGTATCCCCGAGATCCGTCCGTTGGAGAGGAGGGGAACAATGTTGCTTTACCTTGGTAGATTTCCGAGAACACAACAACACCAGGAAACTTTGCACCTGGGTACCCAGGGATGGTGGGATGGAAGAGGAAGATTCCTTTATTTTGTAATTGATTGTTCAGCCTGGATTCGCATTGGAGCCTTTCGAGGTGGCGGGAGCCATACGCATTGAACCCTCTCCTGCCGCCTTGGTCGGCACATCTTTGTATGATTCTTCAATGAGCATGTTGCTGGTTCCTCGACGAGTCTTCGGGTTGATCTAGTAGGGTGTTTGGGAGTTGAGGCCGGCTGTGAAGTGAACAAGGAAGAAGTTGGTTGAAATGGAGGGGCTGTAGGGATGGATGTATAAACAAAGCCTGGATGTGGGGGACGTGGTTGAGGTGGCGTGAGGTTTCCAACAGGCCTAAAGAAAATCCACCTCTAACATTTCGTCAATGAAACTATGACAAACCGTCCTACTCCTTATTCATCCTTCGGCCAGAGCTCGCAACTGAGTTCCGCATGTCTTCCTTCCTCACTGGATCCGGGCTATATATTGTCGATAGGGACAGATATCATTCTTGAACCGAACTGAGCACGGCCGTCATCTTGCGCCCTCCTGAGACCACGATCCTCCCAACTCCAGAAGAAGTATGGACGCTCCACGCCCAGTAGGAAAGCTTCCTTTCCAGTTTGAGGCCCCAAACTCTTTCAATGGATTGATGGTATCCTCGTAGGTGGTCCATGTTCTCGTACCCAAACGCCATATCACCTGTGTTTCGGCGCTGTATCGTTCTTCAACCCACGGATGCAGACATCAAACATGCCATTCGTCATAACTGCGAGGATAGAAATGCACCTGCATTCAAGCCCCGGACGCGAATCTCTTTCAACGCGTCGCCGTGCCATGGCCGCAACGCGGCAGAGCAGGCGGGCCACAAGCTGATTTGCCACACCAGAGATGGCCGTGGCTCTGCTCACCATGTAAGTCTGGAAAGCCTCGTCCCGGTTCAGAGCATGGCGGGCTCGAAGAAGGAGGTGATGGTATTAAATGGTGACCGACGAACAACCGAGCTAGGTGAAGGTCTAGCCTGTGTATGGAATGAAAATCTTTGAGGAGAGGAGGAAGAGAGCGACATTCTACCTCACCCTGCGGAGAGATAACACAATTTGCCAGCATTGGGCGCAAACAGTGAATGCCCCGGCCCAGCCGCACTGTTGAAGTGAAGTTCTGCCGCACACCCTGTATCACCGGTCGTCGCTCTTCACTCGACTCTCAATCGAACCTTTCCTTTCATGACCTCATCCTCCATTGACAGATCAGCTTCAATGGAGATCGATATGGCGGTCCCAAAGGTTGAAGAGGAAGACTACGGTAAGACTGTCCCCTGTACCATCGACGCCTATTGACAAAGTCAGAGCTTCTCTCTGGGATCGAGCAATATGAACCGCCCTCATCGGCATTGTTAGCACAAACCACATTCGTTTCAGTCTCTATCAAACTCGATCCGGCCTTGTTCGTCAACTTTAGCGCCATTCAGGAGCACCTCGATCGCATCTGCGTTCTCGCCGACCTCGTCCGCGCTGTGCATACCACTATCGACCAACACGAAGCCAGAATCCAGCACGAATTGTCGGAGCTCTGGAGCGACAATCCCGACATCCGCAAGCGTGGCCTCCGAGGTGGCACGGCGCGCAAGCAACGCAAGATCATCGGCAGATATGTCCGCATCACAACCGTGGACCGCGAACTCGCCGGGCGTCGATTGGAGGTGGAAAAGATCGACTACCTTGGCCGCAACCGCGTCGCGGGACTGCGCGGGTTGAGGAAGATGTTTGAAGAAGCATTTTGTTTCCTCCGCGACCAGCAACACAAATGTGAGGATATCGTTCGGTGTGGAGAGACTTTGATGTACGGGGTTACGACGCCCTTGGTGCTCACCCACCTAGCGAGCGTGGACGACGTGTTCACAGCAGGAAATCTCGAACAGATGGAGGACATCGGCGAGATGTTGGACACCTTCGATGAAGAGTACGACACATTCTTGTAGAGGAGAATTTGAGGACTACGACTGCCGCGGCAGCATCGCGTTGACATCCCATTGGCATGGCATAGGATATGTCTATTTGTACGCCGTGAAAGATCCCAGCTTGTGGCAAACACAACATCGCGACTCATAGCAATGATTGATTGAGACAATGAAATATCTGTCTAACCACCAATACAAGCCAGACTCCTTGTCCTTGACGGACCATGCATAGTGTGTGCTGCCGTTTCGTGCTGTGAGGACTGAGCCCAATGCTCAACATCCGGGTATCAGACGAGGCTGAGGTGAAGCTGTGCCGGGCCGCCGTCTTCACGATTCGATCGCCTCACAGGTCACATTTTGATCAGAATATGACGGATCAGTCTTTGCTACAACTGTGTCCATCTTTCCCGTCCCTTGGCAAGAGAGACCAGTGCGCAATCACTCCGCCGGTGACGGATCAGGCACATCGCAACTGCCCGCCGCCAAGGCCAGATCAACCGCGACCACTTGCTCAGGGTATAAATATCTCCTCCCTTTTCCCCCTCTTCTCCCTTTCTTTTTCCTTTTCTTTCTTCATACTTACCTTGTTCGAGCATCTTGAGCACAAGCAGTCGAGATGTTGCACGGATATCGACTCCATGGCACATCGGAGCCGGTGACTGTGCTGGAAGCACCTTCGGGACTTCCGCGAGCGCAATTTTTGTCCTTTTCCGCCTTTTCATCATTGTTCTTTGCCTTGAGCAAAGCTTTGGAGAAGAGCTCATGTTGACTGAGGGACGGTTCTGGGATGGTCGTCCCGTTGGTCTTCCATCACGAGGGAAACATGGTGCAACTCCTCACTTCAAGTGCTTCACCGGGCTCAGGACTTCATGGACCCGCAACCACTGACATACTTCTCACAACATCCATCGGTCGGGGGATGTTGTCTGTTTGAGACTCACAACTGGCTGAGTCGTCTCCCGTCCCTGACTATGCAAGCTAACGAGGTTTCTAGGGTACGACAACACTGTCCTCCGAGTCCTTTCTTACTCTCGTACCTCGACCTGATTCCATTCGGTCACTAGTCAGCATTTCCACGCACGCCGCCCCTTGCGACGGAATGAGAAAGTGACAGCAGCCGTATTGGTCTCGATGGCCCAGCCACCCGCTTCAGATTTCGCACTAGATACCCTTTTGAGAGCGAGAGGAAGAGGAGGAAGTCAGACTTGAGTTTTCAAAAAGACGCTTTTGCGGCCGCCTGAGCGGATATCATCACTCCATGCCGCGACTGATCACTGATCGGGACCACCCAGGCCTAGTTGTCACGGCTTGATGACCACCTGCATTTGCCCCTGTGAGCGAATCAATACCACGACATCGTCGGGCCTTGCCCAACCCTTCATTCCTCTCGGGCCCAAGCGAGAGCCGACAGTCAGGCCTTCAATGCAAGACTGATCCTGGAATCAAGCAGCGTGCAGAATCAGCGCCGAGTACATATACGAGTGAAAAAGGACAGGTTCGATGCTGACACAGACTATCGCATGCAGGAGTTGGGGGCCAGTTGTCGGTGCTTCGGTACACCCTCGTAAGCGCTTCCAGAATTTTTGTGGCTTATTACCTACTATCTGAGAGATCATCCGAACTGGCAGTGTCCTACCGAGTCTGGCAAGTTGTACTTCTTATTGGCGTGTTCGACGATCACCCTATCAGTCAGTGCTTACACTAGAGCTTTGATGGAGGTGGTGGCGGTCGGGTCGACGACAGGCCTGGCAGCAAACCTCATGGACAAGCTTATGAGATTCCTCGAGCTGAAGAGGAGGATTCACACAGGGGAACGACATACACAGGAAGCTGGATAACAGAAGCCGGGGATCTTGTGGGAGGTACACTCGCGCACTGTGGATGGAGGCGCCGCTTGCTCCGCAAATCATGGGAATTCAACCGGATCACAACGCGGGGAAGAGCCGAGATTCCCCAGTGACAAAAAAAAAGACAACTGCTTATGTACTTGCTGACGGCCAATCGTTCCCGCTTGTCAACAGAGCTATGGGCGTTGTCCAAGCTCTCGATCTGACACGAAGGAATGTAACATCTTGCTTTTATGCACAGGTCGGGCCCCCTAGGGTACCTCTACCTCGCAATGGTACCTTAGAAATCCATGTGGGACGGCGTCAGGGGAACTATCTACCCGAGGTCGAGTCAATGCGGCCGTCTGTGAACCGGTCAGCGAAGAGATCTGGGAGTTGCAGGCCCTGGAAACACGGTCAAGCGCCGAGTAAGCAGGCACGACTCAGTTCTCGAGGTATAAATTGGAAAGGCTTAATTCAACAGTATCTCCTGCCAGTGCTGCAATCCCCCGAACATTCATCGCTAGTACACAATAAAGGCAGAAAAGATGGCAACGGAGATCCCAGCACTAGTATCCTATCCGGCTGAGCCCACCACTCTGGCCCCGGACTGGCGATTTGAAAACATCAAAATAATATCACGGGGCCCCAAAGAACATGAGCTCAAGATCCGGATGGTGGCGACGGGCATCTGTCACTCAGATATCGCGGTCGCCTCGATTCCGGGACAGCTGCTTGGAATCAAGTTCCCCAAGGTGCTGGGCCACGAAGGTGCAGGCGTCGTCGAAGAGGTTGGCCCAGGCGTGACTGTGGCCAAAGTCGGGGATCCGGTGTTGCTGTCATACAGCTATTGCAACAACTGCGACCTCTGCAACAGCCAGCAGCAGCCGTACTGTTCGTCGTGGCAGCTCCTCAACATCTTTGGCGAATCGGGCATCTTCGAGACGACTAAGGGAGAAGAATTGCCCGCCAAATTCTTTGGGCAATCGAGCTTCGCCGCGACGAGCATCGTCGGCGAGGGGAGCGTGGTCAACGTCAAGGACCTGATCAAAAGCACCGACGACCTGAAGCTGCTGGCGCCCATGGGGTGCGGCTTGATGACCGGGTCGGGGGCCATCATGAACGGCGCCTCGGCCAAACCACACGACATCGTGCTGGTGACGGGGATTGGCGCAGTCGGGCTCGGGGCCGTCATGGCGGCCAAGATCGCGGGTTGCAAGGAGGTCATCGCCGTCGACCGGGTGGCGCATCGACTAGAGACCGCCAAGGAGCTGGGGGCGACAAAGGCACTGGACACGTCGACCATGGACAGCAGCAGCAGTATTGCCGAGAACATCCAGAAGCTGGTCGAGGGCCAGCGCATCTCCATCATCATCGAGACCACGGGGGCGGTCCCCGTCGTCCAGGAGTGCATCAAGGCCTTGGGACGACACGGCCGACTGATCCAGCTGGGCGTCCCGCGCCCCGGGTCCCAGATCACCCTCCCGCTGTCCGAGTTCTTCGGCGCCAACAAGTCGTTCGAGTGCCACTACCTGGGCAACACGACGGGCCAGGCATGGATCCCGGTTATGATCCAGTGGTGGCGCGAGGGCAGGTTCCCGATCGAGAAGATCGTCAAGACGTTCCCGGCCAAGGACGCGCTGCTGGCGCTGCAGGGCATGGAGGATGGGAGCGCGATCAAACCCGTTCTCCTGTGGTAGGGGTGTGTAGCTAGGACGACCCAAAGATTAGAATCTTCCAAACAACGGGTGAAAATGACGATTACACTAATTCCCTGTCTTTCTTCTATTCCTCTTTTGGAGTTTGTTCGATCTATTATTATGGCATCGAGTCCGCCCGGATCGCAGTGATGGCCGCCACGACCTCGTCCACGTTCCAACCCTCCTGCAGCCCTTTGCGGAGGATATCAACCTCGCTCTCGGGCGCCATCCCGCCCGGCGCCGGCGGCCGGCGATCGAGGTTCGTGGGGAAGGGGTACCCACTGCCCATGGCACTCAAGAGGGCCTGGACTCTCGTCACGCAGCCAGTGGCACCACTCCTCACCTCGGTCCCTCCTCGATTTCCGCCTTGTTCGTCCTCGGCATACATCTTCCTCACCTCATCCCAACACCGGGCGATGATGGCGAGGGAATCGATGCTCTCCATGGTCCGCCCAAAGGCGCTGCTGACCTGCAACAGGTTGGCGGAGCGGTGGACGTCCGGGGTGCGATTCTCGCCCGCGGCGTGGAAGAGGGCCGGGTTGAAGAAGACGGCGTCGCCCGCGCGCAGGGGCAGGCTGACCCAGTGGGCGGCGAAGAAGGCCTGGAACTCGGGGAGGCGGTAGGCCATGAACCCCGGCGCGAACAGCTGCGAGAAGGGCAGGAACCGCGTCGGCCCGCTGGCCAGGGGCATGTCCGAGTGCGCGACCGCGCCCTGCAGCGTCAGCAGCGCCGAGGCCGTCTGTGTCGCGGCCGGGAACTGCGCGCAGGCCTCGGCGGTCTGGAAGCCCAGGTGGTAGTCGCGGTGCGGGACCTGGGGTTTCCCGCCCGGGTGCACGACGTTGACCTGCGCGGTGATCTGGTAGCCCGGCCCCAGCCACGCCGCGCACACGGCCGCCAGGTACGGGTTGGCGTAGTAGCGGGCGAACGAGGCCGGGTCGCGCAGCGCGTGTTTCTGGAACGAGTTCCAGATGCGCGCGTTGCTGCCGCTGGCCGCGAAGTGGTCGCCCTTCTTTTTGCTGGGGGCGACGGCCGAACCAGAATCAGCATCAGCGCCAGCGCCAGCAGCAGCGTCCGCGGCGGACGGCTCGCTTTCAGAGGCGATGATGGCCGCAAACACCTCGTTGACTCGTTCCAGCAGCGCCCGGTCCCGGTAGAAGTCGCGGAGCACCATCACCCCGGGCCCCGAGAGGAGGATGTGGTGCCATTCGTCCTGCAGGGCGTCGATGTAGCTCCCGTCTGCCAATCTCGCATCGCCATCCGCCGGCAGGTCGTAGATGGGGATGTTGGATGTGACGGTCGCCGCGTGCGGGTACGTCTCTCGGCTGGTCGACTGGGAGCACAGGGTCTCGAAGGCGGAGAGGGACGGCGGCTGGGACAGCGAGTACAGCCTCTTGGGCACTCGGGCGTGAGGTGATGAATTGAATGAAGATGACCCGTTGACACCATTGGGGCCAGAATGCCCGTTCGTCAGGCCGGCGGGTGAGGGTGCTGAGCTGGAATCCATCACGGTTGCGATGAGAAGACCAGGAGGAGTCGGTCCAGGCTTTTCACCTCCTCAACACTGTTTCGTCCGCTCGTTCGTCCCGTCAATTCGTGTCCGATCAATGCAGCCCTTGCCTTGGAGATCTCTGACGAGAGCGTTAAACGCAACAATGTCCCTCTTCTTCTAGCCCTGCGCGGCCTTTCCCCCCAGGATATTATGTTTCTGTCTTACCTTCCGTCTCTTGATTTTCTGATGACCGAATATTCTCTCGCAAGGACGACCAGGACAGGGGAATTGGTTTCACGTCAAAAGTTTCATATAATACATCACCTCTCATGCACGCCCGCAAGGTGCGGAGAACCTCCAACGTCTGTTCCGGTGGAACAAATCTCTCACTCAAGGATTTGGCCATCGCAAAAGGGAATCTTCTCGCCGATGCCTCCCCTATGCGGAAGACCAGTCCAGCTACTCGGTACACCAACAAGTCGTGCCCTCAAACTTAGTCCTAATGCAATTGGAATGGAAGTCCAGTTAGACCCTGCGGCGGAGAAAAGAAATGGAGCATGTGCAGAGAGATTCGCGACAACTCATTCTCGTCATTCGCTATCAAAACAACACCCACTGCGTCTGTCTGATCAGTCATCTATAAACATTGATATACACCCGCATCGGCACCATAAGACAGGGCTCGCTAGCCAACTCATATTCAAAATTCTATGTTTCTTTTCGCACATTGCTGCTCCCGTGGTCCATCAAACGGCACCTAATGCCTCCAGCGCATCCAGAGCAAAAGCCAACCACTGAATCCCAGAAGAAGAAACGAACAGAAACATGAACCGCGTGTTGTTACAATTCCTCCTCGACCCATCGAAGACCTCCGTCGACTCGGATGCCGTCCTTGACCCACGGCAATTCTCGGATCTCGGCCAACGGTCGCCGCCTCGTGTTCCTCTTCAGCAAACCATCCACACACTCATGAGCACCTTCAAATTCGGCACCTTTAACGGGATCCCATTCTCCGTCTTCATCGCCATACTTATACCACGCCCACTCACACCGCGCAATCCTGTGTGGTGTCCGTGCACGAAGAACGGCCGGGTCGCCACGCGCCCCCGGGAGAGGATCAAAGGGCAATCGGCCCTCCATTAGTGCGTAAAGCAACACTCCGAGTGCCCAGGCGTCAGTTTGTCGTCCGTCGTAGGGTTGCCCCATTAATATTTCCGGCGCGGCGTAATCTTCACTTCCACAGCGCGTGGTGAGAAGGGGACTCTCCGGCGGCTCGGGAATGCGGCGTGACAGCCCCAGGTCGGTCAGCGTCACCACCGCGCGATCGAGGGTTTGCCAGTTGGACACATCCGGGTGGACACGCACCGGGATGTTAAGGAGCACATCTGCATTTTGTTAGCACGGAGAAGGAGAGTGGAATCTTCCATCGACTCACTTTCCAGCTTAATGTCCCGATGAACAATGAACTTTTGGTGAAGATATCGCACCGCCGAGACCAGCTCGGAGAATATCCTTCGGACTAATGATGGTGTCAGGACCTCGCGGTGTTTGGATGCGACATCGAACAAGTCTCCGCCGGGACAGTAATTCATGACAAGCAGAGCACGGGCGTTGTCATCATTGCCGAATGCTTTCAGGTGGACTAGTGATGGGTGTTGGATGGCTTTCAACAAGTCCACCTCTCGTTTGAGCCCAACCTCGATCCTCTCTGCATCCGCCCCGCCGGCGGGACCATGTTCTACGACTTTGACAGCCACCAGTCGCCTTGACCGAGCTCGGACGCCAGCCATATTTATGCTGTCTTGCCGGTAGTCGACATTGTCCTTGCGATCATTATCGACTTGCCGCACGGCCAAGTAGACCTTGCTGAAAGTCCCCTGGCCGAGCATTCGGATCGCTTCGTAGGATCTCGGCTCTCCTGTGGAAATGCTCCGCGCGTTGAAGATTTCGAGTTTGGGGCGTTTGGCAGCGGGTTCGTCTTCATGACTCCTTTCTATCTTGATTGTCGGCTGTGGCGGGGTGAGTGGTCTGACAATGGACTTGCTCAATCTTCTCTGCAGACCGAGGTATTCTTCTCGATGCATAGATGTCGGAGACTCTGTGATTTCGAGGGGCGCCCCCGTGCTTGACACGGCAATGTTTCGGGGTTTTGGCACGGCCACAGGGTCTGGCACATAATCACTGACACTTCTAGTGCGCGTGTGTTCGGCAGCAAGGGCCTGGCCATCTGATGTACCTGGACGTGAGGGAGGAGAAGATCTCAAACCTGGATAACCTTTGCTTCGACGAGGAGTTGTGGGTGACGGCAAAACGGGAGGGGGCAATGCTTCAGCTTTGGCGGAAGATATAGAGGAGCCACGGGACCTGGTCCTTGCCAGCGAAAGCGCCTTCCACGACTCGAATGCCGCCATTGTTGGCGAAGGCAGAGGAGTAATGTCCAGCATCGCGGCGATCTGGGGCGAAGAGATGACTGTACCAGGAGAGACAGAGCCGGCCGAAGAATGAAGGTGAGCTCGGATACTAGGAACTCGACGCGGTATACTTGCGGCAGAAGCACTGGATCGCAGTCGGGACTCCGAATCCATCGACTGGGTGGAGCTGCTACGTTTGGGACCTCCCACATCCGTTCGTATATGAAGACCACTCAAGAGATGCGCTGCATCATGGTGAATGCGCAGCGAATCGGGCGGCGAGATGTTGAGTTGTGCATTGTGAGAGACTGCTTGCTGATTTGCATTGGCTAGAAACCCCCGTTCATTACTGTTTTTATAGAGTGCCTGGTCCAATGGATTGATTCCTGAAGTTGGGAGGGGTGGTGTCAACAAGATACGGTCGTCAGCCCAGGTGTGGACTTCGGAGGAGGAAGACTGTCTCTCAGCCGATCCATTCTCGCGCGTTTCTTGTAAGTGAAGATGGTGGGGATGGGGACGAGAGGAGGTCGAGGGCGCAGGCCGGGAGTCTGCCATGTTTTGTATTCCTGAGTCTTTACCCAAGGGCGGGCAGTCGCCTCACTAGCAAGATCATGAGAGGTTGGGAAGGAGGGGAAGGTTGCTTCTTTGGGTGAAGCTGGTCATGCTCATGATATCAGGTTCGGAGTCCGTAACTGCGAGTGTGAGTGTGAGTGTGTATATGGGAGAGGAGGACCTCGCGAGGTCAGCATAGTCTTCACGGAATTGGGGATATGAGTTTGCCGCTAATTGTCAGCAGTAACAACTCCGGCGGCGATAGTCAGAGAGCAAGGTTCGAGGGAGTGGGCGACGAGTCCCTGCATCCAGAAACCGGTCGCAGGAAGGGAGAGAGGGCGGGCGAAAAGGTCGAGGCGTGCCAGGTTCCCAGCCACGGTGCGGGTTGAAACACTTTCGCATCGCGTCGGGGGGGCGGGACAAAGCCACACGAGACAATGTCCACGAAGGGCAACTTTGACGAGCGGCCACAGCACCAATCAGAGCCACGGATATCTCACGTGAATTACAGACAACGCTAAACCTATTCAGTCGTTGCCCGATTGCCCAGCGCTGGAGCCACCAGGACCAGGACCAGACACAGCCAGGACCCGGTGCTTCTGACACTGGAGATCTTATTCTCGATCTGTCGCTACCACGAATCAAGCCAATGAAACCCCGTCCCATCAAAGCGGTCAATAAACGTCGTACGTCCCCACGTTAATTGTCCCACCTGCCGAACTCTCCCGGCCAGAATCGCGCAAGGACCACGAGATCGAGCGGAGGCGAGATTATGTTTCGCTAGGGCATTTGATCAGCGACAGTGTCAGCTCTGTTCCTGACGGTTCGCTCGCAACTATGTGCTAAATAATGATCATGTCAATTGCAGTACGAGTCGATAAGAGTGAGAATACATTGGCCAAAAATACTCAAGCAAGGTGAGACATAACATGGAGTAGCAGGATCAGGCCCTATCATCGTCGCGCCTCTGTCTTCCCAACCGTCAATGGCATCCTGAGAAAGGATCTCTCTGGATACTGGTAACCTTCGATTGCCATGTTGAATGACGACGATGCCTCCTGGTGCCCGTGGGTGCTGTAGGCCCGTGGCTGTTGCGAACCTCAGATTCTCGATCGCTGCTCCTCACCTCCAAAGTTGACACCAATTGACCTCAGCCGACTGACTGTCTCCGCGAGATGTGGCCCTGACTTTGTCAGCGTAGTGTTTGATGAAGAGCCCCAAAGGATATACCAGAGCCACTGTGCTCATTGGCTTCGACCACTTCAAAGACTGGAGAATGAAGACATGGCAACACGGTAGCTGCCCCTTCGGCGCCACTGTCGGCCCCGAATGTCCTATTTGATCATTAGTAACCTATGAACTTGTTCCAGGACCTCGAACCGTACGCATTCATATCAATAATGTTGACCTTGATGCGGTAACTCCCAGGTTGAGTGATCTTGAGACCTGGAAACGTCGCGTACGCAATCGTTGGCCGCTCGCCATCCTGTTCCTCGTCGATTGTATGTATCGAATCCGCTCGGCTCCCACACAAGAGACCCTCACGAGGAGGGGCCAGGCTTTCTTGCATATCCGGTGATGTAAGAGATAGGAAAACCCATATTCCGCTCAGATCGGGCAGTGTAAAGGCTTCTCCATTTTCACGCTTGTCGTCCGCCAATGGTGGTGGCCCCGAGAATGTAACCACGAGGGGGGTCCCAAGTGTAACACCTGCTGCGACTCGTGACGGCGGTGCAACAGCGAGTTCCATCTGGAGTACCAAATGACCGCCGCGGGGAATGCGGCCCAAGCACAACTAAGATGTGCAATAGATCTTTCCGGGTCGAGGCGTCGTAGTAATTGTTGCTCGTGCTCTGAATCAGGCTGGATGTTCCTGGGCTGTGTCAGCGGACGGCACTGGCGATGAAGCGAGGCGCTTTCTGGTAGGAGGCTAATGTACAATTTGAAGTTTCCGATCGCTATTGATACAGAGGCAATAAGATTAGCCTCGAGAATGTGCAAACCAGACCCAGCTTAAGGTCGTGAAAATTTCTCGAGAGAAATTTGTGACCTTTTGTATGTTCTGGGATAAGGCTCTGGGCACTATGCATGTGCATGGAATGCTTTGGGGCCTGGTGGATGGGATTGTTGATGGTGTGCTCCCAAAGAAAGATAGACGCAATCGGGTTCTTCATCCGACCTCTACGGACGATCCACTAGAAGCGTGATGGAGCAATCCATCCACTATGTTCAGCTTTGGCCATTTGTCCCAATACGTTTGAGAGTGGAATGGAGGGCACAAGACCAAGTGCGAAAACACGGGGACGCGGTTGGATGTCCATGCTCGGCGATTGCAATGCGACCTATCAATCCTTACTGGTCAGCAGGGATGTCGATTTGTCCAGGAGGGAGGGGCATGGGCAAAACGGAGGCTGCTCGAATAGGAACATCAACACCGGAGGCTCACGAAGTCGCTCAACCAGCAGATGTTTCTTCTTTTTCTTCCAGTGACCACCAGTTTTCGGCAAGGGCAAGCCCAAAAGGAGGGAGCGAATGAGATGGGGGAGAGCAGGATGATGGACAAGACAGGAGACAAGGGCATGCGCCACATTTTCTCTTGGTCCTCGATCTGCCTGGGGAATATTGACTATTGATAGATTTCGATGTTGTGAAGCTGCGATCGGGCTAATCATCAGGCTGAAACTCTGCTGCAATAACGAAGAATGATTGTCAATATCGTCATTGCAATACTGACCCTTTTTTCTGAAGCCTGTAGTAGCAATGACAGAGCGGTTGCTGATCGGGGGTTGAGTGTGTGAGAGAAAATGAAAGACTGTACAAGGAAATCCCATTCGGCTGTGGGATCTTAGCCGTGTGTTCGGGGTCAGTCAGGGTCACGTATCTCCCCTAGGCTTCTATTCACACACCATCACATTTCTGCAATATTTGGCGACCATGATTCGAAGGCGGACTGTGGATTATGTCTGGTCCCTGGTTTTTGGACTCAACGCGTTTGCCCCATGATTGGCCTCTGACCCCCGATTTAAACTGACTCGCAGCTGGGCCTGGGGTTCAGGGACCTGATCGACTCGGAGACAGGGATTTTGACGGGTTGGTCTGCTACACAGAATATGCTTGGGGGAGCAGAGATCTGGTGTAACCTGCCATGAGGCCGTCACCATTGTGCTGCCGGCTCCCATGGTGGGATCATGGAAGGAATCAGGGTTGTCCGGCGAGAGGACTTAGCTTAGGGCGCTGGACGTAGGATGCAAGAGCGAACCAAAATAGAATGCAGAGCGGTGTACTTGGGGTGGACTGTCCCGCATGTTTGCTTTGCAATCATCAACGAACTCGTGTTTCGCAGACCGCCTGTGGTTCATTTCTTGCGAGGCGACAACGCGCAAACCCCAGCATCCCGCCAACATGTATCGCAGCTAAGCTGGCCGAGGGTAGGGAGGAGACCAGGGGAGCAAATGCTTCAGCGGAACCGCGCGAACCCCACGGAATGAGGCAACCCCCGTTATGCATGCTGGTCGAGGAAAGGAAATAGGTCCGCCATCTGATCAGGGCCCTCCTGCAGGCAGTTGATGCATCGTTTTTCTTGCTCAAGCTCAAGTGGGATTAGCCGAAAGCCAGAGCGAGGGGCAATGCGAGGGGCCGGGCTCAATGCAAGATACTGGATGCTGTTTACGGGGGGACGACAGAGACGGGGAGTGGGTGATCTGTTGAGAAGACCCAAGGTGTTTGGGGGGGCTTTGGTGTGAGGTTACGAGACAGTTTGAGGTGAATCCGAGAAAAATGATTCAATAGGTTCACGAATCGGACGCCGGAACCATGAACCGCTGCACGCCCCAATGCAGCAGTTTTAGCTAGCGAAGCAGGACCCATGCCGGGAATGGTCATGCTACGCACATCCTTACTTGGCCTGACTAGCCCACTGCTAGCCCTCCTATACTTAAAGTTTGGCTGGTAGCTGCCCCCTCGGGTGCCCTCCTAACAGGCCCCCGAGCCCCCCCCCCCAATCTGAGTGCAACCGGCTCCTCGCCATGCTTAACCCGAACTTGTAATCCGCCCAACCAACCGTGACGTCTTCCAGCTGGGCTTGGCATCAAGCCCTTCAGATGCCCGCAGCCTGTAGACCGAGCATCCACGACCATCTCAACACCCTGCTCGCCTTCTGTTCATTGCGCTACACTGCGTACTCCGTACAGCACTCCCATCTCACTTGCCCCTGTCAGTTGTCGATGCTCTCGCTTACGTCAATTTGCGAATTCTGTTCTGTTAGATGGCCCTCTTCCCGCCCGATGTGCGCGACTCTGCACTCATAGATCGACTGCGCGATCAGGCTGTTCGATGAGCCTCTTGATTACGCCTGTGCGTCACCCGCCGATCCTCATCCCGTGTGACACTCCTCCTAGTCACACAATCGCCTCAGGTTGCCTCGTATAGCCGCCTTCCCGTCCTGGAATGTTTGCCTACTGTCCACCCCGGCGCCCCGCTCAGACTTCCCTACCTCCTCCCTGGTCGATGCCATGCGTTTGGGTCATTCCAAGAGGAGGGCGCTTCGGGAGCCTCTGCCTTGGGTGCCAGACCCTTGGTTCTGGGAAGACTGTGTGATCGGCATCTGCACGTCCATTCGCTTCCTTTCGCTTTTTGAACATCGAGCAACCAAGTCCAATGGAGTTGCTGGTATTTCAAATCTTCAACCATCCTATGCCGTTGCGGGACCCCTCCGTGTCGGAGACTTCTCTCAAGATCGAGCTATCCCCTGCATCTTCGCACCCGTTCAACTGTCGGAATATGCACCGTCGACATCACTTACCTTCAAGCGTGAGCGATGCCTGGCCTAAAATTCGCTCGCAACGCCCTCTGCGGACAAAGACAAAACTTCGTATGCACTACTTGGGCTACGGAAGACCCATTTCACTAGTTTCTCTCGCTTTGGGGACCTATTATCAATGTCCAACCTCGAGGTGGCTTCCATCATGATTGTCACCTAGGCACGGTCCAAGATCCGAAGTGTCATTTTGTGCGCCACAAATACTGCCCCTGTCATGGCCCCTGCCACCAAGCAGACTGTTTGTGACTTGTCAAGCCCGACCAAATACCGAGCCCAAGTTGATGCCCTGCAGCATTCATGCTCTCTCCGGTTAATGGCTTTTGACGGGATCACTCGCCAACGCTCGAGTGAGTTACTGTCTCACCCTGGTGCCGCACAGCTGGGCCTTTGGATGCACAAAGTTGCTGCACGTTTGGCTCGTGCACTGCCAATCTGATTTTCCTTCGACAATGATGTTCGTGTACGGCGTGGCTGCTCCGCAACATACGACCCCCTTGAAGTGGATCAAGCACGGGTTCATCTTAGAGGCAACTTAGTCCCTGGGCGGCCTCAACCTCAGCCGAGAGGGTTGGCTTTCAAGAAGCTCTCTCTGTTCTTGGGCGCCCTGTGGGGGAGGAGAAACATGGCTCAGCTTCTTGGACTACCAAGCCGCCACACGACGACTCTGGGATGGCGCAATCCGCATTGGTCGCTTACCGGATATCATACGAAGTCGCTTGCCGCACCAACTTTGTGACATCCCCGTGACGGCGTCCGGCCCACCCCCTAGATTCATGATGCTAGCTTACAACGACCATAGATCCGATCTATCGCTGCAGAGCACTCTCAGTCTGGTCACGGCCATCCTTCCTCACTTGGGCCATGCCGCCGCGTCATCCCACCAATCTGACATTGTCGATGTGGAAAGATGGGTCTGTTGAAAAGGAGGAAATCAAGTCACCAGGCCGATCGGCTTGCTGGTGCCCGAACTGGGATACGATCGATCCATCCCCGGACTGCAGAGAACAGAAATACTCGATTTGGAACTTTCTGATCCCCCATGCTTCTTCTTCGGCTCATGGTTCCACTAGTCGGGCGCTTGGAGGCCCCTGGACGCACGACTCGGTGTACGAACTGGTCATTCATCCATTACGTTATATCTCAAAATCCAGTCTTTCCAGCAAATAGGACAACAGGGTTTTTGCACAAAGCCACAAAGTTGGCTAACACTAGGACGTACTCGTGACACTTCGTAAACACCAACTCCAGGTCTCCATCAGACTCCACTTCGATATACCTGACTGCCACCGTTTCTCAGCCGTACCGTCTCTCTTCTCTGCAGAACATGGAGAGCGCGGGCCAACGCTGCTTCACTGTAACCTCGCCCCTGAACAAATTCCCGCTTGAGAGTGGCGAGACTCGTGCTCCAGCCGATCGGCAGCCGCCTCCTGAGCTCTTCTTCTACCTTGCTCACTTCTTCCATCAGCTCTCTGTTTCCGCTCATTCCGCCAGCACCTTCTCCTTGAGAGACGGCGTCCATGGTGCTGGCGAGGAAGAGACGGATTGCTTCATCGACGTGGTGTTCCTCTGCCACGGCTGACAAGGTGAGCTTTGCAAGTGATTCTGTGATGCGAATAATAGCTTCAAGTTGACGGACAGTGATAGGAATGGAGGATCGGACATTGCTGTTGGCCTCGGCTCGAGCTACTCGATTCCGAATCGAGACGAAGTGCGACGAGAGCTTTTCTGCTGCGCCGGGTGACAATCTAGGGGCACAACGTCTGGAAAAAGTTGTCAGTTGGTTGTTCATGAATCCACACAGGGGAACAAATGCCACTTACGACTTGCAGAAGCTGATATACCGCTTCATCTTCTCCACGGGAATTTCGACCTCGGCCTGCTCCTCAACGCCCTGGTTGCCCATGTGGATACCCATGACGTGCTTTGCTATCTTTTCGTCGCGAGTTCTATCATGGTCGTCTCTTACGATGAAGATCATGTCGAAACGAGATAATATGGTGGTCTGAAAGTCGATATTCTCTCCTGGAGATTTGAGGTCATCGTAGCGCCCGAAGATGGGATTTGCAGCCGCAAGGACCGATGTGCGGGCGTTGAGGATGGTGGTGATGCCAGCTTTCGCGATGGAGATTGTCTGCTGCTCCATTGCCTCGTGGATTGCCACTCGATCTTCGTCACGCATCTTGTCAAACTCGTCGATACAGACCACACCACCGTCCGCAAGGACCATGGCTCCTCCTTCCAGGTAGAATTCTCGTGTTTGTGTGTCTCGTTGCACCGAGGCAGTCAGACCAGCTGCCGATGAGCCCTTTCCGGAAGTGTAGATCGCAATGGGAGACACCTTTTCGACAAACTTGAGGAGTTGAGATTTTGCCGTACCTGGATCACCTAGGAGGAGGACATTGATGTCGCCTCTCAGTTTCATGCCGTCTGGGAGAATCTTTTTCGAGCCGCCCATCAACAGGCATGCAATGGCTTTCTTGATATCCACGTTTCCATAAATTGACGGAGCAATACACCGCGCGAATCGCTCGTAGAGATCGGGTAATCTCGATATTTCTTCAAACTCTTGAACTTCCTCGTCTGAAAATGAGGCCCCAGTGGCTGTATGATCTACGTCGGTTTGAATGCCCACTGCCCTCAAATACGGTTGTCTTAACGCAACTGCACTATCCTTTTTGTTCCCCTTGTTCTGCTGATAGATCGAAAATACGCCCATCACTGTACACCTCGATCCCGGCACGACTCGGTTCGTCAGGTAACGGTCCGCAGAGACTGCGATGTGGCGCGGCAATTCACCCACAGGGACTTGGTCTGGCGCTTCCTGCAACTTTATGATCTGCTGATCAATAAACTGGGAGGATTCGTGGACCACGAAATAGGGGTCCAAGGGACACGGGTCCCCCGACTCCTGGCCGGGGACTTTTGTCCGCCCGCACTGGCGGGGCAGTGTGATGCCCGAGAAGCCGCCCTCGACATGGAGTTGCTGCGTGTGTTCGCAGCCGCGGCACTGGATCGTCACGAGGGTAGCCTTTGACGACAGCGTGGACGCGCCGATGATGATGCCCGGGATGCGGACGAGGTGCGAGACGTTCACGGCAGTCAGATCGCGGATCGAGATGTGCGCGACGCTCGAGTGGAGCAGGAGCTGGTGTTGCGGAAGCTGGATGTCGCGGTCGTGCGGGAACACGATCCGCTGTGTGCACTGTTTCAAGGCCGCTTCGAACAAGGGTATCACGTCCGCAGGCTCGCTCGTGAGCCGGTGCGCCAGCTCTTCATTGTACGAGATCAGGTGGGCAAGGTCGACGTCGCAGTAGTACTGCTTGACGAGGACGTTTTGTCGCAGCTGGTCCCGGTAGATGTAAACGCCGTCGAGTTGGAATGCGAGGATGAAATCCCTGAGTTTTTGCTGGAGTTCGGTGCGCGGTTCGCCGAGCTGATCGTTGTGCGCAGGAAGGACCGAGAGGGAGTAGGCGGAGCGGGAGTCGAGGGCCATGCTGGACAATCTTGTTGAGACTGCTCGTTGGTGTTGATGAGGGAGGGAAAGAAGTTGCGCATTGAATGTCCGCAGTGCTAAGGGGTGAGGGGGCAGTGTCAGTGCCAGAATTGCGGGTGGACGCGTCGACGCGTTCCTCGACGCGTTTAATTGATTTTTGGGCGCGTGCAGCCCCGAAGAACAGCCGGGGACGACGCCTTGTCTACTCCTCCATCCCTCTGCCCACTCATATCGTATCGAATCGTCGTTCTACCTCAGATCAACGCAATATTCATTGGCCCGCCATCGTCTAATCTCTTTCAGGCACAGTCTCAGTCGACCTGTATCCTCCTCATGCTGTTCATACACTTAAGCTGGTTAGGTACTTGTCGGAGAGCCTCCGGTGGTTCGTCATAGGTAGGTTTGAAGCCGATCTAACCGTCTGATATGCGGGGAAAGGCCAGCAGGTATCGGTGTACGGAGGAGAACTCGGTTCATTGTCCGATATCACCTTTTTTTTTGGAGAGGGTTCTTTTCCTTTTTGTCAATTGTTCACAATATGGAGCAGCAAGTCCTTCGCCACATCTGATGGGAATATGGCGAAGCATGAACAGCTCGAAGTTGACAACAGAGGCGTCCTACAGCGCACTCGCACAGCGACAGACTGGGATGGACCTAGTGATCCCGACAACCCTCGAAACTTCTCTCTGCTCCGCCGAATATCCTCCACATTGGCCGTCACCTTTCTAGCCTTTGTGAGCACGCTGGCAGCCTCACTCTACAGTCCAGCGCATGAGGATGTCTCAAGGCGATTTGGTGTGTCGGACGAGGTCGCCATCCTTCCTCTATCGATGTATAATTTCGGCCTGGCTTTTGGACCTCCGATAGGAGCTCCTCTGAGCGAGACGTTCGGTCGCAAAACAGTCTTCTTGACCACCACCCCAATATTCGCTCTCTTCACTCTTGGGGCAGGCTTTTCTCAAGGGCCGGCATCATTGATTGTTTGTAGATTCTTTGCCGGAGTGTTTGCCTCGCCAGCGATCAGCAATGCCTCGGCCACCATCGTTGACTATACCGCTGGACGTTATAGGGCTGTCTCGTTAGCATTCTACTATTCTATACCTTTCTTCGGGGCAGTATTTGGGTATGCCCCTACCTAACTTATAGAAATATTAATGCTAACTCCCACATAGGCCTCTCCTCGGAGGGTTCGTTGTCGAGACCAGAGGCTGGCGCTGGACACAATGGGTTACACTCTTCTTCATTGTCACGTTTTACATCCCGATCATATTCACCAAGGAAACCTATAAGAAGACCATCCTTCAACGGCGAGCCAAGAGGCTCCATGTCCAAGGCCCACCTCAACAACGCCGGTCAATTCCTGCCGCAATCAGATACTTCTTGACAACCCTGTTTCTTCGCCCCATCCACATGCTGGTAACCGAGCCGATCGTCACCATTGTATGCCTGTATAACGGCTTTCTCTTTGGCTTGATGTACACCTTCGTCGTCGCTTCGCCCTGGGTTTTCCAACGCTACTACGGCTTTTCGCTGACAGGCCAGTCGTTGTCATTTCTTGGTCTGATGGGGGGTACTGCTCTTGCGCCCTGTCCGCTAATTCTGGTCGACACGTACATCTACCAACCGCGCCTGAAACAGTTTCGCGCTGAAAATTCGGGAGCTGACGAGCGGTTTCCGCCGGAACATCGCCTTTATCCGAGCATGATCGCATCCTTCATTCTTCCTGGCTGCCTGTTGATATTTGCATGGACAGCACACGCTGAAGTCCATTGGATCGTGCCGATAATTTTCCAGGGTATGGCATTCACCGCCACTGTGATGGTTTATGCGTCGATGAATCTATTCATGGTCGACGCCTACGGGCCGCTTTACGGTGCATCAGCTGCTGGTGCTGCCATGTTGTCGAGATACGGTCTTTCAGCTGCATTTCCCCTCTTTGCTCTAAAGTTCTACAAAGCACTCGGCGTGGGATGGGCGACTTCGATCCTGGCCTTCTGCACCTTGATAATGGCGCCGATGCCTTGGATGTTCTGGCGGCATGGGGAGTTGTTGAGAGCCAAGACGAAGTATGAAACAAGCACATGATGGAGACTGACAAATGCTGCATCTCATTTGGCGTAATTGAGCGAGCAAAGTGTGAAATAGCGAGGCGTCTCCCTTCAACAACAAGGCTTCTCAACATTACCAGCGACAAAATTCGGGGGCCGAAGTGATGGACCTTGGCGGCTTCACCATCTCGAACGACCTTTGCGCCTCTGTTATTAACCGAGTTTTCGACCTCCATCCAGCGACCATGGACCACTTGCCCACTACATCATCCGAATTTGCCCATGGAGAAATTCCCTTTCTGTTTTAAGAAAGATTGCCCTTTCATCTACGACAACCAAAATTGGACAGCGTAACCTGTTCGCACAGGTTGGGAGCGGGATTCATTCTTAGACGGAGACTTCACTAATCGAGGGCGCAATACTACGAAGCAGGCGGCTTCGCTTCTACAGGCCTGGCTCTATTTTGGCATGATACACTGTGTTACAGGGATACCAGTTGACACCCTTGATTCCATTCGAATAACCGACCGCGGAGACCAAGTGGTGAGTTCAAGAAACTCAGCTGCTACATATCTCGATGGAAACAGGCAGCCAATGAATGGCCCAAGGACGAGGAATCAGCTTGCACGGTTGCCACCGACAGCTCAGTCAAATCGGTGGTAGATGCGCTTAGCATGTATCTCGGATATAGGACTCCACCATCAGATACGGTCATACTTTCGACCAACATCCTTCACAGGACGCTCATGTGCGCCAAAAGGGCAATACTAACGCAAAGCGATTTTGAGCCACGCCTGGCCTAGTTCCAGGGTTCTCGCGAAGTCATCGAAAATCAGCTCTACGAGTGAGGGTGGTGCAAAGAGACGTTGCAAGACACCACGAAGGTCAGTCATGTCTGGGGATGTATTTCGCCCTTTCGGTTGGTCGCCGACTCGTCTCGCGGAACCATTCGGATTGCCTGATCACGGAGTGCCTGGCACTACAAGTCGACCATGCGACATACGAAAGCCAGCATACCGACCTGGACTGTGACTGCACACATCTAGGAGTCGATGTCGCGGGAGTGTGTTCTTGATCAACCGGGGGGAAAACTCCGCTTTTGACACTTTCTCGATCCGCTTCCGGTGTACAGCAACCCCGAGTAGATGTGGGTACGGACAGCGAGTATGTCTGCATTTCACACGTCTGGGCCAACGGGTTTCGCAATCTACTTGCCAATCCGCTACCTCTTTGTCAACTGATCCAGCTGCAGAACCGCGTTAATGACCTCTACAGTCGTGGTCCTGCTGACGACCACGTTCTATTCTGGATACATACGCTCTGTGTACCGGTGCAACCAGAAAACACTGCGACCAGGAGATGTGCTATACTTTCCATGGGGAAGAACTACGAAGAGGTAGCCAAAGTGCTCGTTGTCGACGTGGAGCTTCTGAAGTCGACGACTGCTGGGTTACCCGCGGAAGAAATTGCCACGAGGATCTCATACAGTGTCTGGTGGTCACGGCTGTGGACACTTCAAGAGGCCGTGTTCGCCACGGAATTCCAATTCCAATTCCAAAACACCGGGCTGGACGGGAAAGATCTGGTGGGACGTAGCGATGCTGCTCGCGACGTGCCAGACTGGATGGTTGGCGTTACCCCTCCAGCGCCTTGGGACCCCCGTGCCAACACCGACGATTATCTCGGAGAGGACGCCCACGACAAGAATGACATTAAAAAGGACGACGGCCTGAAGCCCATCGTCGGCGCGTCTCAGATTCAACAAGGCATTCGCCAGAGCCAGGGTGAAGAAGACGGGCTCCAAGGTCAATATCTCGGCCGAGCTAAACACCTTTTGCACGGCCGCCACAAGCCAGCTCTACGGAGCTGAATTTGCCAGAAAGGATCGGGCCGGAAGATTTGGATGCAGTTTCCGCATTTCCTGGTAGAGCAGTGTTGTTTCTCGGTTTCAGGCCGACTCAAACTAATCCCATTCCATAGACTTGACCACCTTCCTGACGGTGCTCAAAATGGTGTGTCTGCCAGGGACGTTGGCCGGTCTCCTCTCAACGACGATGGCGGCGGCGACGGCGTCGACGTCGACGACTTTCGGCGATAATGTAGCTGGGGATGTGCTTTTGTGAAGGTGGTCTCTTGGGTTCTATCAAGCCCCTATGAATTGGCTGCCTGGAAGAGACGTGGTGACTTTATGTGGTATGAAAATACATTGTGTTGTCAATCTATGTGCATTTATTCTCCCCTCGTTGCCGCATCCATCATTCTGGCCCGCTACGCCAGCTCGTCACGTATACTTGGTCCGAACGCCACAGATTTTCGATGGCGATCGGGGAAAAAGCCCGTCTTTTGTCCGCCGGAACCTGTCGATTCAGGTAGGACTCTGAATCCATGGCCGATCCCCAAACAGAGGACCGACCCCTGCACAAATCATCGCAAACTCCAGCTCCCCCGGCACTCTTATATTCGGGATCTCGCCAGTCCTTCCGAGCCGACGATCGAGATTAACCTCTTAAGCACCTCACCCTGTAGGCAGCCGGGGTGTATTATCAGCATCATCCAAGGGTGCTTGATCAGTCTTGGGGCCGTTGCCTTTGGCACCTTCTTGTTCGGGCCCTGTATGCCCGTAGCGCTGGGTATTTTCCGTGAATGGCCAATAAGCACCGGGCTTTTCCTGAGGCAGAATCCTGGCGGTTTGATCAAAGTACCGTGGCTTCAAAGTCGGGGGGTGGGTAGGGGGGGAAAAAAAAAGGGAACCCGCGCTGTAACGAAGTGACCCAGAAAACACCGAGCGTGTTTTTACCACAAATCCAAAAAAACATCCCGGCGTCTGAAGCTGCAAACCCACCAAGTTTCCCGCTCCCATCCCTCAACTGATCGCGCCGCTGAACAGTTTCGCCGCAAGCTCGCTCAGAATGCGAGCTTTCTGGCCCTGGTCGAGCGCCTGGAACACCTCGTAGACCGACTTGCCTTGCTTGTCACGGATCGCCCCCATCCTGCTGCCCGCGGCGGCGCCCGTGACCATCCCGACCGAGTTGCCGACGATGAAACCAAGAACACCGCCCGAGATACCCCCGGCGATGGTCCAGAAGCGCTTGGTGGGGGTGTGAGTGTCGTCGGCCAGGTCGTCCTCCTGCATCATCTCCTCGAACGCGCCCTTGAACTGTTCATTCGCAAACTGGTCTTCCTGGGTGTCTCCCGCGGGACGGCCGAAGCCGAACATGTTGAACCAAGACTGCGCTCCCGCCTGGGGAGGAGGAGGTCTTGGTATTTCTTCATCGGCCGACTCGTCAAAGCTCGCGGTGCCGTGGAATCGCCTTGCTTCGTCGTACTCTCGCCGCCTCGTGGGCTCCGAGAGGGTGTAGTAGGCGTCATTGATCTTTTGGAACATTTTCGTCCGCTTGGGACGCTCGTCCGAGTCGGCCGCAACCCGATCTGGATGCCATCTGCCAGTTGCCGGTTAGCCATGAAGGAGAATGTCGGTGTTCAAGAACAGAGATTGCAGAGATGGCATTCCATCGTTCCAGACCCTGACAGAGAGACTTACTTCAGCGCCGCTTTCTTGTAAGCTCTCTTGATCGCTTCCTGGTCGCTTTCGGGCGCAACTTCGAGTATGGAGTCTCCTTCCAGTCAGCATCAATTTATCTTCCTGGCTGGGTAGTACTTACAATAATCGGGTAGTTCTGACATGTCGAGACACCTGGCGAGCCTGGGCCTCCCAGACTCGAGGTCGCTTTGCTTGGACCTGGAATTGGAATTGCTAGGCAGCGAGCGGAATCTTAAATCACAGGGACAGACAGGTCAATGACCTAGTTGGCGGGGATAGGGGAGGTTCATACGGTAATAATAATGGCGCGCATCAGGCTGACTACCTATTCAAACGATGAGTCGCAGAGAGGAATGGCACGAAGAGTGCCTGCGTTTTGCTCGCAGCCTATGACGAGCCACGGGTCGATGACGTCGACATTTTTGCCCTAGAAGCCACAGTGGCTTGAGGCAGATGGAGACTTCCCCTCCCTTAATAGATGGAGGACCCGGCGTGGCGTCGAGAAATGATTGGGTTCGGCGTCGACCACATGTCAGATCGTGCCGCACTCATCTCTACATGAGCCTTGGTGGGCCGAGGCTGGCTGTCATTATACAACAGAGAGCTCGGAATGCTTTGAGGATCAAACATCTGTTGTCATCAAAGTTTAAAGCCAGATCCAAAACCATGTCAACATTGATCTGACCCTTCCTCTATTCAAGCAATACAACTCAAGTTCGTTTCATCATTAATATCGTTGTCATGGCCACTCCAACCCCTGATAAAAGCTCTGTTTTTCTGGCCCTCGATCACTTTTGACGAGCATGTCGACAGCGGCGAAAGTGACCAAAGATAGCTGCACTTGCGCCAACAAGCAGCCAGGCGAACAAGATCGGAAGAGCGCGATGGAGCACGGGCACTGCACCATGGGACCAAATATCTGTTAAAAGAGAATATGCCTCGTTGTCCGGGAGTGCATAGCCCCAGTGATAAAATGTTGGATTGAGCTCGAGGGGGCTGACGGAGCTCGACAAGTTGAGCACGATCCAGGTGAGAATAAAGAATGGCATGACAGGGACAGGCCAGAACGCGGCCGCCGTGTCGACGACAACAAAGTGGACCGTGTGAAGCAACCAAAAGGTCATCCATGTCAGGCCAAACTGCTTCCCGTCCACTGACCATGTTTCCCGGAATGCCCAGATGTACCCGGTCATGCCGAGTGCGGAGAGGAGGGTGTAACCAAAGGCAAATGCCACGCGGAAGATCCCAGTTGTGGTAGCGGGCACATTTTTGTATATTCCCAGTTCATCAGAGAGTCCGTTCAGGATCAACACAAAAAAGAATTGTTCGAGCACCGGCATCACCATCGTCGCCGTATTGTACAGAAGCCGGGTTGGATTTGTGGTTTCCATGATGTTCATAGCGGAGATGCCGATCGGATGGAACAGGACCTGCACGGCGGCGCTGTTGTTTCGGTCCAGATTCCGCAGTGCGGTTTGGCCTCGTCTGTGGTGATATTCCTGTTCGGCAGCCTGCGCCAGCAGCTCGAAATTGGACATCAACGCTTCGTCCGAGAACGGAGGGTACCTAACCTCGTTCCAGATGTATGTCAGAGCATCAGAGGGCTGGTAGGTCTGCGCCGCCTGGCCACCAGTAAGGGCACGGGAAAGTCTCGCCGAAGCATTCGCGTTGACCACAAAAGCCGCCCAGTATGATCCCGAGCGGACGGCGTCCACTGCCTCGGAGACAGAATGCAGTTCGCTCTCGGAAGGCTTCTCGAGCGAAGGGAAATCGAGGCCTTGAAGGCTCTCATAAGCACTGTTTACTGAGTCGCCAATCACGCCACCGTCAAGGTCCAACCACAAAACATTCAACGACGAGACGCGGCTGTTCGAACCCCACAGAGATCCATAGAGGTACGACAAGTTTCCCAGGAAAAGCAATTGCAGCAAGACAAAGACAGCCCCAATCTTGAGAAAGAACGACTTCCGGGTGTGCTGCCAAAAGTCCTCCTCCCTTTTGTCCCCTAGTTCCGCATGCAGGGAGTGGTAGGATGTCTTCTCTGGAATGACTGAACGGCGACTGTTGGTACGCAGAAGGTGGAAAGGGGCTCGTACGGGCTGCGGCTCGGCATGGTAGGAAGTCTTCGACGAGGTGATCGTCGAACCAAAGCTGTCGGTGCGGAGCAGGAAGGGAGCTCTGTCTGGCAGGGCATCGGAACGGTGGGACAGCTTCGATGGAGCAGTCGAGCTGATGCTCTCCTCGTCGGGCAGGAGAGGGGCTCGAAACGGCCCGATCTGGTACTGGATAGGCATGTTTGGAGCTTTGAGACCCGACGGGCGCTGGCAACAACAGGACGCCGCGACGAGCCCAACACCACGGGCTCTTCTTAAATACACCGTCAACAGAGAAGTATCCATGTGAATGTGTCTTTCTTTAGAAATCCCATATTGCGTCTGATTGGACCTGAAATCCGTGCCTGCATCATCCCTCATCCCAGAAAGGCCGCGGGGATTGCCCGAAATGGACGGAGAGGATCGCTGCACAACTGCTTCGGCTGGAATACAGTGCTTGAAAATAGAAGGATATGAATCCAATCCACAGTCTCCGGTGTTGCAGGGTCATCTGCAGCTTGCTGGAGTCAGTAATGGTCTACATCCTTTGACTCGCCGGATGAGTGGGCTGCGTAGGCTGAGCCTTCCAAGTCACCCACCCGTCGGTCAATCAACAAGAAGATGCATCTGGACGAATGCGCGTTCTGACATGGGCAGGTCTGAAGAAGCATCGCTGTCTAACTCCGAGTCGTCGCGCTGATGCCAGGGTAGGTGAAAGCAATAGATGGTCGAGTCTGAAGGGAACGACGATTTGAAAGACTGTGCGAGGTCTTTCCGGCCCCCCAAAATGGCGGGCGGCTTCTTCGACACGTCGAGGAGTGAACCCGCAACAAAATGTATCATGAAGGCAAGAACGTCCACCTGGATCCGTGTTGAGCAAGAAAGGTGAAGAGTCACGGAGCAATGTTTGCAGGCATGTCTCTTGCCTGGGGCTCACCATTCAACTCGTTGTCAAACCAGAGGTCGTATTGTACAGTTGAAATAGAAATTACGTATCTAAGTCGTGCCGCGTTCTAGATTTTGTCTTATCCTTCGTCATGTCCAATGTCATCGTCGGCGGGCGAATACCGGCCTCGCCCAGTTCTTCATTTGCAAAATCTCCGCCAGCGCCGAACAAATGTTCAGCCAGCCGTGGTTGAACCGCCAGAATTCCCAGTCCTCGCTTTTGATTCATTATCGCCTTTCGCTTTCCGTGGTGCTCGGCTTTCGTTTCCAAACTCCTGATTAATGTACAAGAACGGCGTTCGAAATAGACAAGACAGCTAGGTCAAAATCGGAATCGACCGATACCCCATCTTTTCTGCCGCCCGAGGTCATTGTGTTCCGCGGGATATTTTGAGAGAGCGGACTGGATGTGGGAACCCTGACCGCCGGTCATGTTAGTCCCACGATACCCTTGGGTGGCGGGGTTGTCAGAAGAATCGTCGTTTTGATATGTGGTTGCATTCTGATCCGTAGTAATCGGTGCCGGTCCTTGATCAAGAGGGGGTAGACCGCCGTTCCTTCCCGCCTCCTTTTCAAGTTCCGCTTCCCTTTCTCTCCAGCCTTGAGGAACGTGGCGCTTCGACCGTACCGAAGGCCAGAGGTCGAGGAGGAAGGAGAGAACGTAGAAGGTGAAGATGAGGGCAACGATCCATTCAAACACGGCGGCCACGTTTTCGTGGTTGTTCCAGGATGTCGAGGCAAAGACGATGGCAAGGGCGATCTCGAGGATGATGAAGGTGAGTTTGATCCAGAAAGAAATCCGCAGGACGCGGTGCTGGCGGTAGTGGATGCCGAGTCGTTGGTATTCGGCACAAAGGAAGATGGCTGAGATGATGTATCCGCCGATGAAGAGGAGCAAACACCCGTCATGGACTTTGTGGTGATGGTAGGTGTCGAAGATTGACAGGAGGATCAGACCGAGAGTGCCTGCGATGGCGAAGAAGATGGCGCAGCTGGAGAGCGCGGATTGGACGCGCGAGGTGTTGGGTGCCAGCCGGCCATAGTGCCGAAGCCAGCGCTCTGACATGAAGCCCAGGTCGAGGAACACGGTGGTGATGACAGCGCCGGTGATGAAGAGTGGTTTCAACCCAAATGCCCCAATGTCGGAAATGTAGGCGATGTGTTGATTGGGGCTCATCGACGCTAGGTGAGGATGTCCGTTGGCTTCCCAGGAGCAGAACATGGCCAGCAGCATGCCGAGCCACCTGGGTGAGGAAGGTTAGTGACAATGGTCAACAGGATTGAGCGACGACAAAACGTACATGCCCGCCGAGATGACGGGGAACCACCAGGCACTGAGCCACCACATGTTGGTCTGTAGTTGGGGAAATTCGCTAAAGAGGTCGGCCGAGTTGAGGTCCAAAGGGCGAAGGTGGGGGGAGTAGTCAGAGGGCGAGAGTACGAGTAGGGAATCGAAGAACAGGTCCGTCTGGTGACAACAAGAGAAAGCAGGGCAATATGAAGGAAACGATATGTACGGGGCTCACTCAATGCGGGACGCTCACGCTCACGGGAGGCTAATGCTTGTGATTAAGTAACGTGTTGTCACCGGAGATCGACCATGCCATACTACATCATTCTAGGAAATCGTGAGGCAATGACGGAGATATTCCAGTTGCATTTGCATGGGGGACGACACACAAGGGCTACCTGATTGGCCCAGGTCAAGCGTAGACTGCTCACAGCGGATCCCATCGATATAGCAAAAAGACGCAGCCTCAGAATCGGAGGGAACGAGATCCGGAAAGGGCTCGTGTGCCATGCCTCCCTGGGCATTAACGGCGTCCGGGGGGAAGGGACATGGACGGATATAACGGCGAGGCATAAGCCACTGCCCACTGCCCCCTGCCCACTGCCCAGTGGAACGAGCGATTCCAGTCGGTCAGAGGTGAAGTTCAGATGTGAAGGCGAAAAGACAGACGCCTCGTTATGCACGACGTCATCGGTGCTTGCGAGAGATTTATGGGAAGGTGGGGAACAGGACCTGCCAGACATCCAATCACAGTCAGACCTTGGCATCTTCCGCGGCCTCCCGAGCCTCTAGAAAGATGACGACATGGCATAGTCTCGGGCTCCTCTCGCGCATCTCTCACTTTCCCCTGATCATCCCGTTCTTGGGAACCGAGTACGAGTCTGTCGTTGCCGAATTTCCACCATCCAAAAAAGACGCACTTGGCGGCGACACGGTCGTACAATATGAAATACTAGCTGATCCAACCACAATGCTCAGACTTCATCTTACCAAAGCATCGGTCAATCTGACCTCGCTTCCTCCAGAGCTTTTCCTAGAGCCTAGCTGTTGATAAGTAATGCGACGTAGAAAACTTGGTCTCTCAGCTAGCCGTTCCCGCTCACTGACCGCTCCTGCTTCAGTAGCTTGAATGACTGTGCAGCTGCTAGCAGCCTTCCCTTCAGAGAGAATCTCCGACGACTTCCCGTCTGGGTGTGGACAATAGGTCAGCACCGTATCTCGACTGCCGACAATGTGCTGACCAAGCCTTTATCATGCAGGGCGCCCCATTACCTGGATGGGGCAAGTGTAGACTCTGGGGTGCATCCGACACAGAGCCTGAATCGCTGTACCACGGTACAAGTTAACCGCAGGATAAAAGGGTGTCCCCCTCCAAGAACCCGACAAAAGGAAGCTCTTTGTACTGCTTCAACCATCTCCGCTTGAGCTGTCCTCATGGCAAGTGGGAGCTGTACCACGGCGCTGTCCGTTGTTGGTGGCAGCCACGACTTGTCGGATGGGTGCGCTGGCTTTGGTCATGAGAATATGCTGGGGCTCAATGAACCCGCTCGTCGACGAAAAATAGGCAAGTACCTCTGAGGTTCCTCTGCGTGTCGCGGAATGCGTTGCATTCTGTTCTACGATGGACTGACCCTAAGAATGCTGCGAACACGATCGGCTTGCTCGGGATCCACGCCGATTCGGACCAGGTAGGTGGGCAGGCCGCCATAAGTGGTATCGAGGTGCTGGACAATCTTCTCGCAGAAGTCTGGCGGACATTTGGCAAACGACTCATCAAGACCAATGCTTTCGATCTCTTTCATCCTTTCCCCTTTCTCCGGCTCGAGTTCTGATTCAGACTTGACATAGTCCTGGCTGACGGCATCCATATCAATGTGGCACAACAGCAGCACCAGCAGTATTATAATTCCCGTTCTGTCCTTGCCTTGTGTGCAGTTGACCATGACAGGCCATGCTGTGTCCTCGGCGAGAACGTCAAACACCTGCTTGATCTCAGGGTGGCTGTGGTCGAGGGTGTCGATTCCCAGGCCGACGAGCCCTCGCGGTAGCATCAACTCCTTTCCCAGCACCGATATCCCTTCTGTTCGGTAGCCCAAAGCCATCAAGAACACCAGCTTGGCGAAGCTGGTGTACTTCAGCTGCCAGATGAGATGCCGTTCAAAGCCTTTGCCGTTGAGATTGATTTGCGCGTATCGGATGCCAGGTATTTGGACCGGGGCAGCGACGGTCTCGTTGGACGAAGGCATCACCGCTGGTTGTGCCACCACAGCAGCTTCAGCCCGTTTCTTTGCGGCATTGATGTGTTCTGTTTTGGAGCGAAGGTCAATGATGGTCTTGATCTTGTACTCGTTGACCAGGACGTCGCGGTCGGGCGCACTGGCGTCGTCTGGTCGTGCACTCCTGAAAAGGAGACCCGGCCGGAGAGCTCGAGCTCCCAGGATGGAGTTGATGTGAGCTCCCACATCCCGAAAATTGAGCAGGTTATCAAACCGAGGTGCAGGGGAAGAATCCATGATGGCGACCGACTCTACCAAGGTTGGAGGAGTGGAGACGAGTTCAGACGGTACGGAGTGGTACTTCTGGCGGGTTGGCAAAAAAACAAGGTGTTGGAAGTTGACGGCGGCGCACCATCCACCACTTTGCTTTCCCACTGCATGTCATTGTGGGGCACACCAAGGAGCTCTGGGGGGTAACTAGAACGGTGAGTTTCCTTGGTCCCTGCCTCGGTCCCCCCTGGCCTAGGTGCCTAGCTAGCTAGATGGCTGGGAAGGTACCACATGGGCGCCACAAGAGCTCGAGCTGCTGGCCTTCCTCCTCATCCCTCTCCTCTCCTCCTCCTCCTCCTCCTACTGATAATCGAGCGGCGGATAAGCGACGGGTCCGATCCAGAATGGGGTACGGCCATGGGCCATGGCTATCGGCATCGTGTGCCTTTTGCCCCTCCATTTGCTGCTCTCCTCGCATGAACGGTTCCCCAACCAGAAACAAAGAGTACCGTCTGTGGTAGGAAAACTGAATTTCCTACAACCGACACACCACCCAAACTGTATGTAGGCGAGATCACCCATATAAGGGTCTTATAAGGGTCTCTAGGTGGGCTATCTAGTAGCGGGAGCAACTCTCCCTCGAATCCTATTGGCATGACGTAGGTGGTAATAGGGACAATGGGATGACATACACAAGCGCAGCTCTTGGTCATGACGGTGGTGGACGGTGGACGGTGGACGGTGGTGACGGACGGGTTTCCACTGCCGTATGGGATGGGCGACCCTGGACCTCCCAAGCAACCTTGGGGACCTTGATGAGCGAGCGGCACGCCACTGGGCCTTCTGCAGCTCTTCTTTTGGTTTTATTCCTCTTCCGCTGATCTGAAATGCAAGCAGAGCTCCTTCTGCTGTATTATCCCTCACTCTGTCTCTCGTTTTCCGCACCGAGAACCGCCATTCTCCATGCCGTGGTAGATTCTTGACTGCGTTGTTGCTTGCGCGACCGTCCGCCCGCCCGCCTGCTTCCAGCACCTATCGATTACCCCGAGAACGCACGCAAGGGGGGGCCAAGCATGTCGGCCAGCGTTGCCCATGCTCATCCCCATCCGAGCAGCTTCACCCCCTCGGACAAGCTTGAAGACCAAGGTCAGTCAACCACTTTCTTGCACGACTCGAGCTTCCTGGCAAGCTGACGTGGTGTATGTAGCTGCTTCTGCGGCATTGTCTGTCGCTCGAGACACTCCCACCACCAAGCACAGCACCTCTTCAGTCCTCGACCAGGAAGGTCGGCTATCTGCTGCCAGTGCGTCAACCCCGCCCTTGATCGCCATCCACAGATTCTCCAAAAACCACCCCCTCGCATTCATGTTGCAAAACTAACTGCCGCCCCAGGTGCTGCGCTGTCTCTGAAATACGCGCGAGCTCAAGATCTTCCCTCGTTTCCTTCCACTGGCGGAGTCAAACTCGCATCCGCTGGCGCCGCGGCGAGCCTCGCAGAATCCAACAAGAAACCCATCCAGCTTTGGACACCCGGGGCCATCCCCCACGCGAACACGGCTGCCTATCGAGCAAAAGACTATGAAATGGAGCCTCTGTGGAAGCCAGAACTGAGCCGGGCGGGTTCCCAGGCGGCATTGGCTGCCCATCGGGACGCTGCACCGGTGGACGTCTGGAGGGCTCCGGAGACAGAGCAGGGTCATTCTGCCGCATCGTCGGCCTTACAGAACCCCAAATCTCCCCCACCCATCACCGAGAGAAACGTGTCGAGCGATGGGCGACAAAAGGCACTCTTGGCCGCAACTGCATCCTTGAAGGGTGGCAGACGGCGAGCAGAATCCGCTCCGACACGACCCGCGCCAGCGCCCGTTCACTCTGCCTGGGCCATCAAGGCTGCGACGTCATCTCAGAACGTGAGACCTCCGCTATCACCAAGCCCACCGTCCACGAGCGAATTGTCGGGCGCCGACGCTGCCAGGGTCCAAAATATGGCCAGGACCAACGTCTCCAGACAGATGTACACATCCAATCCACCGGTCGCAATAGAAGTGGAAGAAAGGAGAAGGCAAGAAATGCTCCGCGCCTCTGCGGTCGCCATGGCCAGAAAGATGTTCGCCATTCAGCAGGCTCAGATCGATGAGGCAAGGGGAATCCACCGTTCACAGAGTCACTACGCTGCATACACTGCCCGACGGCGCGCACAATCAGACGCCGCAAATCAGCCTGCAACCACTGACAATGTGCCACGCTACGAAAACCTAGAAGAAGCCGCTCGGAGATTGGCCCAGGAGCGGCTCGCCAAGCTACACGACGAACACGCCGAGTATCGGCAGTACTATGGACAACAGACTGCGCCGCCTAGGTCGCGGCTTACATTACGGCGCGGCCGGCGGACGTCTGACATTCGAGAAGACTCCGACTCCGACCTGGAAGAGTCACGCAAGATCCGGGCACAAATGTCTTTGTTCCAGGGCAAGCTCGCCGAGGTCGACAGCAAGAAGCGACAAGCCGATCGAGATGCATTGCTTGCAGTGGCACACAAGAACGTGACGGCTCGGATGAATGCAATGGATGAAAAGGTCTTTTCCGAAACCGGCAAAACCACCCCCCAACAACGTGAGCTGTGGGAGCGCCAGGCCCGAGAGAGGGCTCAGCGTGAAAGTGACGACAGGTTGCTTCATGTGGGGAAGGTTCACATTGGGGGTGGCAAGTATCTTGAGCAGTCTGAGATTGAAGCAATTGCCAAAGCTCGACTGCAACCGACCCTAGACGAGATCACCGAAAAAGCCGAGCAACAAAGGGCCAGGGATGAGGAACTTAGATTGGAACAAGAGAGGCTCAAGGCCGAGCAAGAAGCCGAGAAGAAACGGCAGGCAGACATCAAAGCAGAACAAAAAGCGGTCGTCGGTGAGTTTGTAATCGCACTCTAGAGCCCATCACTTGCTGACTCTTCTCAGATCGTGAAAAAGCCGAACAAAAGGCACAAAAAGCAGAAGAGAGACGGGTTCAGCAAGAGCAGAAGCATGAAGAGAGACGTCAGCGCACTGAACAAAAGGCCACTGAGAAAAAAGCCCGAGGCGAGGCAAGTGCCGCGGAAAGGGAGCGTCGGCGAACGGAGAAGGAAGAAAAGAGACAGACTGAACTTGGCAAAACTCGATTCCTCCCACTCCCAAGCTTCCTCGGAAGAGGCGCTGTTGCAGCTGGAGCTGCCGCAGGTGCGGCAACAGCTGCAGCTGTCGAGGGCGCCGCAGACGTTGTTGGAGGAGGAGCAAGAACCCTGACAGGAGCGACTGCACTCCCAGCGACCATGACGGCCGAAGATGGCGAGCTCGCCGGTGAAACTGTGCACGACCAAGTGACCTTGGATCCAAATGAAGCCGCTCATGCGGTGGCTGCGGCAGACACAGAGGCCACTCAGCAACCGGCCGAAGAGCCGACGGCCATTCAGCCCGCAGACGAGGAGATTGGGCCGAAGGACGACGACATTGGAACGACTCCGTACTCCGGGACCACCCCGCCGCAGGAGCCCACATCGCCAACGTCACCGACGTTCTCGACTTCACCGACTTCGCCTTCAAAGCGAGATTCGCGGGTGAAGACCTGGTTTAAGAGATTCAGGGCGGGAAGTAAAACAGAGAACGAACTTCCGGAGCCCGCCGCGGCAACTGAAGGGGAGCCAAGAGAAAATGTAGGCACGGTTGGCCAGACAGCCGAGCCGATCAAGGAAGAAGACCAAGCCGCCACGGATTCCATTCGAGATGTTGCACTCGCAGGCCGGAGCGACAACGAGACGGACGACATGTACGGCGGATCTGTCAAGCCCTACGGAAGAGTCTCACCGATCCCCAATGAGAGCGCTGGGCCCGGCCCCGCAGTCACCACTGGCGGTGCAAATGAACGAGACATTAGTCCTCCATCTGACACCTCGTCGGTAAGAGAAGAGCCGTACGTGATTGCCGCAGACGTGGCTTCCTCCAAATACTCGACTGAACACGCCGGGTCGAAGCGAGACTCAGGCTTCGATCAACTTGCCACGCTGACGGACGAGGATGAGGAACCCCGGGGCAGGAAAGGTTTTCGGGAGAGATTTCTGAAGAAGGTTATCCCTGGACGAGACAAAGAGAAGGAGAAGCAGAAGCCCGGACCTTCAGAGAGCGCAGCAGCCCCAGTCTCGGCCCCAGTTCCACCCACAACCACCACTGAACATACAGCACCCGAACCGCAACCACAAGGCCAAGGCGAGACGCAAGAAGCAGGCGGAGGTCACGCCAATTCAGACGAGCACATCCTCGCCGAAACGGAACCTATGCGCGAAAAGGTGCAGGAGCCCTCAACCACATCCACTGAAGCAACGGGAAACACAACCGTCACAGGCGCTACGACACCTGCACTAACGCACGCGCAGACGAATGGGGATGATGAGGAGGACTTTGAAGAGGCCAGAGATACCTTTGACGAAGGCCGGCTAGTGAGTGCGTCGAAGGTTGACAGCGGGGCGGCGCGACTGGTCGATGTCGCGGGTCCGATGAGTGGGAAGAAGAGTGAGGAGAAGGCTAGAGAGGGAAGTAGGTTTACGGAGGAGTTGTAGATCGCTCCACCGTGGGAATGGCGACGACGAGAAAGAGAAGGGAGCAGGGCCGGCTCATACCAGTCAAAAGGAGAGATCCGCGGGGAGATGGCGAATCCAGAATGCAACCAGGGCATACAGGCCAAAATGACTGGCAAGTGTATGTATGACGGATCTCATGCAAGGAAGGGACCTTTCTTTGTTTTGTCTTTGGTACCATGTGGGAAAGCGAAAACGGACGGTACTACGAGGGCACGACGCAATGTTCAGGATACGATTGATTGATATACACGCGGGGCGCAGCGCCGCGCAACGCACCCATGTTTGGTCTCTGTCATGTTTGATGCACGCTTGGTCTGAAAATGCTCTCGTTATTATGCTGCCACGCTATGCTATGCTATGCTATGCTTTGATCAATTCCACACTCCTCGTCTTGGGTGCTTTAATAGTGAAATGCGAATGCGCTGTTGATTGATGTGTGCTCGATCGACTCTCCCCAGATGGCCTCTGATAGCCCCTCTAGTGGCCTCTAATGCTGCTGATTACATTTCAGGTACAGGTTGCTTGCGTCTTCGCGGCTCACTATCCGTGTATGCATGTTGTACGCCCTGTTACTGCCCTGTCCATATCGTCCGAAATGGTCATGAAATCGTGTCTGCCCGTGCACGTCGGTCATTTATTTCCTCCATACTCGCCCAACTCCAGGGTATCATCATTCAATATGTATATAGGTCGGAGCTTCTGTCCACCGGACAATGTATCGAAGTGGAAATTCTTGTTGCGACCACATCCAATGCGATTAATCAAGCTTTCCCGCTGGGAAACACGACCCACTGACTCTGTGCTTTACCTTCTCTTAGCTCGATGATCGCTTCACAATTTGACCTTTCCCATCTTTACAGTCTCCCATTCCTTCTTCTTAAAAGGCTCATAGCGCTGGCTGTTTGGCCTCAAGAAGAACAACCTGTCTTCGCCGACCTTTTCCGGATTAACTCCTTCCTGCCTGAGGACATGTTTTTGCTGTTTGTTATTTCCCGTCGCCATGACTTGCGTCACTACTCGAAGAAACACGGGCACCGCATATCTAGGCAAACTGTTCCTCGCGTAAGTGGCTAGACTTTCGAGTAGAGTTTCTGGAACAGGCGTCGTGCTGGAGCTGATGTCTTTGAGCAAAACAGCGGCGCACCCTGCGCGGCCTTCGTGATGAGGTATTGCCACCCCGTAGACATTCGCTTCAAGAACAGCTGAATGTTCACCCAGGACCTGGGCTACTTCGGCGGTGGACACGTTCTCGCTGCGCCAACGGAAGGTATCGCCGATTCGATCCATGAACCAGGTGCGTCCTTCACTGTCGAGTTTGATCACGTCTCCCGAACGGAACCAAGCGTCGCCCTTCTTCAGTACGTCTCTCAAGATCTTGGAGTCACTAGCCTTCTTGTTGCCAAAATACCCTTGGTACTTGGCACCAATGTCTGCAGGGTCGACCTTGTAGAGTAGTTCGCCTGGTTCACCCCGAGGTACGGGGATACAAAACCCTGTCTTGGGATCTCGGTAAGGCGCTTCTGTTTCCCAGTCCACTTTGACGATGGTCTGCCTCAACTTCATGAGCAGACTGCCCAGAAGACCAGCTTGGCCTATTGCGCCTGACGAGAAAGTGTTGCGTGAGATGTTGAAGCTCGCGCCGGCGGATTCGGTGGCGCCATAGAACTCGGCCACCGTCTCAACTCCAAACCGTGCGCGGAATTTGTCCCATACATCTGGTCGAAGGCCGTTACCGAACGCGAGACGCACTTTGTGTTTTGTGCGGTCATCTGCCTGAGGTGGCACGGCGAGCAGGTAACGCAGGGTTTCTCCGACGTATTGGATGGCCGTGGCGTCTGCCGCGATCACCTCGTCCCAAAAGTTTGAGACGGAGAATTTGTGGCCCAGCACCAACGTACACCCTCGGATAAGACAGCAGTGGAAGCCCAGTTGGAAGGCGGAGGCGTGATACAGTGGCATAGAAGTGTAATACCTGTCTGGATTGGATGATGTGACGGGGCGAAGATTTATCCAGCGCGAAACAAGACCGGAGCCAACAACCGTACGGTCCCAAGGCACGATTGCCGCCTTCGGAAGACCGGTCGTCCCCGACGTCGATATCAGGACGCATGGAGCACGGCCGACCACACCAGATCGAGCAGAGTCAGGTGCACGGTAGGGAGGGAAGTATTTCAGAGACGATTGGAGGCCGGTGGTCAAAACGGCCACCTCCAGAGGGAACGCGTTGTTGCGGAAATTGGGGGCAGAGAAAACGCTCTTCGTCTCCTCGGTCAGGACTTTGGACTCAATTTCAGGATCAACAATCAACAGTCTCGCAGAGGAGGTTTTCACGCTGTGGACGAACGAGGTCGAGGTCAGGTTGTAGTTGATAAAGGCCGGCAGGGCGCCCAAGGACCACAAAGCCATGGCCAGGAAGAGGAATTGAGGGGAATTCATAAAGTCCATGGCGACGATCTCGCCTGGAAGGACAGAGTGAGTGGTGTGCAGGTATCCCGCATAGCGCAGTACCATGTCGTATGTCTGTTTGAAGGTCCATGTCTTGCCCTGGTAGATGATGAAGGCCTTGTCTGCGACTTTTGGATTGTGCGCATGCCCTTCGAGAAGGTAGAAGGAGTTGGCCCGATCTGCTGCCTCTCTCTTTGCAAAGGCTCTCTGGGACGCAAGTAAACTGAGGATGAGCTCCAAGTCGACCGAGACTCGCCAGCGGGCATTGAGGTAGGCTAGTCCGGCCAAAGCAGTCGGCGCTGCGAGGGCTGCGGTGGAGGCTGGCACTGTGAGGTTGAATTGCAGCGGTCAGTGTTCAATGGCCTGTGACGTAGTCTTATGTAGATCGATGGGGAGTACACTTACAGGCAAGAGCCATGGTCGCAAGACAGCGGATGGACGGATTCGAGTTATGGAGGAGTGGGAGAGGGACAACAAGGGCTTCGCGCCATGGATCTCAAGGTCCGCCCACCATCCATTATATGGCCAGAACCAAGCACAACACTTGGTCCGAGTCGAGACGGAGCTTCCCAAGAACGGTCGCGGACGAAACTGCAGTTTGGAGCTTGGTGTCGATTCGCGTGGCTTGCGACCTGCATCGCTGGTGGGAACACGAGGAAGCGAGAAAATGAACCGAGGCAGTCGTAGAGGCTGGAAGCGAGCCAGTCAAGGGGCGGCAGGACGGTGGCATGGCAGTTGCATAGCGGGAGAGAGCCTTGCCCTCGCCCATCTTGACCATTCCATTCCATCCCAGTTGATTAAACAAAGGGCAAAGAGCGGTGTCAGTCACACTTCCCCAAAGCAGTCACGGTTGAAGATCCTGTCTTGGAAGCAGTGTCATCCTTCCACATACAAAGTCTCCCGACGCGATACTGATGATTCATCGTCTCATCTCATCTCCCAACCTTTTCAACCAGTTTCCCCCTCCTACAAACCCCGTGTCCACTTCCACGTGCATTCATCATGTGTTACAACCAATACGTCTATGAGAAATGCGACCGGTGCTCCTGCTATCACGAGTGTATCGTCCAGACTCGCCGGTGCATGCGCCACAAGCGAACCGGGCTCTGCCTCTTCTTCTTCAACTGGAAAGTGAGTGCTCGCCCCGGAGTCAGAGCTGCTCATGACGACCGTCGATGCGGGACGTGTGGTGGGCACAGAAGCCGCCGCCCCAGGAACTGGAACTCAACAAGTCGTGAGCTGCCTCGTTTTCGGGGTGGTCTTGGTTGAGATGGGACTCGTCCACTTCCGTCCAGTACGACTATATGCCAGAAGCACGACATAGCATGGCTTCATGAAACGCTACACACGTATCTGCTCCACTTGCACCGGGAGTCGCGAAAGATATTGCTTTGGCACTGCGAAAGGGGGTGGGTGAGTGCTAATTCCGTCCACCTCGCCATGGTCTGACGACGTCCCAGCCTGCCTCTGACTCTGTCACAGACCTCGACCAATTTACACCCACGACACCTCATACAGCCGCAGGCTCACGGCAAATTCGAGAAGTGACCAGACCCTTCGTATCCTCCATGAACCTTGCCCCAACATTCAATCATGTGCACTACTATTATGTTGTCGACTGCCGTGCTTTCTGTTTCACACCGGTACACATTAGCGTCACCCACCCTATACCGTACCGACTTCGCAGACCCCGCAGCCGCAGAGTGCTGCGTTTATCGCCCTGGTGTTACTCTGTCGGGTGAAATTGAGACGGGAATGTGGCAAGGCTAGATGGTATGGAGGCATTGGGTGCATAGACCCGAGTGTTTCGGTCGGTATGCCCGAAATTTGATGGCCGCAAATGAGCATGGGAAGACAGGCATCAGGACGCTGGCAGAGGTGCAGTTCAACTCTATGAATTTAGTGGGTTTGGTTCAGCCGTGCCGTTTGACGTGGAAAAGTGACCCCTGCGTGGTCGAGAGCGCTTCATATTTGACCTTGTCGTTTCTTTACATGGGTTTGCGCTATGCCAACATTTGGGAAATTCGGAATATTCACTGCGAAGGGCCCTCAGATCGTGGATTGCTTGATAATCAATGACATTCTTCCGGGACATTCGAGTTCAATAGTCCAGAACCCGCCATTGATAACTTCCGTCTACATTATTCCAGTCTCTCCTCTCAAAACTCCTCTCCCACCCCAGCATCACGGCCAGGATGCGACATGCATTGGCCGACACGCCGCAAACCACTTTATCGCTCTGGGCCAACATGGCCAAGTCCAACAGGTACGCTCGACCAAGGAGCTCTCTCAGCTGAAGGGCTTCTGTGGTTGGGTGTGTCCGGTAATCACGTTCCAGGAGGGCCACGTCGGCAACATCATCATCGCCACCATCTTTCCGCGGCCCGCTCGAATGTTTGGCGCCGTGATGATGGACTCGCTTCTCCCGTCCGTCGTCGTCCTTCTCGCCATACCTGTGCTTGGCCTTCATGGGCATCGGGCTGCCCCATTTTTTCCGCTCCTTGACGTCCTCCGGCAAACCCAAACCCCAGAAGACGTCCTTGAAGAACCCGCCTTCCCAGCCGAGGCCCCCTCCTTGGCCCATGCTGGCCAGCTTCTTTTTGGATGCGAGGGAAATTCGTTCTTGGGCCCGCAGCGTGTTGGGCAGATCGATGTGATCGTACATGTCCGCGTCGTCCGAGGCGACAAGGAATTTCCACTGTGAAGATTGGCCCACCAGCTTCAAGGCGGTGGCCATGTACATTTCGGGGGGAAGGTAGTTCTGCGAGTATGTCAGGCTGAAAGGGTGCCGGTCGCCGCGCCGAATATGGATCCCCACCAGGCCGTTCTCGGGCGCGACGTCATACATGTCGTCGTCGTCGAAGCGTTCGTCGTCTGGAATGGGTGGGGGGATGGTGCTTGGATCGACGTCCTTTCGGAATTTTTCCACGCGATTGAGTACATATTGCTCGTCTTGAGGTCGAAGCTTGAAGAGTGCCTCGTACCCTTCCCTCGCCATATCAAAGATCTCCCTTTGAGAGAAGTGGTCGTGGAAGGACTGCCCAAAAATCCAACTGGTCGTGGCAGCCGACACGACGAGGTGTTTTGCCTGGTGTGGGCACGGAACACGGTGCGAGGGGCTAGGTAGGCGGCAAGGCGGAGAGGGCTTTGAGGCGAAGAAGGTGGTGTATTTGCCGTAAGGGAATTGGGTGTCGTCGATGAAGAAGGCGCGATCTTCACGACGAGACAGGCCGTAGGATAGCCACAGACCGAGGAGGGTGGACCCGAGGCCCGCGTCGGCGGCATCGAGGACGTAGGTCAGGGACTTCTCGCAGACGGGCAGACTGTTTTCGTTCCCGCGAGGCAGCGGGTGGATTTCGGCGGGGAGGAAGTGCAGAACCTGTGCCTCTTGGACGTCGATGAAGTTGGGGTCATCCCGGTAGTAGTCACTTGGCTGGGACTTCTGGCGAGGGCCAGCAACGTGGCGAGCTACCTCGTCGACTTGCGAGCAGATGTCGGCATATTCCGTGTAGGGAAGGGGGAAGGGTAGGTTTGGGGGGATGGATATCGTCCAGTGGTGCTTCCCCTTTGCATCAGTCACAGCCAGCGGCGTGGGATGGTCAGGCAGCTCCGAAGCTTCGACAATTTCATAGATCTTGCCCAGCGAGGTCAGAAAGGTCAGCTCGGCGAGCTTGTGGGATTTCCTCCGCCCGAAAGAGACGAGATAGTAGACGCCAATGATGAATGCAAGCCAGACCAGACTGCGGACAATCTTGCGGGAGTTGAGCTTTGGCGGTTTCTTGCCGTGACGTGGAAGGATGGACGGCAGAGATGGCGAAGGGATTGGGGTGGAGGGGAGGAAATGTCTGATGGAGAGATATCGATCAGGACCGCCGAACCTCAGTGGTTTCGGGGGACTGGCGCGGCTGGACAGAAGCATCTTCTTGCGTTGCTGTTCGGCATGACTCGGTTTCGGTGAAGGAGTCCTCATTCAAGCATTGGCGCAGGTAGCAGGCGAGTGCTCAGTGATGCAGGCAAAAGTGATTCCCAATGACATATGACGCCAAATTCCAACGCTATGCTGATGCAAGTCTATGCGTCTATGCGTCTAATGACATGAACCGACGAGATATGCGACGCAGCGCTCAGTGACCATGTAGCTGTGACAGCCAACAGAGAACAAAAAGGGGACCGTTCAGAGAAAAGAAGAACAAAGAGAAACCGGACACAGATAAAAATAAGAATAAACAATAAGACGACAGCGCTGATCCCTTCCAAGATGCACAGCAGCTGGTCGGAGGGGCGTGCGACTTGTAACTTGTGCAAAGAAAGAAAAAGAGGGCCCCAGGCAGGATTGGAATTGATGCAGCAACCAAAAGTATTTATTAATATTGTGATATGTTGTGGCCCCAAGTTTTCGTGGACTTGTGGGTGCTGTCGAGCCGCAGTCCCTTCCGGCGGGCTATGCGGGCATCAAACCAAAGACATGAGGAACAAAAGGGAAGAGAAAAAGAAAAGGGAAATCGAATACAAGGATCCCAAGGCTTGACGCCGGTCGCTGGTCCATGGTGCAGAATCTGAAACACCCGACATGTTTCCTTCAGCCCCTGCGAGTGACACAGCTGCGTCGATTGCCCCAGGCCGAGCCTCACTAGCGAGAGATCGCCTCCATCATCTCCAGAGTTCCGGGTACCGAGCAAACCAAAGAGAAGACTGGATTGATCTTGCATAATATACCTACACGAGGACCAAGGGAACCACCCTCGCCAGCCTCGTCGCCGTCTGCCCAAAACGACTTTGTACCTATAACAACGTCTATGAAAGGGGGTATCTGTATCTGTCTGTTCTGTGGCATGGATGCATCTTTTGGCCTGGAATCGCTTCCCTCGAGGATATCCTTCTTTCCCCCACTGAATTCTGCTAAACATAGTAAATCCCACATTGTCCCGCTCAAGGAACAGAATTGCTGTCAAAGCTCCAAAGAAATGTAACGTGCTGAACAAGAAAAGCCCAGAAAATAGGTGGTCAAACAGCCGCATCGCCCGTATTAGAATCAATCATGCTCCGTGGATCTCGTCCTGTTGGGCGGTCTCAACTCCTTTTCATGGTTGTCCTCTCAAGGAAACTCCGCCAAAAAAAGGAAAAAAGGGAAAATGGTGGTGGTCATGTCGTCAATCGTGATAATAAAACAAACCAATTCTGCTTCAACTCGAATCCTTCGCCTCGATCACCGAGTCCCGCTCTCGCAGCGAGGCCACCATGCTTCCTATGCCTGGTCCTGTTGGCACTACAGCACCGCTGCTGCCCGCCGTCGAAAGCCGCCGTGAATGCCGACGCGCAGACGACGAGCCTCGCGAAGGCACCCGAACCGATGAAGACCTCCGGTTCAGCTGTCCGCTCTCGACCTTGTCCTGGATCATCTCGTCAAGCATCCTCGACATCTCATCCACCGTCTTGCGCTTCTTGTCCATCGCCTTTTGAGGGGAAAGGATCGTCATTGGACTCGCCGTCAGGGGCGATCGCGGTCCACCAGATAGAATTGGCTGGGTCGAAACGCTCAGCTGCGAGCTGCTGTTGCTGCTGTTGCTCTGATGTCCAGCTTGTGCGCGGTTCTGCTTGAACTCCGAGGACGATGTCTCAGGCGTCAATTCCGCGATCTCGCGCTTGCGCACGGCAGATCGAAGGGCGGCAACTGTCTTCTGCAGGTCCGCAATCATCGCATCCTTCTCTTCCAGCCGTCTTTGCATTTCACTGTCGTCGCCTGCGGGTTTGTTGAACGCCATCGACACCCGAGAGTGGCTGGACCGCCGAGCTTGCAACAGTCTTTTCTCCAGGGTCGAGATGTACCGTGTCTTGTCCTGCAAATCGGCCTGTAAAGCGCGAACCTGGGACTGCAAGGATGCTCTCCCGTCGCCAAAATCGCCGCTGCCTTCTTCGTCCTCGTCCGGGATCCCCGAAAATGAAAGATGTCCGGAAGCCGAAGCCACCCCTCCCAGGGAAGCCACCGATGGGTGTCGACCTAGACTTGGTGTCACGCCGAGGGTCGACTGGCTGGCTGACGATCGTACAGACCGTGGGCCTGCAAATTCGGTCCCTCCAGAGAGCCGTGAGTGCATACCCAAGGCCGACACTGTGCCGCTGTTAACGCCAGTGGACTTGGAACACAGAATCAGGCGGTTGAGGTGCTCGATTCGCTCCTTGAGCGCCGTCCGGGCCAATTGCATCTCCAGCATCTGTTCTTCGTGACGTTGCTCGGCTTCTTTCTCCAATTGCCGCTCTTCCTTCTCTGCGGCAGACTTCTGTTGACCCTCCAGTTGAGACCGGAGGTTTGCAATTTCAGATCTATATCGTTCCAAGAGACCGGCATTGACGCTGCCCATCTCCTCCGCGGCTCGCTTGGCATGGCTGACAATATTGTTCTTTGCACGAGCGGCAAATTTCAGGGTGTTGAGGGTTTCACCTGTGTGGTTGCTGCCAGCCGTCGTCAAACCGGCTCCAATCTGGATGGTACAGAGGATTGAGACCAACGAGTTCCCGGAGAGTGCTGGCTGGAGCAACCGGGTGAGCTTGCTGTCTCGGTACGGCAGGTGCTTCCCGTCTTTGTCTGTAGGGTTGCCGTTCTTGTCACGGTTGCCCGACAGCTTCGCGATGACCGTCCCTAAAGTCAACAGAGACTTGTTGATGTGGGCGCCCTCAGCACGGCGCTCCTTGTCCTCTGCCGCACGTTCGGACCCCGCAAGATCGATCAGGCTCAGCGTGGAAACCCGCACGCCGCCGGGCAGCATTGCCACACGCTTTCCATTTTCTTGCAAGGAGCCCGACCCTGGTATTCGCTCTCGGCTCTCGACGACGATCTGAACCACTGCGTGACTGCGAGAACTTCGCGCGTTGAACTGGGTGCTTCCCGTACGCCGAGCAGTGTCTCCTCTGTGGATTACTCGTAGCAGCTGGGTTGGGCTCTGCACAATCTCTTCTTTTAGGGGTGTGGCGTATACACCCCGTTTGCTATCTTCACGCAGCTTGATTTCCTCCTGTTGCTGTCCGACGCCTCCACCGACGGGCACAGCCAACAAGTCGTGGATTTTCTCGTTGTAGATCTCGAGATAGCTGACTCGAAGAAGGAATTCGCGGTGCGGGGTCTCTCTGATGTAGGAGAAGATATCGGTGATAGCCAGCGGAATCACACCAGGGCTGCTCATGGTTCCTTGCATCGAAAACGTCTTGCCGGTTCCCGTCATGCCGTACGCAAACACTGTTCCGTGATAGCCTTCCATGACTCGACGTACTAGGCGTTTGGCTGCGGCATCATAGACTTTTGCGTTATCATCGTGGGTCGTGAACACGTTGTCGAGATGATAATCCCCGCCTTCTTTCCCGCGGTATGCAACCAGGCCTCTTCGGCCGTCCACCATCCATTCTCCTTCGGTTTGAGCATTGTTTTGTGCCCCAGTATCGGGGCGGACGCGGACACTGACGATCACGTTGCCTTTGACCTCTTTTCCCTTAGAATTTCGTTTTGATTCAGCTGTGCCTTCGTCCAATTCTTTTGTGCGACCTCGACTATCCTCCTCGCCCTCTTCGAACGTGGTCGCGCTGGTCGAGTAGGATCCGTTGGCCGAAGAGCTCCGACTTTGCGGAGGAGAATGGACACTGGATTGAGCGTCCGATATTCTCTTTCCAAACTTGGCCGAAATGGCCATTCCGTCACCGGCAGAATTCAATAGACTGGGGGTTTGAGATGAGCGAAAGCTGGCTGCGACGCTGGTTCGGGGGGATTTTTTGGATCTGACAGAGGCGTTTTGGATGCTGTGTCCTCCATCCGAGGTTCTCTTTTTCGTGGATGTGGTGGACGCCATTGAGGCCGAGGTGGGAGGACGCGAACCGGCATTGGGTGGCTGTGGAAATGAGCCAATGCTGACAGTTTTCCGCACACCTTTGCTGGAAGGTATACCTGAGGGTTTCTCGGGCGATAGATCAGGAGCCGATTGAACAGGCTGTGGTGTTGGTAGCGCTGAAGGCCTTGATGGAGCCTTCAGTCTTGATGGAGTCTGGGGTAAACTCTTCCTCGGTGGTTTGCTTGTAGGAATTGGAGGTAGCGCACCCGTCGGCGGGTCGGCCAGAGGCCGTGAGAGCACGGGTAGAGACATATCTACCAGCACAGCAGAGTGGGACAACTGGTATATCTCAGACGGCTATAGCCAGCTCATGCGGGGTTTATTGGTCTTTCCGGGGGTGTTTCTTCTCAGCGGTCAGAAACAGTTGCCGGATGTGTATTTTGTGTGATTGTGCTTGTCCTTAACCCGTCGAGCACAAAACCAATCAAAGCTGGTATTCCCGCAATCTCGTGCGTTCTTCTGGATATCCAAGAAAACAGAAGCCCGTATACTGCACTGTTCTCTGGCTTCTAGGGCGGTGAAACGGAGGGTGTCGCAGCTTTTTAGGGAGGAAAATTGAGGTGGAAAAGCTGTCCGCATGGGACAGTCCAACACTGCGGAGGGTCGATCACTGTGTTCTCCGGAGCATGCGACCTCACTGATGTGCATGTGGCATGAAGATGGCAAGTCTTGGAGGGTCTTTAGGATGCAATTGGACACAGCGGTCGCAGAGGGTGGTCAACAAGGTGTGTGATGTTGACCAAATTGACAGAAAGATGGGCGACGAGGGACAAGGCGCAAGAGGGATGTTCTCTGGGGGGCCGTGTGGTTGCTCCTTCAAACCACTAAGAGAGCAAGGAGGGTTTTCCCTTCAACGAGGGCCGTGCCGGCGTCGATGCTAAGGTTTTCTGCCCTGGTAAAAGCTGCCCAAGACTTCGTCGGTGTGCTCGAAGGGGATGATCCAGCTAGCATGGAACGGTTCAAGCGTGTTGGAGAGGTGCAGGTCTAGCTGCTTGTTGATGCCTGCAGGGCACCGCTAAGAGACAGGAACAGGGCACTTTGCGCCTGCTAGGCTAAGCTGCAGCTAAAAAGGACCCATACGTCGGATGGTCCTCTCCAATAAGCCCGCGAAAGCCTTCCTGGTGGGGGACAGTTACTGTCTTCACTTACCCGGCATGGGACTAAGGTAAGAAGCCCCCGAGGCCGGCCAAACAGCCTGTCAAATTACACCTTCCCCTGCCCGCCCCATTGGGCCAATGACCTGGGCCGTTGTCACGAGCCATCCCCTACCTCCTCCATGCCACCCACTGAGAACGGTGCTCCGGCTGCGGGAACTGGCCCTCTGCAACCACTTTCCTTCAAGGGCTGGCATTATTCTGACCTCTGCTGTTCTATTGGTCTCTGGCTTGTTTTATCACCTGAATTCATCTGCGACCTTCTGTGATCATCACAAGCATTTCTCAGGCCACAAGCTGTCTGTGCTCATACTGAGTTGCTCCAGCTGTCAAAGTTGTAACACATGCCACAACCACTCTTGACACACCCGCCATTAGAGCGCCCTGCGCGTCTCTGCACTCGAAATTTCTTCTCGCCTTTCCACGGGCTCGCTACCCTCCTGAACCTCCTCTAAGTATCCTCTAGGTTAGCCGAATAGACGCCACGCATAACGCGTCCTCGGGGGAAGCAAACAAAGAATTCCCGCTCCCCGAATTCTGTTCTGGCCGCCACCCAGCCAACGGACACTTTCCTCGACTCTGAAACTTGCTAGGAAGACAAAAGGTTCTACACGGCACAACCGCACGAGCTGATAAGAGTTGGGTGACGATGACATGCCGTGTGTCCCAAGGCACGACTGGAGCAGAGAAATTTGCCCAAGCATCACTGCACTAAGGGACCATTCCCCCACCCTGGTCGACGCCAATCTCGACTGTGGCTTTCTCAAATGCTTCCCCGGCCGTTTACCCCTGGATCAATTCGCTTGGCAAAGTTGGCCGTGCTCACCTCCCGCGACGGAGTTGATCATCGTCGAGTCGACTCTCGAGCCCCCCATCAAGCGAGAACATCTTCATCTCGGTCCTTGAGACAGCTCTGCGCGAGTCGATCCCTCTGCAACGTGCAACCAACCCGTTTTGTCCAAAGGGTCAGTGTCCTTTCTCTTTCAAGGAACCATCAGCTCCTCTCGAATTCCAGGTGACAGGAAATAGTACATGACGACCTTTCAATTGCAACCACAATTGCGTTCGCGCTATCACTAACTCACAAGCCACTCATTCCTATCAACGATCCAACCAAACACAGTATCTGCAGCTGGCAATTCAGGTTTAGACACCGGCTCTGCGTGATCTGGAGACACGCCGGGGTCCACGAGTAGAGCTGGCCCTCCCAAGTCCACTACTGGCGAGGAGTAGGAATGTGGCAACGATCAGCAAAATGATCTTCCTAATCCTGTCCCATGAACCCGCCCAACTGGAACCGGATTTTCTAGCTGTGTATCAAACATGCTGATCTCTTCTTAGCGTTAGCTCCATCCTCCAAAATGGGACGAATGAAACCAGCTCTTGTGCGTTGCGTCCCCAATTCTTTCTTGCCCTCGGCAAAAGTCGAGTGATTCATTCAAGAGGACGACTGACCGTTTTGAAGGCCGATTCAACGTGTTCAGGGCGTGGACGCCGCCGGAGATCTTACTCTCTTCGGTGTCAGCTAGCGTGATAGTGGCTGAAATTCTCTCTCCTCCAGAGTTTTGGCCCATCCGAGCGCAATAGCCACCATGCACGCCCAGATGGTTGATCACTCGCAGGCAGACGTCTAGGTTAACCAAGCACTGTCTCGGAACACATTGGTACGGAAATCTCTGACCCGGCTGAGACAAAGCCGAGACTCCCGAGATTTTACCCTTTTGGGGGACCCTTTGCTTGCTGAGCCCGTGAGCATGGTTTGAGTCTGTGTCCTCGGAAGTTCTCGCCTGCCGTGTGTGGAGGGAGACGCATGGCTGCAAGGACTCATCAACGTCCAATGAAGAAGAGATCAACGGTGGGATTCGCATGGCATCGTGCTCGCAATTGTCGTTTGTAGCCGCATCTCTGAGCCCCAGTTGATGTCTCCAGCGTAGCGGGTGCGGCGGCCATTGGTGTTGCAGATCCTCTTGCGAAACGCTTTGAACGGCTGAACCTGCCATTGAATCGGAATCGCAAATTTGGGAGGTCGCTACGTTCTCAAGGGCTTTCTTTTTCACACCGTGGCTGCCCTCTTGATCACAACGGTTGCAGAGCCTCAAATAGAGCGCGACGACGCCTTCCTAAATGAACAGGGGATCTCAAGCCGAGTCAAAGTCGGTGCTTGGGATTTGGGCCACTCGCAACTCGTGTCAGACCAGCAACATACATGATACACCCGACGATTAATATCGTACATACAGCGTCCAAACGTGGGATATGTCGAAAAGCCCCATTTGGACATCTGCCATGACCCGCAACATCTCCCTCGTCTATCTCGCGTTCTTCTTGTTTTCCTCCACTCTCATCTTATGCAGCGTCTCCGCCCGTCTCCTCTCACCGCCATAGACCTTCCTCCCTCGCTTATGCTCCCACAGCCCTTCAACCGCTTTGACTGTGACACCACTCCCGTGCGTGCCTGCAATGGGATGTGCTTGCTTGCCCTTGATAATGTATCCATTTTTCAACGTAAAGCCATTTGGTTTCTTCAGATCCGCGGTCGTCTGCCCCGGGAGTAACTGATACGTGGCAGACCCGTTGGGCACATTGACAATCAGCTTCTGCATCCCAGGACTCCTTCCGATCGTGACTGGGCCCGATATAGGGTCTCCTGTTACGGGGTCCTTTTTCAGACTGGGCACTTCGACGACTCGTAGCTCCGCAACGCCATCCTTCACATGTTGAAAGTCGCCTCCGATCCCAAACTCCCCTTTCCGGAACTTCTCTCGCCAGCGGAGCAGATATCTTCGCGTCCGCGGGGGCTCGATGCCTCGTGTTTTCATCTGAATCGATGTCAAGGTGAAGAGTTCCTCCCAAGACTCGATTTTGCCGGCGTGTTTGGAGAGTTCACGCCCGATGAGTTTGAGGAAGGTGGGCACGTCGGGGACGAAGGGTGTGGGAGCAGGGATGTAACCCCCACCAGGCAGACCGCGGTGTAATTGTCGTCGACATGGTGTGCAGATGTAGGATTGAGGGATTATAGATTTCGAAGCCGATGTCGATGGCCGGAGGAGAGAAGCAAGGAGGGAGACTCTAGCTGGCGGCGGTGGCGTGATCATTGTCGAAGTTGTTATCGCTCAAAGTTGCTTCTCCGTGGGTAACAGTACATGTAGGTCAGCAATCAAGACGACCTTCAGCAGCTCGTAGGGCTCCAAGGCTGCGGTTGACGATAGACAAGAATTATTACGCCGATTGAGATGCAATGACCGCGGACCGCATATTGGGCTCGACGCCAAGTGCGACAAAAAGTTGCTTGATGGTGACTTTGCCTTTTTAGGTAGGAAGGCCACGCCGCTCTGTGGTTGCTACAGGGACTTGCTGAGAGAGCTTGCCCAGCAAGACTTAAAGAAGGATAGGAAGGAGTTGCGCCGATTCAAACAGCGACAGAACAGTCTCGGGGGTCTTGCTATCTCCCACTCCTGACCACCCAATGTCTGAATGATGCTGGGCGAGGATTTCGGCTGCGGTATATCGGAGCAGCAGGTAATCCGGTAGCCAGGCCCGTCTCGAAAACAGGCTCCATCATATCTCCCTACAGAGAAACACATCCGTGCCGAGAGACACCATGAGGCCACCAATCGAAAACGAAGTGCTATTCCACCAAGCGTGTGGTGCGACCCCGAGTGCATTGCCAGAACACGCGAGGCGTCTAGCTGGCTCAGCTTTAGAGAATGAACGCCTGATTTAGTCGTTAGCAGTGCCCCCGCGCAATGCGGCTGAAAATGCAGCCTACGGCTCATGAGCTGCCGCCTTATGATAAAAAGAGGTCTCCTTCTCGAAGATCGAACCATGCTTGCTCTTTTCCATCTCATCCACGGTTTGTTCTCTAACGTCAGTCATGGCAGAGGCATTTGGTATCGCGTCTGCCGTTTTTGGCCTGGTCCCTGTTTGCTACCAGGCCTTTGAACTCGTCGAGGCTGCTTGCACGGCCAACGAGGGAGCCGAAAAGCAAGTCCAGCGCATTCGGATGCAAAGAGGGGTAGGTAGCTTTTGTTGTTGCGATCGTCTCGGAGCTGATATGCCATAGCTATTCACGGGTAATGACAGCCCACGTGCCTCCTGGCGCCGCCTCCGTAATGCTAACGGATCGAAGGTTGGGCAGAGTGCTGGGATCTCAAAAAAAGCCAAGACAAACTCCAGTCGCATTTTCGCAACTCAGACAACGGGCCTCTCGTCGTCAAGGTGATTCTGAATATGTCGCAGTTGTTTGCCAGTTCAGACAACCTAAGTGCCAAATACGGGTTAAAGGTGAAGTTGAAAGACCGAAGCGAATTCGTGAGTAGCCGAAAACTTCCCGATCCCAGCCATGCATCTCACCGGCTTTCGTCAGGCTCTCGCGACGATCAAAGTGCAAGACGTCCTCGGGGGGAAAGCGGCTTACGAGGTCGGGCCCCAGGTGAAGAAACTGGGTGCCCATATGAGCTGGCTGAGAAGGGCAAAGTTCGCAATCAGGGAAAAGAAAAAGTTCGACGAGTTGATTTCTGATCTCGATGAGCACAACTCGACCCTCCGTGGTATATGCTCTGAAATCGTGGCATGGGTAAGACATCTCTTTCCTCTTTTCTATCAATGCCAACCATTCGCGCAGAGAATCCATCTTGCCATGACCTGCGAGGTTCTGCAACAAAACCATCCCGGAAATCTAAACCATCTGGCCGAAACCGCAAGGGACATATCTTCCGAAAGCCCCAAAGGTAGCGTTCGTCAGAAGCGTTTTGATCTCATCGCAACAACCGCAGAATTCAAGAAGAGGCTGCAGAACCTCGACCAAGTGCGACCAACAACATCACTTTCGAAAGAGCACTTCAGATATGGAGAGCCAAGATGGTATTTCAACGAGTCGAGCGCCACCTTCGCAATAGACACCCGATCTAACACATGCTGTTACATCGTAGGTGGATCGTTACCCATGGTAATGTCCTTTATTGAGACGTTAATCTCTAGGAATGGAAGACATATGGTGAAGATGCCGATGCGGGCGTTCCTACCGAGCGGGACGTCCAGGAGCTTGCCAAAATCTTTCTCATCAAGGATCCCCCGCGCTCCTTCAAGACTCTACCCTGTCTTGGAGCCTTCAAAGACGCTCGGAACTCGCGTTACGGGTTCGTGTATAAACCGCCAGCCTATATCGAGAAGATTCCGAACAAGCAACCGGACACCAGAATCACCGTCTCGCAGGCGCGAAAGCCAGCGACACTTTTGGAAGTGCTCGACCAGGCGAACGATGGCCGATCGTGGGTGCTTGAACTCGGAGCGCGGTTTGCCATTGCGAAAACCCTTGTTCAGAGCCTGTTTGTCCTGCATCTGACCGGTTGGGTTCACAAAAAGTGAGTCTCAGAAGGGTTACGAGGGGACTGCGTGGTGTTGTATGATGAAACTAAAGCGCTCGTCTTCAGTGTGCGGTCCGGGTCAGTCTTATTCCTGCCGGCCGAATCGAGGACCGGAGGCCAGCCTTCCCAGAGTCTGGCAAAAGACTTCAAACATCCCTACCTGAGCGGCTTTACTTATTCCAGAGCTATGGCGAGTACTGATACAGACTACACGGCACGTTCCCGAACGGTTCAACGACGGAGCATCAAACTGGATAACTATCACCATCCGGAAAAGCGAATGCATCCGAGCAAGTTATACAGGCCGGCTTTCGACATCTACTCGTAAGCTTTTAATTCTCCCTCAAGCCCGGTGTTGTCCATTGCATCATAGCCCGCTCTCTTATTCTCTCTCTTAAAACCACAAGATGAACTTCTGTGATCGGATGCCCCTGTTGGCATATGGAAAAGCTAATCCTGTCAAACAAAGTCTCGGATGCGTTCTCTTAGAGCTTGGCTTTTGGCAGCCCCTCCAAAGCTTTGATCCACGGGATGAGGACAGTCCCATCACCTTCCGCGACCGTCTGATCCGGCTGGCAGAAGAAGAACTTCCAGGCCAGGCCGGTCGCATCTACACGCGTGCGGTTCGGGCCTGCCTGAGCGTCCCAGCGAATTTGCCAGACGAGGAAGCGACGTCTCGTCTGTGCTGGAAAGTCGCTGCTGCATTAGATGAGTGTGTAGCTTGACAGCGAGACGTGAGTTCTCGCTTTGGGGAGTGGCAACACGGCTCAACTAACCTTGTCGCTTGTATATGACGATCACCGCTCCGGGATTGAAATCAGGAGTAGGGTTTTCCATCGTGAGCGTAGTCGAGGCGTATTGGGCCGATTCTCAGCATTCTGCAGGCTAATGATTTGTTCAACAAAAATGGAGAGAGTCCGTTTCACAATTGTGTCCATCTGCAACCGCGAGTTCTGTAGACAGGCTGCAATTAAAGCGGCATGAGGCCTCAAGCCAGCGAGCCTGTGGAAAAAAAAAATTGGCACAGCACCCCATACTAAATACCGTAGTCAGACCGCATTATCCTCCCTCTATAGAATTCCAAGATACTTTTCTACCACCCTTTCTCAGGGATTATCGTTAAAAATTACTATCATTATGTAGCTTATAAGCTCGTAATTGTAACTAGAGAATAAAATCTACAGTTTCATACCTAAAACTTTAAGTAAAAGACAAATTAACCCAGGGGTATTCTGGTCATTACTTCGCTGTGCCACTTATTTTTTCCACCGGCTCGCCAGATCCATGTCGCATGCCAAGCATTTTGAGCCTCGCCCAACTTCCACTGCTGGATTGCTGCTTTCAACGACGACCGTCTTGGTTCAAGCCCAGCGCAGCCCAATCTAGATGCCTGGATCGATCACATGAACAGATCTCTGCTTAAGGCTTTCAATGGCACATTGACCTCTACCGCACCGCCAGAGCATCTAGAGTCTTTGACATAAACCAGATATCAACAGTGATTGGCTTGAAAGAGCGTCCCTGAACACCTTTCCATTTCCCGTCAGCCGGTGAATCCCAAGATGGCGCCGTCATCCAACGCCCCGTCGCCGTTGATGCCGCGGTCGCCTTCAAACATAAATGCCAATATGTCACCCTCAAAGGCGAAGTCACTCGCAATGAGAAAATCAATACCAAAAACTCAATCTTCAGCTCCAGGCCCACCTGCTCACCGACCGCCTCCAGACTTCGACATGGCTGAGCAGATGAACGAGGATATCAGCAACAAATATGTCAAAGGTCCGTATCTCATTTCCTTCCCCAGCCATGCCCATACTTGCTGACGAGCTCCACAGGAAAGAAGTTGGGCGAGGGAACATATGCTATCGTCTACAAGGGACATCTGAGATCAGATCCGACCAAGCTTGTTGCCATCAAAAAGTTCAAAGTCGATCCTTCGCAGCAGCGGGAGGGGCTCAATGTCGACACGATCCGCGAGATCAAATATCTCCAGGAAATCTCACACCCGAGCATCGTTGCCTTGTTAGACGTGTTTTCCTCCAAGGACCAGAACATCAACATGGTCATTGAGTATTTCCCGAACGGCAATCTAGAAGAGCTCATCCGGGACAAGACAGTGAGTTACGGTGCTGCTGATGTCAAGGCATGGATGGGGATGCTATGTCGCGCAATCTACTATTGCCATTCCAACTTCATTTTGCATCGAGACATTAAACCAAACAACCTCCTGATTGCCGCGGATGGAGAAGTGAAGCTGGCCGATTTCGGTCTGGCGCGGTCGTTTGGTGATCCGTGGTACCAGATGACTTCTGCAGTGATCACGCTTTGGTATCGTCCTCCAGAATTGCTCTTCGGGGCAAGGCAATACAGTGGTGCAGTCGACATCTGGAGTATCGGAATGGTCTTTGCCGAACTTCTAATTCGCAGGCCATATGCAGCAGCGGATGTGGCAAATCAAGAAGTGCTGGCAACAGGTGGAGGAACGGTCGCTCAACTGGACAAAATCTGCGAAGCTGTTGGGACACCAAACGAAGAGAATTGGCCTGGGGTCTCCAAGTTACGAGACTACTTCGAACTCGAAAAGAAGATTCCGGTGCGCGAGAAACCGTTCTACATGCAAATGTTCCCGACGGCTGGGTCGGTTGGCGTCGATCTCCTCATGGCAATGCTGAAACTTGACCCACGAAAAAGAGTGACGGCAAGAGGGGCCTTGGAGCACGAGTGGTGGAGAATCGATCCTAGACCGACCAGCAAGGAGAACCTTCCGAAGCAAGGCGGCGGTGATTCGAAGATGGCAGCTGCGGAAGTGGCGGCCCCAGGGTTTGTCGTCGACGAGAACAAGTTCAAAGGCGTGGCGAAGAAGCTTGATTTCGGAGCCACTTAATAACAATGATACCCGAAGTCAAATTAAGCAGACATCTGGAGCTGCTCTACTGTTGCATTTATGCCTCCAATCGACGAGACCACGAGAGAGATACTGGTGGCGACTGTTGGCCGTTGGCAGACTGAGGGAGAAGTCACCCACATGCCTTCCATCTACCACCATCCTCGACCACGAAGACCTCTCACTTGCGCTTCACCTGTCCGTTTCCGACACTTCACCACGAACACGCCTCATGAGGAATGAATTCACTGCAACGAGCTCTCAGCAAGGTCCACCTCTACTCACCTCTACTCTCATAAGATCTCATCGTCCACCCCTCACACGAAATCCCTTCTCACTGCCACTCCGACCATGACGAACAGAGCAGACATGGAGACCATTGTCGTGGTGAACAAGCCCAGCATTCTCGCCCCCGACTTGAGCAGTTGCCAGAATGTTGGAGACTTAGTTTCCGCCATGAAAGCCTTCAAATGGGACAGTTTCAACGACATGGAGACTTTCCTGTACGTCGTTCACGGCTCTGATGGTATTCAGGTGCCTCTGAACGGACCGTTTTACGACCCCGAACGCCCTCTTCCATCCACTGTCGATTCCATCCACTGTCGATTCCATCCACTGTCGATTCCATCCACTGTCGATTCCATCCACTGTCGATTCCATCC